>NW_020539724.1:16189268-16522344 GCF_003426905.1 Ctenocephalides felis | reverse complement strand
AGCCCTCTAATTATCTGTCACCCACACCTTCTTTTTATTTATATCATATTCTATGTTTTTGCTCTTTACGACTGATTTTTTCATTCTACGCTTTACTTCTAAATCTGATCTTCATAAATTCTGATTTTGCTTTTCTTCTTCTAATTTTTTATTCAAATTCTACTCAACAAATCAAATTCTATTTAATTTTAAATTAACTATATTATTTATTTCAATAATGGGATTTGATCCTATATAGAAGTGAGCTATGCTCGCTTAATTTTAATATTAGGCGTTTAAAATTTACACACGCAAATAATGATGATATTATCATAATACCAACAATATTGAGATAAATATATTTTTTTATTTTATTGCCAATTGTATTTGTATTTTTCCAATTATTGCCAATTGTATAACATAAGGTGACCATATATTTTTAATCCGGAACGGGGGATGGAAGTTGATTTCTGAAATATTTAATGTGATTTTAAAATAACAAATACTATTTTGACAAAATTGTTTGTCACCTTTTATGTAATGACATGTTATGATGTTAAATCTAATGTTATATGTATATATATACGTTTGTAATTCACAATGGCGGGACACATTATTATTTGTGATGTTGGTAATGGTGTTTTTCTCCCACCATCTCCATATATCCGCCATTTTTATATTTATGTTAAAATCTATCTAGAATAAATCCTCTTGCCTCCAGATCGCGAATCAAGCAACATTAATATAAATTAATATATTTAAAGAAATCGTTTTATTTTTACCACTATTTAAGAATGCTATAAAAATCCGTCTATTACATATATTTTTTAACTTTCAAACTTATACAATTTTGTTCAATTTTCTTCATAATTATTTAAAAATAATTAGCACTTATTACAGGCAAGTCAAAACCCGGGACAATCCGGAACAAAAAATTTAAACCCGGGACAAATATTGCTTTTAGAAAAACTCGGGACACAAGGTGGAAATCCGGGACTGTCCCGGTCATACCAGGATGGTTGGTCAGTTTAATAACATAACTTCATTATCAGATTTAAATTTGTCTCAGTTATATTAGTGTATATATATATAACTCATATAGTGTATATATATATATATATATATATATATATTATATATATATATATATATTATTTATTAAACATGTTGTTAAGTGGAATTTACTTTTAGAAGTGAACAATCAGTTTCATTAAACTCTCCGCTACCCCATCAGGGGTAGCAACCATCCTGTGTGAAAGTTCAATGCCCTGAAGATTGTCACCTTCATGGCCAATATAAAAAAACGAAAATACGTCCGAACAATACTAGTTATATATAACTATATATAACTAGTGTATATGTATAACTTTCCGTTTTGTAAGTTATAGTAATCGCAAAAAAATCGAAAATGATAATTTATAAATAACTTTGCGTTTTAAAGGTTTCTGATCATTTTGGCATACCTTATTGTTAGTAAAAATTTATGTATGTGTGTGTATGTATGCATGTGTGTACATATGTTCGGATACAATTTTTTGTCGACGATTTCGAGAGCACGGATCAACCGATTTGAATGATTCAAGAAACATTAGAATGATTTTACGAATTTGAACCTCTCACCTGTGGTTCTTGTGATTCACAGGTGCTCTTGAGCGATTGTGGTGGAGTGGCAGTTACATGTGTATTGGAATAAATTTACTATTTAGTATAATATAAATTATACTATCTTATTATAATTTTTACCTTTAATTGGTATATATTACAAATTAACAATAATAACGTCAATTAAAAATATTTTCAATGCATAATGTCTCCCACAATTATATTAAATTTATTTTCTATATGATTACAGGCATTGACTTTACTTTGGATGGATTAAATATTCTGTGTTTTAAATGAATTAAATCTATGAAATTAATGAATTAAATTTATTTCAAATTAGTAATTAATCTACAATTTACTAGTTTTATTGCAACATGTTACATGGTGACTTAAAATAATTTATCTAAATAAGCTTTTACTATTTTTTTTCATGCTAGGCCTTTTAAGATTTTTTCTTCACAGAATTAAATCTCTTAGAAAATATGTTCAATGGGATATTTGACACGTTGATGATTCTAATCCAGCTCTAATAACTATATGTAACTAAAATGCATTTTTGTTCGACTTTGAAACATATTTTTGAGATTTCGATTCAGCCAAATTGTCGAAGTAAAAAAATTAGATTGTTGAACTATTTTATATATTACAGGAACACAAAAAAACCAAACATTGTTTTTATAAAAACAATAAACACAAAACTTTGGGATAAAATTAAAATAATAATTAGGTACATTCTCAAATACGCACACGCCGACAGAAATTAAGCAAAAATTATTTTCTATTATTACTATTATTTATAAAAGAGAATTGTCACCATAATTATACCTATAGGTTTGGTTAAAAGTTTAACCAAGAAAGTTGAGGTGAATAAACTGAAATGAAAGGTATCTTTTACAAATAGTTTGTGTATTAAAGTTTTAAATATTTTTAATACGTTTCGTGTTATAATTGTTTATCACAGAGTATGAACATAAAAACCGGATTTTATACATGATTGGTTAAATGATTATTATATTATAAGTATAAGAATATATTTTCAACGCACTATTGAACATAGACAGAAATTATTGTAACACAAATAAATACGTAATCATTGTTAAACTTCGGATATGCATCTTGTCCGATTTAGATCGGAGAAATCGAATAAATAACTTAATTTAATAATATACAATCAAATTATTGGAGTATTTATTATTGAAAACTGTTTAATATAGATTATCTATATATATTTAAATATACAGACAAATCGATCTGATCATAAAGTGATTCTAAGCAATCTTCTAGAATTCAAAATTAATAGAAGATTAATAAAATTCAAAATTAGTAGATAAGATTAATAGAATTAATAGATGCAGTAAGATATAATACGATTAACATGGATTAAGTTATTTAAGACGAATGAACATAAAAAAATGCATTTATGAAGATATCAAAAATCGTTTTAGTTTATTTAAAAGAAATGATTTGAGAGCTCTTAAAAGGAGGTCGTAAGGCCTTTACGCCATAGAAATGGAATACCTTTTAGGAACCCTAAGGATCTCATTAGATATATTTTAGAGATCGAATTTTAAAGATTTTTGGCCAGTATCTCTTCTTTCTTGATACGTGGTGATTTTTAAAATTACCGCTCTTTTTCATCTAAAATGTAATTTTTTTTTTTGAAAATTTATAAATTCAGGTGAAAAATAAATACATGTGATTTTTATGATTTTTTGTCAACCTCTACCCTATACTTTTAAGTCTCACATCGTTAATGGACGTCTTTTTTATTAACTTGAAGGACCAACTAAAATTCTAGAATTTAAGGACTTCAAACAATTAGAAAAGCCCTGGGTTCCGTTAGCTGGAAGTTTTGGGTCGTGACTTTGAAAGAACTTAAATGAATACTTGGATAAATTTAAAATCTTTTTAATTATTTCAAGACATCATGAAAGATATATACGCCCATTTTTCGAACCCATAAAGATATATATCTAATAATTTTCCGATAACGATAAATTTCAAACCCCATTTTACCTTTTGCTCATAAAAAATACGATTTTTCCTTTAGAATATTAACACGTATACAATATAAATCTATTATATTTGATTAAATCTAATAATTTGATCTAATTTAAATAATAGTACTTTTTGACACCAGTATTTATTTTATATGCCCTGAGTTCGTTGTCTATTGCATCATTGAAGTCTCCAGCACTCAATTTTTGGTGAGCTTGATATTGGAGCTTTTTGAGCTTTTATAAATAAGTATCATACTTATTAATCATATTAAATTTTTTTTGTTACTGTAAATTGATTCAGATTCACGTGTGATACGAATGATTTCAAAAAAAAAATCAATAAGCTTTTGTGCTTTTCCCAATAACATGACGCTTGGTGCACTTTTTGTATAACTTTTTATTACAAAAATATATTCAAGGTATACTAAGGTTAAAATTAATTTCAATATTAGGCAAAATCAAAAAAGCTATAAAAAATATAACGAGCTTATTTTAACATAGAATTTTAGTATTTTTACCTGAAGATCTTTAATAATTTTGGTAACCAGATACTAGAACCTGTACAAAGTTTTATTCATAACGCTCCGCAATGTTGTAATAAATTACGTAGACGTCAAAGAAAGCAATAATTGCCCATAATTTTTTATAATAAATCATTAAACGATCGTTTAGATATTCCGATTATTATAACACGATCAGCAAAACGACTGGATTTCAAATGTTTTGAGGCTATGTGTGTTTTGTCATTTTCTAACATTTAGCTTGCCAACTCATTTGGATGCGTTTGCTCTCTTGTGACAGACTTTAATGTATTTATTCGTGTTGAAACTATTTATACACATAGAAATAATATCACTATATTTAAAGACACACAAACAGACATATATATATATATATATATATATATATATATATATGTGTGTGTGTGTCATGAAATTTGGATGGATTGGGGTGGATTATTTTGAATAATCTAATTTTGCAACATTGGTCGAATACTCCATTTCATAAAGGAATATAAATGGCATAAAAACATATTTGAAAATTTGGTAAATTTGATGATCATATACAACTCAAAATTATTCGTGACAAAAGCATACTAAAACTTGTGCTGTATAAGGCCTATGGCTTTAGGTCATATCTAGAAATAAATGAGCACTTGTATGTGGATTTTCTATAGTAATCTGATAAGCTTGCTTTGATTAGAATACATTGAAAATATTAGTGTAAATAAAATTTCATTCATATCAGCCAAAAAAAAAAATTACACAAACTGCATTTTAAAAAATCAGTTAGATTTGAAATAAACATTTATTCTGAAATGTAGTAATAATATTTAAGAGTTTGTTTATTTTTCATAAATAAATGAAACATTATGCAATAAATGTTCCAATAAAAATAAAATATTTAAATGAATTTCTGAAATAAAATATTTGACCATATAAATACAAGAGTGAATTGAGGGTTCACACGAGTTAATCCAAGAACCGAAACAAAATAAACAAAAATAAAATATTGTTTTGCAATAGTACAAAAACCTAAAACACTTGAGGAAAAACTAGAAATATATAAATAAATAAGAAAATGTTTGAAGTTAACAGCATGATTGTTAGATATATATGAAATATTATTCGAAAGTGCTAAAATAATACTTTGGATAATTGGTAATTAATTCGGTAATAAAATTTAGATCCAACTAAAAACGGTATTTATTCCAGACTAACAAGAAATATTTTTGCAAAGTTATTTTACGATCACTTTCAGTATTATTTTCATCCAATTATAATTTATGACTAGTATTTTACAATAAACTTTGTTTATGTATATTTGATTTGCCGTGTGATTCATATATAAAATCAATGACAAGTTGTTCTAAGTGACCTTAGTCTACTAGTTTTAAATAAAAAAAATTTTACATTCTATACCTATAGACTTCTTGCAAAATTCATAGGCCCACCCTGGAGCCCGAAAGTGACCCGGGGCCAGATATTGTTTGTTGCGGATCTGTGGCAATAATCGTTATGGTTATGGGTCATATGAATATATATATATATATATATATATATATTGTAATTTTTTCTATTTTTTTCTACAGTATAACTATATTTCTATAATCACAACAATCTAAAAAACTCCCTTAACAAACTTCAGAAAGATTTGTCAAAATCCAAATAATCGTTCAGGAGGAGTATCAATTTATACATCATTACAGAAGAATTTTATATATAAGATATGTATATATATATATATATATATATATATATATTAGAGTGGTCCTTAAAATGGTCATTTTCTAATTTCTTTGCTGCCAGGGGCTCAAATGGTTCCAAATTGATAAAAAACAATTCTATATTATTCTATATATGTATACTATATATACTATTCTATATATATTAGGGCGGGTCGATTTATATGAGTCGCTTAGGCAAATATGATTTTTTGATACTAGGGCTCAAAATAAGATACTTTGCTGAAGAAACCATACCTCTAAGATGATTTCTGATGTCCCGTGCATTGATTCAAAGTTACAGGTTAAATTTTGAAAAAATCTGTTTTGCCCCATTTAGAGTGGCCTAATCGCGTCCAAATATATGACACTTGTAATCGCTTAGTCACATATGCTTTTTGAATACTAGGGATCAATATAAGATACTTTGCTGAAGAAACCATACCTCTAAAATGATTTCTGATGTCCCGTGCATTGACCCAAATGTACACGTTAAATTTTGAAAAATTCTTTACAAAAATCCTTTACAATTCCCTAATCGCGTCCAAATGTAAGACCAATCTCCAATAACTTCAGAAGGCCAAACCACAAAAATTGCTAAAAATCATCATTTTACAGGACCAAAATCAGCAAAAAAATGTCTTTTAAAACTATTTCTTTTTCGAATATTAATTCATACTCACAAAAAAATGTTACCACAAATTTTGTAACCAGATAATTTAGATTTATGAAACTCATTTTCAAGATCCAAAAGATTCTAAAAAAATTTCTCACGTTCTATAAACGTTATGTATCATGGATTATTAAACTTTTCAAACGTCTTTTAACGTTTTCTTCAAGAGGTTTTAAATGACTTCAAAAAACTAAATTGGACAGGGCAATTCTACTATTTTATGTATTTTCGAATTATAGTTATTACCTTTGTTCAACCCTGTCTTTGTTTCGCAAACTAAGCATAGTAGCAAAACTGAACATGAATAACTGTAACAAAGACAACTTGAATATGAATCATCGATTTCGCAGTAAGAATCTTTTACAATTAGCATTCTGTTTAACACATTCCATAAATAACATATATCTATCCATATCCATTGACAAAAGGTCACAGGTTATGCATTTTATAAATCTCGAATTAAACTCTACTGTCGACAGCTTCTGCAACGGATTATGTAATTTTGATAAAATATACAAGATATGAGTTTCTTCATTATTTGCTTTAAGTAATTTAGTAATTTAAACAGCGTTAATTGAATCGAATGGGATAATTATCACGGATTTTTTACAACTAATATTTGTAAACTTTAAAACCAATTAAATATTTGGTAATTATATATTACTAGATAATTGATCCACCATCAATAAATAAACTAAAATGTTTATTGGCTATTAGAATAAAACCCCAATGGTTGATCTGTTCTACTTTTGACATATGTTTGCTAGAAGGTAACTTGATGGTTGTCATATTCTTGTTCTTATATATTTGTACTGGACGGCAACTCAATGGTTGAGATGAGGTTGTCCTTTTTCCTATTTTGTA
Source organism: Ctenocephalides felis (assembly GCF_003426905.1). Classification (NCBI taxonomy): domain Eukaryota; kingdom Metazoa; phylum Arthropoda; class Insecta; order Siphonaptera; family Pulicidae; genus Ctenocephalides; species Ctenocephalides felis. The sequence continues at coordinate 16,515,002 of NW_020539724.1, read as the reverse complement.
CAATCGTGTCCATATTTGCATATATTTGAGTAATGATCAATCAATGATATCATAAATATCTATCTTTTTTTTCTTGAAAAGTGTATTTAAACAAATTTGAAGATGCGTCAGATAAGATGTTTTATGGTAGTGGGTTGTGAAGATTGATATGTTTTTTGTGATTTTATTATTTGATTTGATTTTTCTGAATATTAAGCATATTTGGTGTGAAAATTGTCACTGATCTAGACTTTGCTTTAAATGACGGTGTTTATCGTTTTTAATACATACATACTAATATGTTTTTTTGGACATGCAAAAATAGTTGCATACTATTTGTCACCAATGTGTATAAAGTAAATAAATAATAAATTGTAATCTGCCCGAAGGCAGGTCCATGATGTGAGAGCCACCACAAACAAATGATACCCTTACCCATCATCCTATCACCACTATTCCCCTTCCCATTTTTTTATTTCATGTATTTTCGTTTCCAAACTTCTGCTTTCATGCTTCTTGATCTTGGGCTTTCAGTTCGCTGTATTTTCTCTTCTCGCGTAAGTCGTCAATCGCCTGCATTCTTCTTCTTTCCATTCCTTTTGTTCCTTCTATTTTACCCTCGAAGACATTGTGTATAAAGTAATATCAAAAAAAAAAATAACAACGGCGGTATTTACTCTGCAAAATTATTTTATTCTTAAAGACAGACAGCATTCCTAAATCCTATTTTTTTGTCAAATCCAATCTATTGCTTTTCCAGAAGACAAATAAGTTTTAAAAATTAAACATATAATTTAAATTTTATTGTCAATGTTTTTTAGTTTTTTTTTGTGAAAACTCTTCAAAACTAGGATACTGTAGGCAGTAGTCACGACCTTAATTGTAGATACTCAGATCGAATCTTATTACTGATTCAGAGAAAAAGTAACAGCACTTTGCTCTAGTTTTTTAGATATAAAAAAGTGCTAGTTTCACCTTAAAATACAGTAAAAAAATAACTCACATTTTATTTTATTCCTTCAAAGGTAAGCTCCAACAATTCTCACCCATCATGTGAGAGTCCCACCTTCTTTGACGTTGCTCCACCATAGTCCTGATGTCTTGGTAGATTCTTTTCCCGTGCTCTTGGCTAACATCTCCAAAATTTTCCAAAAACCGTTCTAAATGAGAGTGCCGGTTATAAATTTGGATGCTCATGTTGCTTCTAAGATCTTTCAAATTGATTAGACAGTCGACAAACTCAATAAAGTTACTGAATTTTTGGTTTCCTAGAAAATTTGTCACGACCAACCTAATTGACTACCTGGTTTTCTCCTGGATTTTCTGCATAGAACTCAGAAACAGTAGATTTATTATGAGTTGGCTTCTTTGGGAATTATCGAATATATAAGTTTTTAACTCTTCCTGTCTTCTATTTTAACGTTGGTGCATTACATGGTAGGCAGAAGATGTCGATGTTGATGTCCTAGGTTCTTCATCATTAGTATGGATATACGTCTTGTAGCTAATCTTAAGTATACCCCAAGATCATTGGGGACGTGGGGTATATGACTGTTTGACCATTTTCTTCTATTGCATGAATTTGTTCCATTGATACTTACCATACAGTAGAAACAGTCCACTTGCGAATTCCGGCATTTATATGAATTTTGCCGCCGGCGAGGCGGAATCCAAGTGGAAAGGGTTAAAATTATATCATTCCTTTTTGTTTCTGAGCATTAACGTAACTACACTATGCAATTTTGGTACATGTTTGTAGTTTCATTGATTGTGCAATTCTATTGTGAAGGGTTTTAAATGCTCCTCTTTACGCAGTTCGACTTTGATTTTTGGTATTTGTCAAATGTCGAACCTCTGATTTAAGTCATCAAATACTTAAGGTATATTTGAAATCAGAGTACAATTCTGAGTAGATTTAGAAAAAAAAGATCGAGACAAAAAACAAAATTATCATTTTTATCAGGCAGTGTTATCTACCTACGTGAACAATAAATATTATTAAATTTCAAGGAGTTGGCAGAAGAATACTATATAAAAATCATATAGACGACTAAAATGTTCTAGTTCCCGATACCAAAAAGGCACTGGTTACTATTATAATTTCAAATCTATCAATCCCATTCCTATATATAGCAAATATTGCAACTATTTCAAAATGGCAATCGTTAACAATCGACAATAATGGTTTGTGGAGAAAAGTGCCTATTGCCTATCGTTGTTGCGTATGGTTCGATTCGTTTTGTTCAAACCGTAGGAAGGCAGAATGTTCCTAACGTAACGTAATAAAATGCCATGTGTGAGTTGTCTATGGCACATCCTGTCTTTGTACGACAAATCACATTTAGATAACTGTGATATGCACGTGGCTACGTGTATGTATGCACATGGAGAGGAACAGAACATCGAAATACATACAAACACACACATACACACATACACACACATGTACATATACATAAATTGTAATTGCTTACATTGTACAAACCATGAAGTTATTTTTATTATTAAACAGAATCATCAAATACAAATGATCTATTGTTTATCCTGATTACCAATATGCACTGTAGTCCAGTCATTATAGTAAGCTTACCTCGGAATTTGAGAAACCCAGCTGTAAGTCTGTATATTGACACCCTAAAGTTGTCTTAAAACCTACATATAGTATTGACACCCTACCATATGTAGGTTTTGAGACAACTTCAGGGTATCAATTTTGAGTATTTACAGACTTACAGCTGGGTATCTCAAATTCCGAGATTCTTACCTAATTTAAGCTTAACTGACTGGACTACTGATGAATGTTGAAAAAGCCACGATGGTTACCTTCTAATCCTGGTTACTTCTTCCGCATTACCTTCCATGCAGATGAATTCTGCATTTTCTATTTTTACAAATCCAAAATATTTCTTACTTTACTAAGGTTTTTTTTATTTTCATATATATTTGCTCCGATTACATAATTAAATATCAGCAAATTTTTTGACTAGTCCTTTATAGAATGTCTAAATCGGATGCCAATCCATTGATTGGGCGTCCGAGTATGATAGAATCCTATTCTGCTGTTATATGTATTTTATTCCTGTGGACCCTTAGGAGGTGTTTTACCCATGATTTTGGATGGTTTACGAGTCTCTTTTTATAATTGTTACCATGGATCAGGAATTCCTCATGTACTGTATTAATATCGAGGTTTCTATGTATGAGCCAATTTGGTACATTACTATTTCTTTCAGGAGTTTATTTTGGATTGTGGTGTTTGATTTCTTTGATGTTCCCCACAGTTGAATTCCGTATGACCATATTGGCTTTAAAATAACTTTAAACTGTATCAACTTATTCCATGATGTAAATTTGGATTTTCTGTTCAACTGCCAGTGAAGTTTTCTACGAGACTCTTCGAGTTGTTGTCTTTACCTTTGTATGTGATATTTCCAGGTCAGTTTTGAGTCTAAGTCCCAAATAGGTAAATTTAGGGTGTACTGAGTTAAACTCCAACTCGATTCAGGGAAGAATAGTGTGAGAGATTTCCTATTGCCATTATACACCGTAGTGCCTAGGCTATTTCTGAAACATATTTTTGATCTATATTTTCAAGTAAAAATGGATATTATTGCTACACGATGTTAGGTAGTCCAGAGCGGGATTCAAACTAACCACCTCGGTCTCATGAGTGTTGCATCATGGAGCACCCTATATCTACATATATTTATATATGTGTATGCCCACACATATTTGTAGTTAAAAACATTTACAATTTCTATAATCTTTTCACTCAGACCTTATAAGTTTGTTTATTTTCTACAATCTACTTATGAATATTATAATAAATTTTAAATTAATTTATATTCGCGCAATTTCTGAGTTTAATACGACCTCAGATTAAGGTCAAATTTAAGTGCACATAAAATTAATTGGAAATCTTGCTAGATCGTATCAGACTTTGTAAAAGAGTACTTATTCATAAAAACGTCTCAGATAGTTATCAACATTATTTCTTGAAATAATTATGCAAGCTATTATGTATTTAACTAGGTGTGAGTGGCATATTGCCTTAGTGCAAATTGCAAGAACTTCCTGATATATATATACGCATATGCATATATAAGTATATATGTATATATCATATACTTACATATAAGTAATGGACTAGGTGTTAAATAGTTGAGTCATTAAGATTAGTTTCTGTAAATAGCTTTTAGAAAAATGTCACTCATGGATACTTAAAAACATAAATAGTTTTAAATTAATTAACAATTAACATCTTACCTCGTATCAAATATTTCACCTTTACAATTACTTTGAACATTTACCTGTTGATAACACATAAAACTAAATATTATAAACACATTGTTATGGTTTATTTATTAATTATACGTAAATTAACATGTCCACACAAAAATCACATTTAAAATTGTTGTAAACGAAACGTCAAATCAAATAAAAAATGGCGGACATTAACGCCAACTTCACAAATATAAATTTTAAATATTAAAGTCCACTTTTAAAATATTAATATTTTCAGTTAGTGGCATTTAGATTGTTTTACAGATGTTCTTATAGTAATTATTTATAATATATTATATTAATATAATACGAATATATAAAAAATTGATTAACGTTTGCTTGCAAAAATGCGCAGGATGTTGGTACACCTGCAAACACAACTATGAAGAATGCGTTAAACCGAATTGACACTTGAATCAAAATGTCGGACGTGATTAAATTGTCGCAGTTAAATTGAATATTTAATAATAATAATATGTTTTTGGACTTATATATTAGTCTTATTGTTATAATTATTAATTTATAGTATTGTATTTAATATTTTTGTAGTGAATATAAACACAAATCTGGCTTATTGCAAAGTGGAGTGTAGTTTTGGAGAATTGTTTTGATGTCTAAACTAAAGGTAGGAATTTTATGAAATTTACTTTGTATTCATCAATTAAAAAGTTTTATTGACTTTAATATTAAAGCATTGTACCAGTTAGAAACTGATTATAATAATCGTATGGTAAAAGCTGTTTGATTGGTATATATATATGTATTTGACTTAATTGCTAATAATTGACATTTAGCAACTTCTGAATTTGAGAATAATTTTGACGTAATTCAATATTCCAAACTTTCATGTTTTTGTTAAAAAACCACTTTTTATCGGCCTGTAATATTTTAATATGTTAGTATCAACCATGAAATATATCGTTCAATAAAGTTTCATCAATTTTTTCAACACTTTCAACAATTACTTACACTACCAATCTTGACCAAAAACTAGGTAGAGCGATTGCCAACTAATATCTTTCAAACAATTTTTGAATTTATAAAATCAAATTTTTGGCTAAAAAGTTGACGATCAATTTTGCACTTATTTTCCCATTATATAGACTGCTAAATAAATCGAATCATCAAGGTCTATAACCTTTGTGTTTATCTATATAGAACTCAATGTAATAAGAAGTTTTTGTTTTCAAATCTAACACTTGTTCGCCGTTAGAATGGAACGTGACATTTTTGACAATTTCATTAGAACAACTTGATACAGGTGCCATTGTATTGTATTCATTGGCGAATTGATTAAAGTTACAAAATGTATTACAAAACTAAAAAGAATAGATTTCTATATCTCCTGAGTTAAAATAGCAATCAGGAAGCAGATGAAAAAATATTTTGACTGTACTATAAAGAAAAGAAAGTAGCCTTTCGATCAAAATTTTTGGTTTATACCACAATTTTCTAATCACGATATAGCAGTGTTTAAATACTATGATTTTCTTACATAGTATTTTAAATGCATTAAAAAACCACAAAATATTTTTCAAAACTGAACAAGATACATTTTTATGTCTCTAGATTAAAACAAGCGAAAAATAGCTCAAAATCCAGAAATAGTATTTGGAAAATACTGAGGAACAGAAAGAGCGTTTATTTCTAAATTTTCGATTCATACCAGAATTTTTAATTTACAATTTAGCAAAAGTTAAATGTGTATCTTATCATATTTTTATCGAATTTAATAGCAAATTGAACAAAATTTCAATTTTGGTTGAACTTAAGAAGATATATTTCTATGCCTGTAGGGTTAATCAAAAAGAAAATAGATTAAACAATAATATTTGGAAAAATAACAATTTGGCCAAAATTTATACATAGCAAAATTTTCGATTCATGATATAAATTGAAAACAATAATCTCCTAATGACACTTAGATTGGATTTATTGGCAAATCGAGATTAATATTACAAAATTAGTTACAAAACTAAAAAGATAGGTTTATATGTTTCTAGAGTTAAAGCAGGAAATATTGTTTGGGAAATACTATTTCTATAAGAAACAGAGTATTATGATTAAAATTTTGAAGCATACCAGAATTTTTTAATCAGATTGTATTTATTGGCAAATTGATTAAAATTTCGAAATTGGTTAAAAAACTCAGCATGATAGATTTTCAAGTTAAAAAAGCAAAAAGTTTATTTATTGTAATTGTATCAATAATTTAATAATTCATTATTTAAAATTTCTTGACATTAATTCCAATATGAATAATATAGAATATTCTAATAAGAATATAGAAGAATTCATAATATAACATCACATTGAAATGTAAAGTAAGTCTTTTTAAATTGTGTTGTAAATTAGTTGTTGACGCAATCGTATATCTTTAGTACTTTATCTGAAATCTTGTCAAATGAGATGATTTCTATACAATTTGAAATGGTAATTTGTGAAATTCTATTCTGAATTATTCAACACTTCGTAAGTGCACAAATGAAATATATTTGGGAAAGCAGATATTCGATACGATATACCATATATTAAATATATAGCCAATTAGTAGATGGAATTATACACTGAGGGTACTGATATATTTTATCAATAAAATAAATGAACGAATTACTGAGTAAAATACTACAACTCTTGTATTGTTATACTTTTCTACTCAATTTTTGGTTTGGACAGCAATCGAACTTAACAATTCTAAGAGGTGTTTGTTAGTCTAACAACATTTAATATTGGGAATACTCGTATACTGGAGAAGGACTATTTTCACTTAAATTCTTATTTTCTAATGGTAACAAATAATACTACTGTTTGATATAAGGACGTCCAAGGTGGATAGAGACCCTCAAACTCGATGGATTCAATGCCCAAGCCCTTACATATGAGCCAAAGGAAGTCCTATTCAATTTATTCATAATTTGTTTTACAAACAATTTATTAACTTTCAATATTCTTCGTTTCGTAATACGTTATCAATGAATATGAAATTTTATGAAAACATTTATTACTACCAAATATAATCAAATCGGTTCTACTGTATATATAAGCAAACAAATCAGGTAAATAACATTGTACTAGTAGGATTTCAACCTGTTCTTCTGGACAATTAGTCAGTGAAATATCCAATGAAAGCTTGGAAAATCGTCAAAATTATTTTTGAAAGAAATATATTGGTCTAAAGAAAGATTATACGAAATATTTTTAAATTTATAAACCTCGAAATAACATAGTTATAGAAATTATAATAGTTCAGTTTAGAAACATGTTGTTCTGGTTTCAATTTTTTTTTGTTGCCAAAGAATAACAATGGTTTACCTTATTTGGAAATATTACACTTTTTTATCAAGTATATAATTTATCCTTTGCGAATTCATTTTGCACAAATCATTGTGTACATATTATATAATATTTTATTTATTAAAATAAATTCTTTTGATTTGAACAATACTTTAATAGGTATTGGACTACTTGCTCATGCATAGGTTTATTGTCGAAAGTCTATTGTTAAATATATGAAAAACACAAAGTATTCTAATATATATATATATATATATATATATATATACATATATAATTAAATATGTATAGTTGTTTGTTGCATCATATTCGCACAATGTTCATTACACCATTAGATTGTACGAGTATGAAGTACTCAAATAAAGTTTTAATACATGATTAGATAATAACAAGTTATTAATAGATAGAAGTATAATACATATATATATATATATATATATATATATATATATACATATATACTAGATGACCCAACAGACGTTGTCCTGTACCGACGTCTACAATTCAAAAGTTCCAAATTTTTTAATATCCTATTTGATGTCCTGTCTTTGTGATTCATTTATGGTCTTAGCATAAGCAGTATAAGAAATTAAAAAAATATACAAATATATAAAAAATATAAAAATATATAAAATTGATGTTGGGAGCAAGCATGCTAAGGTTGCATTTTGAGCTTTTTTTAAAAATGCATGATGGTCTTCTTCTAGCTAGAGCTTCCTCCACTCTGAAAACTTCAACTATTGAATTCAATTGAAAATTACGTTTTTTTCGTATAAATAACATCGACTGACAGAGATTATTTTTTTAATACAAAAGCATTTAAGTCACAAAAAGTCAATATTTTTGCCAAAAATAGGTAGACAAAATTAGTGAATACCATTTTCAATATTTGTTGATCTCAATAGTAAGGATGTAGACAGCCAGAAAATCTCTTACTAAAGACAACTGCTTCTCATAATTCCATTTCCATTTAAATATTATTCCTATTTCAATTCTATTAATCTATTCCTTCACAACTTTACGACTTACATAAATACAAATTCCTAAAAAAATGCCATAGAGTGTCTGGCGTTCACACAAGTTGCTTCCATAGAATTTCAATCCGACATTTAATGAAATTCAAAACGCAAAACATAACTGTCTGGACTTCGTGCATATATTTATAAATGTTTAATGCAAACGCATTATTTGTACATGTGTGGATTCAATTAAGTTATATCATAATGGTGACTGACTTTGGGACTTCTGAATGATGACCAAGTAAAATCCATTTTGGATTACACGATTTGACGAACCGTTATCAGTTTTTTGTTTAAGGTTAAGGCGATGGTGTTCACTTCCACTACACACCCATTATGGTTTAATTGTCACAAGATAAATTGTGATATGAACTAGGTATAAGTGGCAATTTTCCATCAGGCAAGTTAAATGATCATTGAAATCTAAATAATCGACTAAATCAGCAAAAAGCGAATCGACGATATTTAGCAACTTTTCACATTGCTACGGTTAAATGTTGCATCTTTTTTCAATTTACATGAGATAATCATTCGAAAATTTAATGATTTTCTATAATTAAACTATTTTGATAACCAGTAAAGATTTGTGCTCTATCGTTATGCAGAGTTTCATTAAAATCATCAACATTTTTTAACTATTAACTACGAAGTAACGTCGTTGCTAGCTTTGCACTTATCTGCTAATCATAAAAACGGATTGGCCGATTGTCCCACAAAAATTTTCAACACGAGATCTTATTGAGTTTCAACTAAGGGTTTTTAAGATTTTGAAATAGGCTTTGAGAAAAAATCACATAATTTCAACCACATAATTTTTCTAATTTTGGTGTAAAACGGTTTAAATGGCTTGAAACGTCGATATAACGTAAAATTGGCAAAGCGGACTCTTTGGCAAAAACATAAACTTTTCTTCGTAAAATAAGAAAGTTATTAAAGTTTAAATGTTTCTAAAATCTTTACGTTTGTAGTTGTTTTATTTATCAACTAAATGACCCGACAGACGTTGTCCTGTACTTATGTTTACAATTCAAAAAAAAATTATTATGTTTCTTTACACTGCAGTCTATACCGAAATGTATATACATCCACCCATATGGATCTTAAATGTACAACTGCTTTAAATAAAATGATGAGTATTTGCTTTTTTGAAAAATGTTGACTGAGAGGCATATCATCCCCCCGGGAAATGGCAAAGGAGTCTAAATTATTTTCATTTGCGAACTTGAGAGTAAGATAAACCTAATTTCAAAATTTCATACGATTTGGAGCACAGTAAAAAAAATTAGACCCAAAACGTTCCATTAACTTGAGTAAATATTTCGTATCCGATGGTAAAAATATGAAAATACTAACGTTTGTATGTGAAAAAGAAAAGGGCTGTTTTTGGGGTTTTTCTGGTAATTATTCGATTTTGTGTTGCCGTAAGAACCATCCTTGGACTTCAACCAACATTTTAAAAAAAGAATTGACCAAATTGGTCCAGGCGTTGTTGAGTTATGCGCTTACCAACAAATTTTGCGATTTATTTTTATATATAAGATTTAAAATACATATTAGAAATACAGACTAGATAAAAGCTATTATATTTAATAGATATAAAATACTTTGATAGGAATATATATTTATAACAATTTGTAAATTACTGAATTGTTATAAAAAATATTTGGATGACTTCAATAGCTATATCATAGTCTATATCACAGTATTCACAATCTTCGATGTAGTATTACTGTAGTTAAATAACAGTCAATGTTTTTCTTCCTATATGACATCATAATCCGCGTTACGCCATTAAGGAAGAAAGAGTAGCCAAGTAGTCAAGGTGATGAGAGAATATGTATGTCGTCTTTAGATATTTATACTGAAAACTATGGCTATAGAGGTCATTTATTTATCACAACTTACTTAACTACTTCTCAAAATATTTTGAAGTTTTTAAATTTTCTGCTATCGCACACTCACGGTGTGTTTTTGATTAGCCATAACATTGGTCTATTATGCGGCAGAATCGGTCCCTATATTTAAATATATTCTACATCTTAAAGATTATACCTATACGCCCTCTATCAACATTTGATATGTTCAGGTTTAAAATTTGTTCTCATATTTAAACCAAATTCTTGAAAATAAAAAAAATACCAAGCCTTAAGTTTTCAACATTTGATATTATACAATTTGAATAACAATCATATGTTTAAAGTGAAAATTCTTACTATTTTATATCTTACATAAATTTTAAATCGTTTTTTTAGCTTTAATTACATAGAATATTTGTTCTTAATTGAACGGCATGCAATATTATATATAATATTAAAATCTGTTTGGCAAAAACGTTATTTTCCAAAAGTACATTTATCCATTATCTCATAGATTCGCCATAGTTTGGCTTTATAGACTTTTCTCGCAGATAAGTTAAAAATTATCTACGAAATCTCATATTTATATTTATCTACGATAATTCTCTATTTATAGTATGTTGGGGCGAAATTTTCAAAATTGAATAGTCTTGTCCCTATCACCTCTCGGGATGCTCAAAATGAGCATTAGAGAATAATTAATATTTTTCACTGGGTTCATATTCATCATTTGTTGGCCAAAGATCTATGAACATTAGTTTATTGCTTCTTTTTCAAACTAAATAATTCCAAAATTTATTACCGTTTTCTCCCCGGTTCTACACTTTTCGAGCGCCTGCGGTGCAGTCAGAATTGTAGACGGTTGCCTCTCGTGCCGGTGTCGAAGTATCTTTTTCGGGCGACGTCGATAATACCTTATTAGGCGAAAACAGTTGCTCTCTGGTACTAAGTAATATACAGCAAATATGTTTTTTTTTTATTTATTTTGATTGATAGTTTTCAAACAAGAGTGAGAAAAGTGATTGCACTACCATGTATATGTACATGGTCACAGTACATTTTTGTCTGCAAAAATCTTCTGTGACAATAAGTTGTTGATTTAAATAAATCAAATAGGTGAACCAGACCTTCAACATATTGATGTAAGTGCACATATTTTGATGCAATTTTTCTGTTTTTAGTTCAACCCTTTGAATGATTAATTTGCATTATATTGATATAATAATGTATCCTTAGAAGTTGGTCAAAAATACACTTGTTAGTATGTAAACATAAAACATAAAATTGTTAACGTTTCGTGGATATTTTACAAGGTCCATATTTACTTTTTCTTAATAAATGAAATTTTCTGACTTAAAATTTGAATTCGTGCAAACATTCTGTGTAAAGTTATTAAGATTTACTTACATATTTTCAAACTTTATCGAGTATTTTAAAAAAATATATTGCTTTGCATGTAGCTAAGATGTACGTAATATTATTTTCTTATTTGAGAAAATAATATTAATTTGCAAGGATTTTTTTATTTTAAATTTTTCATTAAATTGTTTTAACAATTCTTAAAAGATTCGACTTCAATTTTTTTAAAAGATTTTATAAATTTAGAGAATAATATTGACAAGTTCAGAATCCCGTACCATTTGGAAGCATTTAAAAAGTATACTTAGTACAAATTTGGAATCTGGTGCCATTTTTAAGCGAATTTCAAATTCTATGAAATACAATTTTATCCAGTATTTCTTTTTTAAATAAAATTTTTGATCAAATTGCATTTAGGCATAACATTCAAGTTTCATTTTCAGTAATAACTTTTTATAAAGTGTGCTGTTTTAGCTATTATTGTCTGACAGCAACTATTTTGGTCAATATGTTCTCTCTCACAGGGCCCGTAGAAATTATTATTAATTATTATTATTACCAACCAAAAGTTTTATCGCTCTGGCTAGACAATAAAGCTCTTGTAATCCCTTTTAGATTTACTATAAATTGATTCAATTATAAAGTCATTTAAAAAAATTATATATAAACAGTTGTATTTGTTCATGAATATGTGATACATATGTGTATATTTTTATGTGTAAATGCACGTGAATGGTATTTATTACTTTCCATAACATTTCCTATTATATAAATAATAACATATTTCAAATTAAAAACAACATTCCTGATGAAAAATTATCTATTCTTGAATCCTCCTTGCTCGATCTGAAAATAGAATACAAATTTATTAGGTTCTCTTATTTGTTATGATATTATATTTTGTTTAGTTATGAGATAATACAAACATTCAATAAATAGAATAGCTATAGCAAGTCCTGTTAGTATAAAAAAAGACATAGTAAGGACCAAACATGTCAATTTATGTCCTTGACATGCCTCACAAGTTATACACAGGAATGATAGAGAATGAAATTTTGAATTGTTTTTTGAACGATGTAAATAGGATCCTTGGCCTACATCTCTTGAATCTGAAAATATAAAAATATGAGAAAAATGATAATAATAAATATCTTTTTTAACAATTTCTAGAAGTCAAATAATTCTGTTATTAATGATGAAAGGAGTGTCGTACAAGTTATGTGATTAAACTTCTGAATAAAAATAAATATATTACATAAGCTACATATCACATAATATATATTGCATATTTATTAATAAAGTCAAATAATCAAGCAACATCAATGAAAAATATCTACAATACAAAAAAAGTATTTTTCAAAATTTATTTTATATTCCAAAATGTTTTGGCTATAGTCCGAGAGCCTAGACTCAGTACATGCCGTTGTGATAAATTTTCTAAATTTATGATTCACAAATTTAGCAAAATCAAATATTTTGAATAAAAAATATACTTTTCTTAAATCAGCACCTGGTAAATTTACTTTAAATTTTAAATTCATTAACTCTATTTACTTCTATTTTCAACTTACCATTGACCATTGTGAAGTGTGTCGAACTAGCCACAGAGGCAGAATCTGAAATATCCTTTTTTAAATCAAAATTTAAATCGTATCCATTCGGAGTGATGATTTGTTGTAGACTATTTTCATCTGAATTGTTGTCGTTTTTCGATAAATATTGTGAATTATTCAACTCCTGTTTCGACGTTGTCGTAGAGTTGATGTCGAAGTCTGTTTGTGTCCATTCTGTAGCGATGGAGGTTGGCAAGTAGGTAGAGATGGTGCCACTGAATCTTCGGTCATTCTAAAATTAAATAAAAATAATTAATAAACTAGAGGTTAAAAAAAAATCCGAAAATTTTGAAATTTGTTTGAACCGTATAAGTGAACTTTAAAAATAAAATTTTTGGTACGGAACCCAGAAAAATTGTAACTAAATTTGTAAGATATTTTGAATATCTATAAAATAACTGATAATTTGATGTGCCTATATCTAATGATTATTTTAGACCGCCGATTATCATTTTTTCAATATTTTTCTCTGTATCTCCAAAACCGATGGACTTGCTTTTCTAAAAATCTAATCAATTTTTCATTTTGCCAATACAACTAAACTGTTTTCTGAATCATTCAAATCGGGCGCTCCGTTACCTCAAAAACTGAAATACCATTTTTGGCACTTTTTGTCCCGTATCTTCGAAACGGCTGAACCTGTCTTCGCCAAAAACTAACCAGCACGTCTCCCCATTAGTAGAAATCGAAAGTTTTTTTAATCATTCAAATCGGTCGATCGATGCGCCCGAAATCGTGGACGAAGAATTGTATCCAAACATACATACATACACACACACCCATTTGTTCTGAGAAGCATCAATTATGCACCATTTTTTGACTGATCTGGAAAGGAAGACATTCTTCATTGGGCAAAACAAAACAGTCTAATGCTTTTTTATGAATATGCTGTAATATATTTCCTATCTTCCCAGTTTATCAAAAGGCAACATAATGGTTGTCCATCTCTTTGTGTTTTTTTACTGTATGATAATAAGTATGTTATGAGATTTTGCGGCAGTGCCCACAGAGACACCATTTTTACTTGAAAACATTTTTGGTTCTTTCTGTCACTATCACTACTGCTTCAAATCAGGTTGTCGTAAACCGTAATTAAATCTGGAAAGATCTGATTACAAGGCCAAAGCTTCTATCACTTAGGCACTATTTTTTTGGCATTCTTTATTGGGCAAAACAAAACATTTGGTATATTTGCTAGTTCACAGTTTATTAAAAGGCAACGTAATGGTTGTCCTCATCTTTGTGATATTTTACTTTATGATAAAAAGTATGTTAAGAGGTATAGGGGCAGTGTCCAAAGTCACCATTTTCACTTCTAAACATATTTGGCTTAAAATCAGGTTTTCCTTAACGATAATGGAACCTGGAAATATGTGATTACAAGGCCAAAGCTTCTATCAATTAGGCACTATTTTTTGACAAAGCTAAGAATGAAGACATGTTCATTGGGAAAAACAGAACATTTTTCCAAACAGTCTAATCTAATGCTTTTTTATGAAGGTCTCAGATGGAAATCAAAACTTTTTTCAAAAAAAAAATCTAGTATTTTTTTGCGTAGAATTTATGAGGCAAGTTTGAAGTATGGGCTTTCTCGTGGATAAACGACTGATTTGAACCAGAAATCGATTCCACTTCGACCAGCCTGTTGTCAAGCTGTACTGACATCAATTTTCATTTGGAAATATAGATAGCAACATGCTTCCAAGTGAAAATAGTCCTTACCCGGCATTACTGCATCAATAAAAATACGTGGTAATAATATATCATACAGAGATGTGACAACTGTTTGGGTTGCCATCTGTCGAATAGGCTAGTATTAAGTCAAATCAGCACAACAGCTTAAAGGACTATTAAGTTTTGATTACTGTTCAAATATTATAAAAAAGAATTAAGTTTTATCTTTTCTTCCTTACCTGAATACTACCAATTCGACTTCTTCCAACTGGTTCACTCTGCAAAGACCGTGCATACTTAGGAATCGTATATTCTGTATTGTAGTAATCACCAAAAGTCCTATGTTGTGGATTTCGATCAGTATTATGTGGTATAATTGTCAGACTTGGTCGTGGTATGTGCCAATCCATTCCTTATAATCCTTGGGAATCTGATTGATTTTTTGAATTGCCTTTTTGTGATTGTTCCACTGAGTTGTATTGGATAAACTCTTTGGTAGCTAGTATCCTGAAAATGTAATAAAAATGTAGAATGGATGTATATTGGTAAGGATAAAAGAATCAAAATCATTAAATTTAGCTTAATTTATAAAGCTTATTAGCATTTTAATCCAGAGTTCTAATTACTGAAACTCTTGATCAAATTAAAATTTTATTTAGAGGGATTAAGACATCATTTAAGACGAAGATCATAACAGTACTTTATATTTGAAGGAATAATTGTTAATTGGTTTAATTTGACTTAAATTTGACCTAATTTTAACTTCATCATAGGGCAAAATGAATCTGCAATGTTCTTTTAATTGGAGGTACAATAGCATATATATAATTTTAATTACCGCTTTATAATGTATTGTTGAAATAATCTAATTATTCTAATTGATTTCATTAATTTAATTTAATTACAATACACGTCGAAGCTAATTGTGGTTACATAATACTATTGTAGAAGGTGCTGTATGAATTGAATTCCATTGTGTATTTTACTTTTTCATTATCCAAAGCAGAATATTTCAAGGCGACAAAATTAATCTTGTGTAATAATTATTATATCTGCAATTTTAAT
Source organism: Ctenocephalides felis (assembly GCF_003426905.1). Lineage (NCBI taxonomy): Eukaryota > Metazoa > Arthropoda > Insecta > Siphonaptera > Pulicidae > Ctenocephalides > Ctenocephalides felis. The sequence continues at coordinate 16,498,859 of NW_020539724.1, read as the reverse complement.
AGACAAATTTAACCTATACTCAATAATACAATTTCAAAATTACTAAAATATATCTAATTTTTTTTTAATTTTCCGAATTCACAAAATTTAAATGAAGAGAAATTATATTATTTAAATTATGAATCAATTAAATATTGAGTGGAAAAATCATAACTAGGTGTAAGTGGCCCTATATATACATGAATATATAAAGATATATATACGAGGTGTGTTCAAAAAGTACCCGGAATTACTAATAATTAAATTTCGCGGGTCTGGAGTGTCTGATTGTCAAAATTTTTTTTTTATTGTGTTGGTATACATGCCCCTAAAGTATGATGAAATTTTCAGCTATATTCACTGTTTACTTTGTCTGTGGTAGTCGCTAAGGTTCGACGTGTTTTTCTGAGCTCGGCGATTTTTACAATGGAAAAATTGAAAAGTCAAAGAATTTGTTTTAAATTTTGCGTAAAAAATGAAATAAAGTGTTGCAAAGTGCAAAAATTCACCAGATATGGCTCCGTGTGACTTTTTCCTATTCCCAAAGTTGAAGAGACCCATGAAAGGACGGCGGTTTTCCTCGATTGAAGAAAATCGCTGAGAGTGCTCAAGGACATATCAAAAAGTGAATATCAAGGGTGCTTCGAAAATTGGAAAAAACGCTGGCATAAGTGTATTATATCTGGGGGGGACTACTTTGAAGGGGACCACATTAATGTAGACGAATAAATAAATATTTTTTTGAAAATTCCGGGTACTTTTTGAACAGACCTCGTATATATATATATATATATATATATATATATATCCAGTTGCACCTTATTTTCCTCATTTACCTTGCAATACATTTGCAAATCTAGTACACATTTATATTAATTTATATTTTATCAGGTGTACTTGAAAGAAATTATGTTGAATTACAAGGATTATGCAAAATTAAAATATATATTATTTTTATGTTAATTAAAATATAAAGTTTGTAAATTATTATATTATAAAATAATTTATTCTTCATATATAGATTGCATACTTATAGATTATAGAGAGTTGTTCAATACCTATTATTAATAATTTTTTTGATTTGCAGTTTAAGAATTAAAAAAATCGATAAAAAATTTAGAAAAATAATTCACAATTATTTAGAATAATTCACAATATTTTTTCCTTGAAAAAACCTATATAAATATTATATTTTATAATAATTATTATACAAATTTTGTTATATATTTTGTTATATATACATGCAATTAAGATTAATATTATACAAATACTTCAATAACTTGTTATCAACTTATTACTTATTAAATACGGAATTATTAAAATGCTTTTTAATTAAATATACCTAAAGCAATACATTATTCTTGTGATGATAGAATCAATTTTATATTTAATTCTAAGTCACTTCGAATATAAAAAAAATATATAAACAATTTTCACACGCGAATAAGTGCTTTATTTCAACTTCCCGGAGGATCGAAATGAATTTTTTTCATATATTTTTTTGTTCCAAAGGTTTTGGTATTTCTTTAAAAAAAATGGATGTATGTGTGTGTATGTGTATGTATGTGCGGATACACTTTTTGTGACGTTTTCGAGAGCACAGATCAACCGATTTGAGTGATTCAAAACCATTCGATTTCTATTGATGTGTCTTTTCGAGCAAAAAGTTCAAAAATTGTCTATTTGGTTTTGTTTTTGAGAGCACGGAGCAGATTGGAATAAATCTTACTTGTATTGACGGCTAAAATTTTGGGATGATATAACCAGTGGTTATGGAAGAAAAGAAAAATGAAAAAAAGCCATTTGGTAGTCAAAAATGATGATTACCTTAAGGCACTATGCCTTGCATCACTAGTTAATTATAATATTACTGTGTTGCATCAGCGAATGTTAATTTAATTTACTTTAATGGAGATTTCACGAAACAAATTGTATATTTTTTTGCTTTAAAAAGCAACAAAAGCAGTTTTATTTATTTATATATATTTTTTTGATAGCACAGAGTAGCTCCAGAACGGCTTAAATAAATTAATAATACAATTATTATCCAAGATCAATACTTTTAAAACCCACTTCATGCCTCGAGCATTTATGCATTGCCAAATTCCATTATTTAAATAATTTAAACTTATATAATTGGTCCGAAATCATAAATTTTGTTGAAATAAATAATGAGGCGCTAATAATCCACATAATAACTACAATACGGTATAAGGTACTTATTATTTTAAATTGATCTTTTAAATGTAAAACCTTGACATAAACTTTGGTAAAATTAGCAGAAGCATGTTATTTATATTAAACTGGAATCCAGATAAATCAATCTTGGAATCTGGAAGTTAACTAATTACGTTGTTATATGTTGCAAGTGGATTGTTTGTTTGTATAATTAGGCAATTTTAACTTCAATTAACTGTTTCTGTCATATAATTAGGTAGATATTAATGATATTGATTCTTTTTCAGAGGCAGACTAAATATGGGCGAAAGATGTGGAGATTTTCAAAGAAAATGTTTTATTTGCTGCTGGTTCTATCCAGAATCAAGAGGTAGGTGATAGTAATAATAATTAACACATTACCAGTATTAATTTTGCACAGTTTATTGATATTATGAATGTAGTTTCTTCACTATTTACTTTGCATAAGAATGTTTGCATTAATAAATTAAAATTACCTTTTATAAATTAATATTAAAAGTTACTGGCGCGGTTTGATGAGATATTTTTATAGAAGCAGCTCATTTTCTAGGAACGATTTAGATCAAAGGCCTAATAACCAATATAAAGATTCAACTTTTTTTCGCCATCTCGGTATGAAGAAGTGTGATAGTTCTGTTAAAACAGAAAAAATACTTTTTTATAGCTGTTAGCATTTTTTTCTTATATGAATCCAATTCAATTTCTTATCCAAGAGATATCCTGGAGATACTTCACAGTGTCAGATTCTGATACGATTTTATCTTTTATTATTTTTAAGGGCACTTATCTTTCTAAATTTTCTGTCTAGTCTTGTTTCGTTAATTCTCATTCTAATTAGTGTTGTGCCCATGTTCCAATCTATGGTGTTAAGGATTTGTCCTAGATATGATTAGATTTATATTAGATGCTGATACTTGTTGATCATCAGCAAATGTTTAAATCAGTTTTTCAGATGAAGTTTATACGAGTTAGGTTGCTTTATATTATTGTTTTTGCATATATTGAAACTTTTCCAAGAACGAACTATTTCATAATATTTATGGTTTTTAAACATCCATTCACTCTGTATGGATTAAAAGATTTTCTTGGGTAATCCAAAAGCCTATTATTAAGCCACCGTTAGATGAAGATTTATTAATTAAGAGATTTTGCCTTAAGAATCATAATTATTCACATAAGCCAATTTTTCGCTATAATAACAATATTAAAATTATGAATAATATGAATCAGTTATATTTCGTGATTTTAGAAATGATTCTTTTGGAATTATATTTGCAATATACATGCTGACTTCTAGCACCCCAATAATAGGAGTTTATTTCCATTCTTGCTAAATGTATTAAATTATGCCTGATGACAAGTCAATGGTGGTGGTTCACATTTTTGAGATATATAACGTAAATAATTTTATGTAGACCAATATTTGAGAATTTACAAGTCATTTATATTTCATCATTGTAATATGTCAGTAACATATCATAATCGTAGGCAATTGCGGATATCCGCGTTAAATACCAATAATGAAAAAACTGATTCATAAACTCAGTTCATATGCAAAAAATATGCAAATATATATATATATATATATATATATATATATATATACTCGTATATATATCTTATAAAACTACACGTTGTAGCTCAGGGACTAATACTTAATTTAGCCAATACATATATTTAGAAATAATACAAGCACATAGATATGACATAAGCATGTACAAATAATACAGGTGTATATGATTGCATATATATATATATATATATATATATATATGTATATATATATATATATTCCTGAATATTATGATTTGTCCTTGTTCGATGTACTTAACATTAGTTGCATTCACTTCAAATATATCTTACGCTCACAAATATATATATATATATATATATATATATATATATATATATAATTGAAACAATTAATTAAATATTGACAATTATTTTTTTACACGTTTTGACTCGAGATGTGTATCATCATTTAGCTATAAATTAAACAAAGCAATGAATGAATACGGTAACAATAAAATAATTCATAAATTTAATTAATATAAATTAGTAGTACTAACCAGGAAAAAAATTAAAATATAAAATGATGTAAACAAATGTGCAATCGCACACATTTTAATTCAATTTATAGGGCTCATGACACACATAACATTAATTAATAAATTAGGATTAAATTATTTTATTTAAAAAATATTTGCTAAATTTGTATTGACGACACAAAACTTTTAACATTTTCAAAGTATATAAGACGAATACCGATCCTAATTGCTATTGCTTGGGTGGAGTGACTAGGGCGGATGCCGGGCAAGCCATTATGACGTGCAAAAATTGGAAAAGGGTAGGCAAGAACTATGGAGGGAGACAGTGAGGCAAAAAATATCCAAACTCTAAATCACGTTTAAATTGAATTTAACTTTTAAATTAATTTAACTAAAATTGTACTTGCTGTTCATTAGATGTAAAAATTTTGTATAATATTAAAAAAAAATCGCGAGGCAACATTTTCCATATTTTTCTAATTCTAAATATCTTGTCCATATTATCTAAAATCGAAATTGATGAATATATAGTAATTATAGTCATAAATAGTAAAGAATGCAATTTATTCTTTTTTTGTCATTTTTTATAATTCAAGGTATAAATAGATATCTGGCATAAAGCAAATCATTTTTTTATAAAGCGGCCTTAGCTTTTTTACCTACTATTTTAAAATTTATACTTGTTCATGATTATTGCACTTTTAATGAAAACAAATACTAATATTGTACAGTAAATTCCAATAAATTTTGAGGCTTCACAGTAAAAGTACAGTATATTTTATTCATTAAACGTGGAACATAAATTTAAAATAATCGCTATATAAATTTACCTAACAAGATAATTAAATAAAAAGACATTATACAAGTCTTTTATAAAATTCTGAAGTCATTCTATAGATCTTTTTTAATGGAGGTATCCTGACTAATATAATTCGTTTTTATAAATAATTAAAACAAAGTGCTTAAATTGCATAAGTTAAAAATCCATTTATCTTATTGAAGATATAAAGGTATTTATTTTAGTGAATGTATTTTGTTCTTTATCAATTGCAGTATCATATATCACATTGATTTTGACTTTAAATTGTGAAATATGGAATGTCGAAAACCCGTCAATGATTTTAAATCGGTTTATAACAAATTTAGAAAGTAAAGCGAAAAAAATATTTGATTAATCATATTAAATTAATGTTTTACTAAGGTAAACAAAATTTAAGTTATGGTCGGTTGAGGTAGGTCAGTATTTTACTCCAAACGAAAAATGCAATAATTTTCTTTGCAAACTTTAGATAAATAAAATCATAAATAATGTTTGCTATTGCAAAAAGCAATTAGGCTATATAATATAAATAATGCTATTTATTAATAACCCCTGATTTGTGGACCACGATTGGATTCCAATGCTTCAAATAGCTTTATATGTATATGTATAACAACATTCTAGCAACTTATTACATTTGTATAAAAATACAATATGCAAATTTATATTAGCATTCTTATGACTCGTATACAAATATATATATATATATATATATATATATACATATAGATGTTTGTATATACGAGTATTTATATTTGTAGATAGATAGATAGATGAGATTGTCAGATAAGTTGAAATAATTAAATGTTCAATCTCGGTTCATTTCAACTTAGATCAATTATTTACATATTAATTTGCATTATTATAATAGCCTATTGTATGAATAATGAAATAGTCTTCCGCAAATCATACTCAGAATTATTATTTGTAACAAAGTTGTTATTAATAAGTTATTTTTAAAAATCATTTAAGATAGATCTCCCAATAAAAACAAATGTTTTATGAAAGTACATATTTTTGGAATGAGATATTTTCCATTTTCATATTTTCGGTTCAGTCTTCAACTATTAAGAGTGAAATCGTGATAATAAATCACGAAATTATTTTTCTGGTCAAGAATGTGGTACTTTTTACTTTATTATTTAATAATTATTATTTATATTAAAAGAAAATTAAATCTATTCCATTTTTATGCTTTCTAGTCTAGTTTTCGATCTTCATTAGAAAATAAGAATGTTTTTAAATATAGAAACAGAATAAGGCAAAGAATATTAGTTTTTATAATACTACAAAATATTGTAAAAATTCTATAATCCTGATTAAATTCATTTAATGAGACTTATCAACACACTTCAGTACATTTTTTTTCAGAGTGCATCTCAAAATTTTAAATTCATAGTTCAACAAAAAGTCTTAAAAACTTGGGGCAATTTTGGTATTTTATTTTATTGTGATCCCCTAAAATGTTTACTCACGGTTACTGTTCCAAAAATATTAAATTTATAGAATTAAGAATAAAAATTACAGATTTAAGTAAGTAAGCTAAGTAAGTACAAGTAATTGTTTAAATTTTTTCCTGCTGTGCATTTTTATTGTTAAAAACGTTATGTTTTATAATGAAGACCCACTAAATAAAAAACATAAAAATGAAATACGAGTATATCAAACTTTTTCATCATATTAATAATAGTTATTAAATAAATTTTCTTAATATATTTTATCTTAGTATATTATTGAATTGAGAATATTACTAGGCTGTAAATCGACTAAAAATTTGAATTAATACTTTTAATTAGTGCGTAATTTCTTTTTAAATGGGATTATTAATTCAAATTTACCTTTAGACAAGTTGCATAAACTTCTTTATGTGTATAAATAATAAATTTAAATACAAGAATTGAGATTTAGTTACATTTAAAATTGTGATGGTTATTTTTTTTTAAATTTTGACACTGCCTTTTATTCCATATATTTTCATAATTGTACCAGATTTCGTAGGCCTATAGTATTTTAGGAAGGTCGTTAGGACTTTAAATTATTAATCATCATATAAGTAAAGGCAGTCATTTGAATGAACTTTATTTTTATTAATAACTGGAAGATTTTACAAAAAATATTTAGCAGTTTTATCATAAATTTTTAAAAAAGTCATTTGCACCCTATATCATGAGTGTAGCAATATTTTGTTTTTACAACAATCAGTTTGGAAGAAACATGCTGGCCGATCTTTAATTACCAAAAATTAATCAGCAATTAATTCATTATTTATTATAGAACTTTATTATTGATAATTAATTAATTAATTATCAAGTAATTTTCTTCGAATAGTTTTAAATTTTCAAATTCCGGATTTTTAGGCGAAAACGTGAGGAAAATTTTTGCACTTCTCTACTAATTCTGAGGAAACGGCTCGACTGATCATCCCGTAAGACTAATCATCGCTAGCTTTTACATTTTTTAAATTGGTTAGCCATTTTTGAGGAAAGATCAAAATTTATATTCTTACACAAACCCATACTTTTTCCAATTTTGATGAACTATTCAGAATGACTTTAAAATGTCAAGAAAACATAAAATCAGCAAATCGTAAACGGAGCATAAACTTCTCCTTCGGGAAGGTAATAAAACAATTTCAAGTAAATCATTTTGTATTTTGCAAATTTAATTCAAAAATTGAATTCATAATTTATGTATATTTTTAATTGGATTAACCTGTGCATGTGTGTTCCATAAAATAACATATATATATATATATAAATACAATCATGAATCCGCGTTTATGTCTGACCTTCACTCTTGAGACAAAATTGAAGAAATATTTATAATTGATCTATATAACATACATATGTATATATTTATTTATATGTCCATAAAATTAATTTCCAGGTGTATGCATACTCATATTGAAGGTCGCATTCCGACCATTAGTTAATGTATAATTGCGGCATCATAACATATAAATATAATACACATATTTCTCAGTAGGTGTAACTTTTTTTTATGAAATCGTGATTGAAGAAGTCTAGACGAAATTTAATTGATATTGTTGCACAGGTATTCATCTTGATTTGTACCAAATTAAAGGTGAAACGTTAAAAGACGACTTTTAATTCTTGTTCTATTAAATGAATCAAGTAGATGAATGTTGCACTACTAAATTTGTTATTAGGCGGTTCCTGTAATTAGTTGTATAATTAGCACTTATTTGTATCATATCGGATTTTATTGATAATATAATCAATATATACAATATATGTATATTGTTCAAGTTTTTTGTACAGCTAATATTGTTTATGTTTTTTTCTGCACTTGGTGCGTCTGTTTTTTCAAAACTACTTTTTGAATTTAGTTGTTTATGTATAAATAATAGACGATTTTGGCTTATGGAATGTGGCTTTCTTCAGAATCCAATATGTTAGAATTAAAAAAATTAAAAAATTACATTAAAACATTAAAGCACTATCTATTATAGAGTAGTTCTGTATAAATATAGAGTCTTTAAATCTTGTACAATTATAGAGTAGTCTTTTACGTAGTCTCTAAATAACTCAATTATAATTGATTTGATTGATTGATTACTTTTTTTCTTTTAGAGATTCTAAAGAAGAAAACATCCTATATATTTGAAACATAGATATAAGTAAATATATATATAGAAAAGTAAATTAAATTTACATTTGAAAAAATTGGAGACGTTCAAGTTTTCAACAGTAAAATCATAATTAATATTTGCCATATCTAAAAATTCAAGCTATAACTTATAATTTTAACAATATTATATATATATATATATATATATATATGTGTGTGTCCCAGAACTCAACGTCAAATCGGAACGTGGTAATTGTTTTGGCCGTAATTGTCTTAAAGAATTTAAAAAAATATATTTTACGTTGTTTGGAAATTATGAGCTTTTATGAAAATTTGTGCTTTGATGAAATCGGGAATATTTCTCGGTTATTGTAATTAATTTTGTCTATTCAAACTTTGGATCTGTAACCATAAATAACATTTCTAGGATCACAGTCAAAAGTAGTGGTGCATGGCATCGTGCTTTAAGGTAAATTGCTGAAACTTCCGTACCGAAAAACTAAACTATTAAAAAAAACTTGGTAAACTTTGAAAAAATTAGATTAGATCTTTTTATATTTTGAATTTTTTTTAAATTTTGAACATTTCTTCAAGCAATCGCGCTTTATAGCTGATTTGGTGTCGAAATATCAAAGCGCGAGAATTTTTTTGAGAATACTAAAACTTACCATACGGTAAGTTAAAAATCTCACAATTGCTCCAAGATTTCAAGAAATAAACTATTAAGTTAATTTGTTCAAAATTGGTGTACTGTGAATTGGTGTATCTCCTTTGAAAAAACGTACTAAAGTTTCAGTAAAAGTTGGCGCGCTTTATGAAGTTAGTAATTGATAAAATACTTGATAGTTTCATAATAAAAAAAAATGTAGTAAAATGCTAGTACATTCTGCTCACAATCAGGTTATATGTCTGTCGTACTGAAGTGAGCATAATGCATTAGTTTTATCGTGTTATTTTTTGGTTTTTATATTTTTACTCGATTTTTTCATTATGAATCTATTTACTATTTCACCAATTTACAATCTTGATTAAATGCGCCAAGTTTTGGTGAGACTTACAACACATTTTAGTAAATTTTTTCAAAACAAGGCTTCTCATAGTCGATCAATTTTGAAAATTTTAAATGTATAGTTCAACTAAATGTCTTAATTCTTGAAAACTTGGGGCAATCGTGTCATTATTTGTGACTAGAAATATCACTAATATCATATTATAATGTTATTTTTTATTATCAACGTTTGAGAAATATGCACGTTCATCTTCAGGACGTTTATCAAGAACATGATTTTGATCAGAAAACAAACAAATAAATCCAATATGACTTCAAAAATTGTCGATAAATAAATGAACTTTTACTTATAAGTGCATAACTATTTTATGAAATAGTTTGTAAATAATTTTACATTGTGGATGCTAAAGGCCATATTTTAAAAGAATTTTGGATGAGATATATATCTATATATATATATATATATATATATATATATATAATTTATGTATATGCATAATTTTATACATATCCATTTGTAAATGTGATTTCATTTGGATCCATGTGCGTGTTTTGTGCACATGCATATTTTTATGTCTTGTGAAACAATGGTTAATTTCATATAGAAACCTTAATTTCATCATAAGTATGTGAGAACATATTGTACATACGAAATTTATATATATATATATACACCTGCATTTACATATTTAACAATAATTATATACTTTAATTACTGGGAACTATGCCAAGCAATTATAAGCTTATATTAATATGAGCATTAATTTTTACTCATATCAAATCGTATAATATATATATATATATATATATATATATATATATATATATACAAAATAATTGTTTCGAAGGTCATATACTTCGAATAAAAATTAAAGAAGCTTTTAACAATAAAGCACGCGCGAACGTTTTATTCTTCTCTATCATTATCATATATAGAGTCTTTTAAAATTAATAACTATAATAATTACTATAAAACTTATTCTTAACCATTTACTAATAACAATTAGATAAATCAAAATATGGTGTTTTAGTAGTCTAACCCCAAATAAATACATTCTTTTACTATTTCAATTGTTTCAAAATTGTAATTGGTTTATATTTTTGAAGATTCTAAGATCAATGCAATAAAATGCCAACACCTCTATGAAGATTAAATTGTTTATATAAAAATGTAAAATTTATAATTTACTAATCTATTTTATAATGATAATGAAAATAATGCTCTATAATACAATATAAAATAATTCACTATATGATGAAATCAAGATATCACTTCAGTTTTAATTTTTAATACGTAAAAACTTCACTCGATGGGGATATACTTCTATGAAAATAAGTTTTAAAAAACAAATAATAAAAAAAATCTGAAATAATAAATAAATTTATTACAATTCGTAAAGCAATTATTAAATCAATTTTATTCTTAAGGGGATAAGTCCCAGGTCAAGCTCAAATTTTGGGTAATTTGAAATCTTGCTAATAAATTTTACATGTGAAAAGATATGTGAAATATTAAGTTAAAAATATATCATAATGATTGCAGAACTTTTAATAAAATATTATCAAATATAAATAGGGAGACCATTGGGTTGCTTTATAAAAATAGACGTGTAGTTAATCATCACTATCATTTCTCATAGAACTTTAAGTTGAAAAAATTATTACCAACATTTTTGTATATATCTATTAAATAATTTTTCAAAATTCATCTGGAAGTATATCTTAATTTTCTAGTTGAATTCATAGCACCATTATTATTTCCATAAATTACGGTTTTGCGGTATATTTTAGTGTCCGAAAGATACAATCTAAATTAGATCCGATTGGAAAGCAGTTACGATACCGCTCTCAAAACTCTAATAAGCATTTCTGTTTTAAATTTAAAGATTTTTAGTGCAATGTATAACACGTGTATATAATTACAAGTAAAACATATGCAAAGTGCTTCTTTAGTAAATTTAAATGCTTCCGAAGCCTGGTTGACCAGCCGACCATAGGGATTATTATGGAAGGTCAGTCTGCCATCATTACTAGGTTAATAATATATTTAGTATAATATTAAGTACATGGTTTTCAATGGATATTGTTGAATCATTTGTTTTTATTGGAATTGTATTTATACTTATGGACATTTTAAAGAAAAAGGCTCCTCAGTGTTGATAGACGTGTTGAAGTATAAATACTTTTTAATGTTTTTTAACAAAAAGATTGGAAGAAGTGGAAACAAACAGTAGTATCTATTGATTTAAAGTTTCAAATTACGAGGTTTTACAATTCATACAGATTTAAACATACTTACCATAAAAGAAGTAATCAGAACAGAAGCAATTCATACTATATGAAATTAGACCAACATCCAAACCCAGCGCTATTGCTATGCAATTAATCAAAATTTATGTTCCAACTAAAAAGCTCAAAAAAATGGCCAAAAGAACTATTAACTTAATTAAAGCTCTATTTATTTTACTAACATAGAGTATTTATGAACATAGATTTATTTATTAACATTGATTTAATTTATTAACATGATTATCTACAGGGGATTCTCTTCAGTGGAGGAAACCTCTAAATTACATATTTAATGGATCACATAGGCTCATAGAAATTTTATTTCTGATTGTCTATAATAAAATAATAAAAATAAAAAAATACGAGATTTTCAAGCTTTAGATCACTTAGATCTTTTCTTTTGGAGGCCTCCTATTTAGGGTTATCCATTAGTCTCGTGAGGCTCAAAAAAGGGGAAGGGATTTCACAAAAAATACGAATTTTACCTCGGGATAAAATATGAGTTTCGTAAAATATCATTTATCTATGATTAAACTGAATTGAAAAAAATCCACCATATATCAAAAAAAATACTGGTACTAAATATACAAGTGATATTGGATGGGGCTTAATTGCAAATATCACCAAAATATTGTTAAGGAGGAAAGAGATGTTTAAAAATCCTTAAAATGAATCACGTGATTAAAAAGCCTTCATATTTTGTAAAATTCTAACTACAGTAAGGTTATATTGAAAACATATATATATTTATTGATTTAAAATAAATCTAGACATTAATTTATGGGCATCATTTTTTCTCGGACGAAGATAATAACCTTGCAAGTTAGAAGTCTTAGACCCTTATAGGTCTATATAGTTCTTTTGGAAATCACTGATTTTAAGTATAACAAATCATTTTTCATAATATATATTATAGTGAGTTAAGTTATATTTAAAAATTTGTGAAGGAAGAACTCTATTGGATACTAATGCGAAAATATAACATAATTTAGCTCTTATTTGTTTGCAATGCAAGTCACTTTTTGTATCTTATATCGAATTTGGAATTATTTACAAATACTAATAATAACAGAATTTAGCGAATAATAAAATTACCTGCATGACTAACATAAAAAAACCACTCACACTCACATCAATTCTTAAGTTAAATATACAGTTTGTGTTTTATTTATTTTTCTGGTTCGAAGCACAACACAATATATATATATATATATGTTAAAGTAGTTAATTTGATGTTGAGAAATATGAGTAAGTTCTTCAAGGGCATACATCAAATAAAAGGCAAAGATTTAGAAGTTAATCTTTAAATTTTTCCCAACGTTTCGACATAGTATTTTATGTCATCATCAGTGGATATAAATATGGTCCTTACATCAGTAGCTAGCGCTAGGAACACAATTTTGCACTATCATATATACATTAACTTGTTTTTTTTATATATTAATTTGTTGAACAGAGTATGGCACAATATTTGTGAATTATATAATTATTTTGCACAGAGAACGTAGTTTATGTGACAGAGCCCGAGGCTGTAGTAACATCACATGTTACTACAGCCTCGGGCTCTGTCACATAACTACGTTCTCTGTGCAAAATATATTATATATTTCACAAATATTTTGCCATACTCTGTTCACAAATTAATATATAAAAAAACAGTTAATGTATATATGATAGTGCCAAAATTGTGTTCCTAGCGCTAGCTACTGATGTAAGACCATATTTATATCCACTGATGATGACCATAAAATACTATGTCGAAACGTTTGGAAAAATTAAAGAATTAACTTCTAATCTTTGCCTTTATTTGATGTATGCCCTTGAAGAACTTACTCATATATATATATATATATTATATATATATATATTATTATATATATCATAAGAATTTTTGGAGTACTTAAATTTTTAGTGAAGTACATTGCATATGAAGGTACTAAACATTACATACCTTCAAAGTTTCATTGGGCTTTTTAGAATTATTTCGCCATACTAATCAATCAAATAATATTTACTCATACAATTAGGTTGCGTTAGGTCAAAACCTTCGAATATTGGGGGCCCTGAATTACTATTTCGATTAGCAAGTACATTTTTAATAAACTAGATCTAATTAAAAAATGATGTAACTGTCAACAATTTGTAGGCGTCCCCAATATAATGTATAAGGTCGTTACTTCGTTAACATCACAAGGTTTTGATGAAATGTAATTATAAATATTGGTAAATATTTTGTAATTCCATTATGAATTTATCCTTTCTAGTAAATATTTGTGCTACATAAAGGCTTCTTATTAATGAGTTTTTGTCAGAGCTTGAATGGTATTTTTTCTTATGGGAAATTTTTTACATTCCAGCATTAGTGTAGAGATTTGTATGGTAAACATTTATGTGATGTGGTATCTAAAAGTTATATTTTATTATCTTAGTTTTATGCCATTTGTAAATAAAATTGATGAATATATATTGGAAATTTCTGTAGAGACTTTATAAATATCCTAGATGACCCGACTGACGTTGTCCTGCACCCACGTCTACAATTCGAAAGTTTCAAATTTTTTAATATCCTATCATATACTTTTTATTATCCTATTTGATGTCCTGCCTTTGCGATTTATTTATTCAGAAATTCAGAAAAAAATAATATAGTATCTGTGGTAAAAGAACAATATCACACTTGATTATACCACACAACGTAATTGCTTCAATAATTTAGTCTATAATTTTCATAATCTCGTACGATATATTAGTTGCTTTTTGGCAATTATAACATCTAAAGTACATTTTTCTTACTAATAATTTAATAAACATTATTGTTTATGTTCAAATCTTAGGCAAATTAATTTTTAAAATCTAGTTCATATGAGCACTCTTCAATCTAAGATCAACTTGCTAAATATTTCATATCCAATGCCAAACAAATGAATTTTTGACCCATGAAACAAAAATCTAAAACATTTTTTTAGTAAGTAGAAATATTTTTTGTATTGTTAAATAATTTAGTAAAGTGAATTAAAATGCGACATGCATGCATTTAGAAAAATAATGTATATGCAATTTGCTTATTGCGTTATTTATCAAACTGAATTATATAATTTCATCTGCCAAACATATACTGTTGACTGTATATTATATTATATTAATCTCAGGCACTTCTCAGCTGCTTTTCGGAAATAATAATGTAGGCAAAACATATTTCTGGTATATTATATTCTAATATTATCTAGGCTCATAACTTCAGCTAAATTCAAATTTCAAGTGAATTGACATTTCTAGCAAATGCCAGTTCAAATGTTTTCAATGTCAAACGATGATAAGTGTTTTTTTTTTGTTATTTTTGCCATTTTTTTCTACAATATTACTATAGTTTTAACGTTTATTAAATCTTAAAAATTTTCTTTGACAAACTCTAAAAAGAATTATCAAAATCCGAATACCGTTTAGGATATGTTTCAAATCATACACCCGTACAGAAGAATTTTATATATAAGATATGAATTTAACATTTTTGCACAAAATGAAATATGTCAATAAGTGGTCAAAGAAAAAATATTTATAGTGTACTCCCAAACGTTTCGACGTTTTTCCCAACGTCGTGTTTTTGACCTGCGGCGATGGGTCGTCCCGGGTTACGGTGTGAATCATCAGGGCGCCGGCCTGGGAAATTTGTGAATTGCGAACTCTCGTATATGACATTTTTTTTCGAAATTTTTGTTGAATGTTCAATATGTTTATTTATGCGATTATTAAATCATTAGTAAAATTGTGTATTTAAATTTTCAAATTTCCATTTTTTTATATTGGTATTTTATTAGGCATTACATCTTCAATATTGGTTGAAACATCCTTGATATTTCATAAATTTATATTTTGTGAACAGTATTTTCAAACTAAATTTTTCTTACTTATTTTTAGTATAATTTATAGATTATTATTATATTAAATTAATTATATAATATATAATTTAAAATATCTGTCCTTATTGCTGTATATGTGCTATAACATGAATATATCATATTAATTTCTATATCACATAGTGATAGGCAAACATTTTATAAATTATATATTTATATAATTGATTTTAATATTTTTAATATCAATATATTTATATGATTCACGTTTATACTCTGAGTTTAAAATTTATTATAAATGTAATATAGATAAATGCATTTATCTTATAACCAGAGCCTTGAAATTATAAATTGCATTTAACACAAAATCTAAAAAACATTAAAAGTACAATTTATAGCTTTAACAGCTATTACAAAATTTAATAAAAATTAAAAGCATAAAATAATTAATTTCCAAATGTGGAACAATATTATTATTTTCAGAATTAGACCAAACCAAATAATTAAAATTTTCCAGAAATTTTAAATGCTTCATTTACTTAGTATACCAAGACTACTTTCTTCAATAATAACAATGATTCATAGTATCTTGTCTACTTTTGTATTATAATTACACATGACTTAATATTTGTGAAACGATGTAATAATAAAATTTACACAAATATGTAAAGCTAATTAATAATTAGACGATATGAATTTGCTCTTTCTCTTATTGCATATACAAACTTTCAATAAATATACTTTAAATATGTTGAGCATTTATCGCGAACATGATATAATTCTTAAATTAATTCGCAATTTAAATTATAATTTATGTGATTTTTTAAATGGTAATTTATGTAATTTGTGTATTTTTTGTAATGCATATATAACTTGCTTTAAAAATTCGTGTATGAGATCATTTGTACAGTTTTTATAGATTTTTGGAAGTCAATTTTTATCTTTTTAGCTACCGAACTTAATTAGATTTTGATGGTTTTAAATTGGAAATGACGTTATATTGGAATAAGTAGTTATGAATGACTAAGCAAATTATCATGAATAAATATAAATTGTTGAACTCTAATATATATACATATATATATATATATATATATATATATATATATAATATACTATATACTATATATACTATATTATAATACTGTATATACTATTTACTATACTTTATACTCTAATTTCTCTATACTTCAATTCGGCTCTATATGTGAGTCATCATTCGGCTAAAATAAAATTATTTAAAACATTGGAAAAATAAATAACAAAAAATAATATAAAATTTAATAAAAATAATGTTTACCAATCAGGAAAACATCTTCAAAATATAAAAATAAAATTATTGCAGCCACAAAATTATTGCACTGTTTTTATTATTATATGAAAAAGAACATGTATGGCGTATTTAGGAATTCAATTAACTTTTTAAAATTGAAAATAAATGTTCAAAGCGTTAGAATCTAAAAAAGCATAAAATTTTTAATTTTTGTATCAATTGATAAATTCATCAATTAATTAGGAAAATGTGGTAAATTATTTTCATATAATATTTGAAAACTAATTTGTTTCATTTAACACCATGTCTATAGGAAATAATGCAGTTTTAGGTTTATAAATCACGATTAATGATAATTTCTTAAAATTTTGCATAATATATGCATATATGCATTATAATATAATGTTGAATGATGATACACGTCTTCTCGAGACGTATAATTAAAATAAATATTGTTATTTCATTTCGACGAATTGGCTGTTAATTATTTTAAAAGTACATATAAAATTATATATATATATATATATATAGTTGTTCGATCGACTATTAATTTTCAATATAATTATTGAATATAATTCCGCTAAATTGTGAACAGACATTTGGTATTTTAAATAAATAACTAATTAGACCAAAAATAGTGCCTTACAAAAATTATAAAACCAAGAAGGTAACTTTTGTGATTTAACACAAAAAAATAAAAGAATTATTATAGATGAGTTAATATTAATAACTCTAGTATCAATCATATATAACAATACATAAGAAATATAATAATAGAGATGAAAATTAATAAATTTCTTGAATTTTTGGATTTCTATAAAATAAAAAAAACTAATATAACATATTTCTAGAGGGCTTTTCTTAAAGGTTATATATATTTTTTTTATTTTTTTAGTTTCTAGCCTTATTTTTTCAGTATCTAACCTATTTATAGTTTCTATTTTCTTCGCGTTATTAAGATTTGATTAAAATGTTTTACTAATGTCAAGTTTCAATAATTAGTTTAATAATTAACATTTATTAATAGGTCAAATGTTTTCTTGAAATCTGCAATAAAATAGCATAAATCAAATTACTGTTTGCGTGGTGTTAAAATTACCGTGTGATCATTATCATCATTAAGAATTCTTTCATATGACTTATTGCACATAAACCTATATCACAGAAAGATTTATTAAAAACACAGGAGCAGCTCAAATGCTAATGATCACATATATCTCATGGTTATTTTAATAATAATTTAGCACTTTTTTATATATTTGGTAATAGATATATGTGCAAATTTTTGCTGTGAAAGCTTTTTAAATTAAATAATTTTTAACTTCTTGAAGGATATTTTTATGTTGTTAGTTTTCTTCCACGTTAAAAGTAATTTTGAAATAAAAATTGGAAAAGATATATGCATGAGTGGAGATGCAAATTTTGTCATCTGTTTAGCTAACCTATATAATATTTTTTTATTTATTTTTTTTTTGTATTTGTCAGAACCAAGTTCTATAAGTTATTGTTATTAAGCCATCCGAATGTACTGATATAAGGCTGTGCAAGGAGGAGAATTAAATCTTAATAAAATATTAAATAATTATAATAGTTTTGAATTAAGTATTTTCTATAGAGAGCCATTTCTTGGAAATCAACAGCCACCTGAACAAAATTTGTCAACGTGTTCGCCAAAAATCTTAAATCAGTTTTGAAAATTCAAAATTTATCAGTAAGATGTTAGTTCAAAATCATAATTATAACATTAGAACATCAATAAAAAATTGGAACTAATTTAGAATTTTTATGAGCTGTAAATATTGTGTATTCTTTACTTCGCCTTTTTAATTTATTTATAAATATTACTTCGTTGTGTCCAAAAAGTTTCAAACGGTTATAAATATATTAGAATTTGAAAAAATATTTCAATAATTTCTTTTTAGTTGTTTTGTAATTATTATACACTTATTTTAAATCTGCTGATTGATGACACAGATTTCTTTTTAGTGTCAAAACGTTCTAAATAAATAAATATTTATATTTATGTAACGATTGAATTTGACAAATTAAATGCTTTATTATTAATATTAATAATTAAATTGTATTTAATTAAATAAATAGTTATTGCAACTCTGCTGATGAATATTTCTGATGAAATACCAGATCAGGGTTATATACATTATTATCTCGGTAAAAAATGTACTCATGAAATTTATATGGTGCATTGGTTGAATAATGTAGCTAATATTTCGTAAAATAGCTTTAAAATTAAAATTAAGACATTGGATCTAATAGCACCCTGACTATCCTATTTTAGGCCGCCTGTGGAGTAAAAAGGACCAGGTGACAAACTTTTGGAAAAAAGTAAAAAAAACATATATATAATATGATAAATTAGACAAGAGTTTTACTGAACAAAGTCAAATAGTTGTTTGTTTGATATGTGTTTGAATTGGTTTGGTTTTTGCAATATAATTACTCAAAGTCAAATTGGACCTTTGTGTCTCGTCTTTCCCCATGTCATAGTATTAGTAATATTAATGATTTTTTATTTTTTCAATTTGATGAAATTTTCATACTCTTGAACCAAAAATCCAAACAGAAATCATATAACATTATATTTTTTATTTTTGATTACAAGATAGACAAAAGACTTACGAGATTTTATATTATAAAAGAATGGATTATTTGTGGAAATACAAAAATTATTTATATTTGTATATATATATATATATATATATATATATATATATATTATGGTGGTCCTTAATATGGACATTTTCGAATTTCCTTGCTTCCAAGGGCTCAAATGGTTCCAAATTGATAAAAAACAATTCTCTCAAAGTTTTAGCTCTTAATATCAACTGATATCAATGTTTTTAGATATAATTTAGCGAACAAATGAATGAGTTTTATTCAAAATTTGTCGCTAAGTTATACCTAAAAATTTTTTTGTTTTAATTTTTATAATTTTTTTCAAAACTTTCATAGAATGTCCATATTAAAGACCACCCTAATATATATATATATATATATATATATATATATATATATATTAATTTTTTTTATTATAATTTTGATGTTGAAATATGTGCTATTCAGTTTTCAGGGCAATACATCAATTAAAAAATTTGTATGACTTTAAAACATTTTTATTTTTTCCATACGTTTCGACACATTGTTTTGTGTCATCTTCAGTGGACTATGTAATTGAATTAATCCTAATTATTTTATATTATAAATGTTCACAATGCACAATCCTAATTATTTTATATTATAAATGTTCACAATGCAAACAAAAAACCAATCCTTGTCATTTTAAATTGAACAATATATAAATTTTTGAATGACAAGGATTGGTTTTTTGTTTGCATTGTGAACATTTATAATATGAAATAATTAGGATTGTGCATTGTGAACATTTATAATATGAAATAATTAGGATTAATTCAATTACATAGTCCACTGAAGATGACACAAAACAATGTGTCGAAACGTATGGAAAAATAAAAATTGTTTTAAAGTCATACAAATTTTTTAATTGATGTATTGCCCTGAAAACTGAATAGCATATATATATATATATATATATATATATATATATATAAATTAAGATTAACTGAATTTACCTTTAGTTTCACGAATATTACTCTGCACTGCACTTTTAACAGAAGGAATTTTTTTCAATATTACTCGAAAATTTCAAAAAACTTCAAAAAGTCATTTACTCTAATCAAATAATTTTTTCATTAACTCCATAAAACAATCACTTGCACTTACTAATTTTCAATAAATATCTATTTAATACCAAATTAAAAAAATATATTTAATTTAAAATCGTTCGTGCATGGCAAAGGTGTATATATGTATACACTAAACACCTAGAGTGCTCATTGTATACTGAATTGTATTGTAGTGATATCGGTATGAAGTTAAGTGTCGAGCCCGAGCGCTCCGCCGGACGCCAGTGGAGCCCCATTCTAATAATAGCGAGGGCCATAAGCACGATTCCTGCTAAGGTGAAGGGCAACGTTGCTAAATAATAAATATGCACTTACGTTTTACTAATACCAACGGCAACGAGATGATTCAGCGTTTGTTCGTCGAAGATTATTGGATAGGAAAACGATCTGAATTGTCTGTCCTAAAAAATCAAATATATGAAGTAACATTTTTGACCACTAAATAGCTTTTCTTGAGAACTTTTTTTTTAATTTTGCATGTTTCTGTTAATTGCAAAGAAGCAGCTTGACTCATCTTCGCTAAAATCTAATCAATGCAAGTACCAATCGCGTTACATCAAATGGACCCCTAAATTGCTTTTTTCCAGAACAATTAACTTTGCATGTTTCTCTTAATTACAAAGAAGCGACATGACTGATTTTCGCTGAAATCTAATTAATGCAAGTACCAATCGAGTAACATCAAATGACTCTTAAATTTTTCAAAAAAATTCAAATATATGAAGTAATTAGTGCCATCGTGCCTCGAAGCAAGTTGATGGAACTTCCCGAACCGAAAATTAATTTTATTTAAAAAACCTTAAATTTTAATGAGATTCTTGGAAATTTTGAAATGTTTGTAAAAAATTACTTTTTTGAAAACTTTGTTTTTTAATATGTTGAAATTTTTTGAAAATCTTGAACTTTTTTAAAAGCATTCTTGCTGCTTAGATAAGGTAGATAAGAAATATTGAAGCGCGTACGCGCCGCGTCGTTGTCTGATGAATAAACTTTAATACGGAACCCATAGAAATGTAAACATAATTTATACTTATTAATAAAATAACTATAAAATATTTGATCATTTGATGTGTAAATGTCATATACTCGTATGTCTAATGGTCATTTTTAACCCCCAAATGACTTTTTTTACTTTCTCACTCGATCTTCGAAACCGTTAGACCTGCCTTCCCAAATATTTAATCATTTCTTTATTTTGTCAATATAAATAAAATGTTTTTTGAATCATTCAAATCGGGCGCTCCGTTACCTCAAAAACTGAGTTACCATTTTTGGCACTTTTTGTCCCGTATCTTCGAAACGGCTGGACCTGTCTTGTCGAAAAGCTAATAAGCATGTCCCTTTATTAATAGGAGTTGAATGTTTTTTAAATTATTCAAATCGGTTGATTCGTATTCCCGAAACCGTCGACGAAAATTTGTATCCGCACACACACATACATTAATTTTTATAAAGTATGCTAAAATGTTCAGATACCCCTGAAACATAAAGATATATAAAAAATTTCATTTTCGATTTTTTTGCCATTACTATAACTTACCCTACGGAAAGTTAACTAGGTGTAAGTGGCAATTAGCTTTAAGGGTAGTTGCATAAACTTCGATACGTATGAATAATTAGAAGAATGTAGGTTTGGCAACTTCTAAAAGTGGGACGATACATACTAGAAATTGTGACGAGACCCATAATTACAAATTTTAATAAATCTTTATAATTAAACCACTTATCGTGGGCCCTTATTTTTTAAGGATGTATGTTAAGATCTTGATCTCTAATATGAGTTTTATCAAAAATGCCAAAACAAAACATTCAGCAATTGATTACAAAGCAATGGCCCTGTCGAACTTATCTAAAACTAATCAGCACGATTTCAAATTTTGAATTAATCGAATAATTTTGAATTTTTGAAATTGGATCATGATTATTGCGAAAACGTGGACTACATTTTTTGCATTTTTTTGGTAATTACAAAGAAATGGCTTGACTGATCTTCGCGAGAAACTATTTGACTCAAGTACTAATCGAGCTACTACAAGTGGCTTTTAAATTTTTGAAATTGGTGCCACCATTTTTAAGAAAACGTCGACCAAAGGTAAATTGACCTACATGTGCACATTTTTTTTCAATTTTAGTCTCAAATGATTCAGAATAAAACGAAAAAGTAACAAGTTGGATTTTCCTGCAAAAACATAAACTTCTTCGGGAAATTGATAATAAAACCAATCTCAACATATATGGCTTACAATTCTGGGTTTTGGCGAAGAAAAGCAGCACAAATAATTCAATCCATAAATAAAATCCTTACAATTAGGGCGACTCATGAATCTCATCTCTTCCTTCGATATTTTATTCATGTATTATAAAAATTGCTAAATTTTTATTGTCTCCCACGATAGCTTATAATTTATATTATGTTCAATGAAAAAATCGACTGTAAGATGATTCAGCTTTTATTCTTGCACGAAAAATCGTTTTATCCGAAATCGATCGGTAGGTAAACGATTAGGAGAGGTCGCGATTTGGAGTGACGGTTTTCGAAAGGTATAATGATTCTTATCGGAACGCAATTCTTTCATTATCGATTCATAAATATTCTTTTGCCATAAAGATCTCTAACCACATCATTTCTACTACAATACAATATTATAATTATTATTTTGTGATTGTACAATGGCGAAAAGTACTTTATGATATTTGAAAAGTAATGACCATTGACATGGTCTGTAGTACAGATGTGCTCTATACCTTCGACTGATGAAATTATTTTTTAATATTTTAAATTTTCAACAATTATATGCACATGGTGCCAAAATATTATGATTTTTTTAATTCACTACTATATTTACAACTTTTCAGTTGAGGACATTTAGCAAATTTGTGAAATTTATAACTGTCAGCCGTAATATGAACATTGTATGATATAGTGACATGTTGGTAAAACAACTATTGAGTTAACTAATATTAATGATATTTTAATGATGATAATATAAATTAATTTTTTCATAAATAATAACTAATAAATATTTTCTCATAAATAACTAAGTTATTTCAATTTTCATCAGGAAAACAACTAGTATATATATTATGATGATTGATCTATTTCGTAATTATTTATTGGGAGTTACCCATGAATTACGTCTCAAGAATTTCATTTTCGGAATGTCCCTCTAATCTGTCCTTGCTCTGTTAATTAATTGTTTTAATTATTATATTAAACCAACAAATTACAAATTACGATTTTTGCGACATTGTATTATAAGCTGTAATTATCTTTTTTTACTTCAAAAATAAAATCAGCAAATTTGTTCGCATGTTATAAACAATTTATATGAGTGTAATTGCTTCTTCTGATATTAATCACCATCAGTATTAAGTTTATACTACTTATATATAATTTTAATTAAAATTAATTTTATAAATGTTATTATGAAATTTATGATTTATCCAGAGATGTATAAAACGATCACTTTTTATTTTTATTTCATTTTGTTATTTGTTTATAATTTCTTAAATATTTATTTGACTTCATTCATGAGAAATTTAACTTTGTTCATTCATAGAAAGCACGCATAAAATTATAAAAAATCATTCAAATTAAATTCGTATACAGTTTATAAATTTTATTAGGAGATTTATAAAATATCTAGAGATGTATAAAGTAATCACTTTTTATTTTAATTTCATTTTGTTATTTGTTTATAATTTCTTAAATATTTATTTGACTTCATTCATGAGAAATTTAACTTTATTCATTCATAGAAAGCACGCATAAAATTATAGTAAAATCATTCAAATTAAATTCGTATACTTAAATATAATTATATATTTATATGTATGTATATATATATATATATATATATATATATATATATATATTTAATGTGCAATTTATTTGAAGACATTAGAATACAATACGCGTCTCAAATATACTTTGTCACGTTTTTTATAAATATATGCCAAGGATACAAATACATATATAAATTTATCTAAATATATATATATATATATATATATATAATTGCTTTACTGAAATAAAACAATTAAATTACTCAAAAATTAGATCATTTATGTTATATTTTTACCTTATTTATTATCTTAAGGGTTTGGAGATCTTACTTCATGATCTTTAAATCCTTTAGAATAAGTTGCAGGATTAAAATGAAGTTTAGACAGTTTAGAATAATTTTTCTTATTAATATGCTTCGCGTTTTAAATAATATTTAAAGAGTTATTCTCTGCAAGCTTTGAATTAAATATAACACTTAATAATTAACAACAATATATTATTCATTATATTACTACATTATTATTTTATTTTGCTCATTATGTCAATACTTATTATTACAACGCAATTACAAATTATATTCTTGGTTAAGAACGTATTCTTTGAATATGTACAAAATTAACATATTTTATTTTGAATAGATTAAATTTCTTCTATATTTTTCGTGATTTTGTTATCGATTTTGTCCACATTACACAATATTGATCTAAGACATTTAATTTAATCATGCTAATTATTGCAGGTACTGTTTGCCAAAATTTAAATAGAGAAAGTGTAACTCCTAATAAGAATTACATATTGTTTTGACAGACAAACCATAAACAATCAACGATATATATACATATATATATATATATATATATATATATTATTTGAGGTCAAAAGTCGGGCGTTACATCAATAAAAAATAAAATGAGAATTTTTTAAAAATTATTTAAAATGCATACGATTCGGCATGGACTTTATCCAATGGCAATTAACATAACTATAAAAATTTAAAAAAAAATTGTATCCTAATATAACAGATAAAAATATTATTACTCTATGGTATGAGTTGTGCACAGTGAAGAAATATATATTTTTTAACATCAAAAATGGCAAAACACACAAATAAACTTTTAATAAATTAATAAGTTTTAATAAATTGTCGAAACTGTGTATTGAATATTCGAAGTCAACGATAGAAATTTCTATCCTAGGACAATCACTTATTTGTGATGTTAAAAAATATATATTTTACTATTGTGCACATAAATAATGTTTTCATCTGCTATATTAGGATACTTTTTTTTTAATTTTTATAGTTATATTGATTGCCACTGAATGAAGGATAAGATGCTAGCCGAAACGTATAGATTTTAGATAAATTTTTAAAAACTTTCATACTATTTCTCCTTTTTTTCTAATCTTATGTTAATAGATTGTAATTTGATTCGATAATGAAAATTTGATATGTTGATTTTTATTTTAAATATTTTGTTTTTATTAAGAAAAAAAAATTTTTTTTTCTTTTGAATTTTTCTTGTGATAATCAAGCATATGTAGAGTGTATCTTCTGCATCTACCTTCAGACCCAGCTCCAAATTTATATTTTAGCAAATTTGTCTGTTTTTGTCAAAAAAAAATCACAAATCAATAATATTTATTAGTCATTCATTATATAAGTATTTGTCATAAATCATTTAAACCTTCCTTTTTGACTTCCAAAGAAAACAAATTTGAAGACGTGACAACATGTAACATAAAAAACAAATATAAGGACAAAGAAATTACATGTGAAAAATAAACGTTTAAATTGATTAGCATATACCTTTGACGTGGGAAATGTGATGTAAATGATTTTATTAATTCTTGGTAATAAATGATCTAAATTTGTGGTATGGAAGAAGATATAGTAATTTTATAGGAAGTTGAAATATACTTTTTTTGAGAAATACACATCATAACCATTTGCAAAAAGTTTCCTGTTCAATTTCATTCCAAATACTTGAAATGTCTTCTTAAGCAATATGTGTTTTAAATTCGTATTAATTTTAAACAGGAAATAGAGTAAAAAATGTGAAATATCCTCAAATTTAAATTAGGTATATTATTAAACATTTTGCATTAAATGTAAACAACCAATATATTAATTTAAAACGATATTAATTGCTAAATATATAACGTAAAATTAAAATAATAAGATCTACAGTTGTACCTACATGAATTTTACATATCTATTTGGATGCATATACTTGTTTATCTATGGGTACATCTGTAGATCTTAGGACGGGGCACAAAGGTCCAATTTGATTTTGAAATTCTATTGAAAAAACTAAACCAGTTACTTCACAACAAATATCACATATCAAACAAACTACTATCTGACAAGGTTCAATAAAACTCTCAGATAAAATTCATCATTATAGAAATGTGTTTCTTCTGCTGTTTTTCAAAAAATTTTCATCTCGTCCTTTTTACCCCATAAGCTGGGTAAATTGCGACGGCCAGAAGGCAAACAAGTACCATGCTTTATTTTTAAATTTTTATAGATTTAACTTATTTCTTGTAAAATTGTTTTTTTAATTTTCTATCATTTTATAGTATAATATTTTTACCATTATTTATGTTTATACCTTTGTCAGGGTGAAGGCTCAGGTGGTTCTTTCTAACCCACCCAAATGAAAGCTTTGATAAAAGTTTATATATATATATATATATATATATATATATATACGTATATATAAATTCAACAGTTTTTGTTTTCAAATCCAACACATAATGTTGTCAAAAAAATCTTAACTGTACTTGTTTTTGAGATATGGTGGACCTTTTTCCCTACGGACCTTAGCAAAAAAAAAATCTATTCTCTTCTAAAATTCTTGTCTCTTATATTAAAATTAGTTTAATTTATAATTTTCTATCATTCTGTTAACATTCATAATTATTTACTACTTAATTTCTTACCAGTTTTATGCATTCTAGTAGTTTTCTTGGTAAAGTTTTAGGCGCATTTCACTCGTATGGGCTTTTTATTTTATAAATCAATTATATCAGGTACAAAACTAATAATTAGAAGTGAATTATCATTAATTATGAATTATGATTAAAACAATTTTATTTATTCAAAATGATTAAAACAATTATAATTGAATAAATTATTTTTAAATAATACAATTGTTTAGTAACATGAATTGATATATTTTATACAATAAATATTGGTCGAACAATGCAATTAATAATAATAATATGCAATAGCAATATAATAAAATCGATAAATATATAATATAAAATTTACAGATAGTGAATTTACAGATATTCATGAATATACAAGTATACATATTTGAAAGGTTTAATTAATATGCTTAAAATTGGCTTAATAATTAAATCATTTTCATATGCTATTTCATCAGCCAAATAATAATAGGTGAAATACGGATATTTAGTGAGAAATGTTATTATTCTGCATATATAATCACATAACTATGCATAAAAATATAATCATTTGCATTTATACAAATTTTATATTAGACAATGCAAAACCACTTTGTAAATGTTTCGTTTTTGGCATTTTTCAATTCGTTTATATCTTGTTCACTGATTTGTATTGTGCCTGAAAAAATTGATCATTTACATTAGACAAAATACATGAAATGTACAAAATAGATATGTATTAAATTTTATCAAATATTAATTTTTATTCGAATAACTATAACCTTATTTAATAACTTAATGTGATCTTTAATTTGTTTTCTAATTTCATAGGTATGATTATGATTAAATTGAAAGGAATGTTAATTTAAGAACTTATTTCCAACATGAAAAATTTGCAGATAATTTCATGATCATTGTGCCCATAATTTTTCATAAAATTCTTGAATTTTTTCAAGAGATAAATATTCACCCCCACCTTCAAGTATTTTATTATTTAGTTTAACATGTTTATAAAAAATTAATTTAATGCATTTACTTTGGTAAATGAAAAGCTAATAGAAAATGGTTACAATTAACATTGAACTATAATGAGGAATCAAAAAACATGAAAATTATAAATTACGTCTTATGTTCTTAAATTTTGGCACATAAAAATTGTATTCTTCTATTTACAACTTACCAACAAGTGTTCTCTTTTTGAGTCGATCATTATTGTAGAGACAAATCTTAACACTTGTATATTGCAAATTAATCTCATCACATGGATATGCCAACAAAGATCTCAAAGGGTCAAAATGTCTAGACAATGATGTCAACACAAATTTTGGACATTGTAAGGATACCAATTTGCGATCGTCATCCACGATGTAAGTTTTCAAGTATAAATATCCTGAAAGAGAAAAGATCTTGAGAATATCATTGGAAACCGTAAATTTGCTTCAATTTTCAAATTCACCACCATTTTTTGGAAATAAATGGAACAATATTGGATCAACATTATGGTCCACAAAGAGAAATGTTTGAGACAAAATGATAGATCATGTTTAGAAATGACTTGAGGAAATAAATTGAGCCATTCCAAAAATATTACCATTAGCTGTATTCATAGCTCCATATCTATTACCAATTAGCTGTACTACAAACAGTACCTACTAAAGTCTAATATCGTTTTGAATAATTTCTTATGGATATTACTCTTATTTTGTTGTTCATCTCAGGATGAGAAATTTCTATATCTTTTATCTTCAGAGCTATGTTAGATATACTAGTTTTTCCTAATTTACTTTATATTTTTAATGCAACTGACAACGAGTTGCTAATAAGATTTTATGGATCAGATAACACTACGAATCATTAATTGTTGATGAAATTTTGTTGTTAACTTACTTGAATCATGCAAAAGGTTCAAAAGCTACTAAAAGTATACCATATAGCAACCAAATTCATAAATATGGCTCCTAACCAGGAATTAAAATTGGCATACTAAATATATGACAACCACGTAATAAGGATACAGATGGATTTTGAAATGATCAATGATCATCTCTGCAAAGCTTTGAAGATTTCAATTACCATCTATATAAATTTTAAATTGTCTAAACTATTTCTTTATTATTTATTTTACTAAGTCATCTTACCACCACACAGATCCAAATCATCTCTAACTTTCCTGGAGCATTTAATCCTGTCCACTCTAACAGACAAATAACTCATGGAACCATTCAAAGTATCTTCATTTTCTTCATTTTTGAATGGATTAGTACTATCATCTTCATCTTCCAAGTCGGAATCTTCAAGATCAGTTATTATTCTGTCAAAAGGATTTGCTGGTCTTTGGACTTGTTGTGGTTGATTGGATTCTTTTATTGGTTCCTTGGATGGTTCCTTGTCATCTTTGGAATCAGTTGGAGATTCTTGAGATATGAAACGACGGAGGGAGAATCGTGATATACTTTTTCGGCTAAATACTGAAAATCGAAATGAAATTATGAGAGATATGATAGATAGGATAAAGTCTGGCAAATTTATTTAATAACTATTAGAACTATTCTGACTTGAGATATACTTGATTA
Organism: Ctenocephalides felis; assembly: GCF_003426905.1. NCBI lineage: Eukaryota > Metazoa > Arthropoda > Insecta > Siphonaptera > Pulicidae > Ctenocephalides > Ctenocephalides felis. Next base: position 16,468,808 of record NW_020539724.1, on the reverse strand, counting down.
GTAAAATATAGAAGATTGGAAAGAAGCATAAATAATTTAATTTTAACTATGTATCAGCTAAATATTTACGTTCAACATAAGGAGTAAAAAAAGTCGAACAATACAAACTCTTTATAGTAATAAGTTCAGTAGAAATTAGCATTAGAAATTAGAATTCTAACTCGAAATTATTGAATTATTTACACCTAAATCTAGATATTATGAACTATATAGACTCTCGTTTTTTTAACAAGATTGAATTGAGTGAAAAATATAGATGTTTTGACATGTTTGAATTAAGTGAAAAGGCATGGACTATAGTCTTTGATTTTTTAATCAGATTGAATTGAGTGAAAAATGAAGATGCTTTGATATGTGAAAATTCATGAAGTAGTCTAGTTAGTCTTTGATTTTGTAGCAAGTGAAAAATTTAGATATTTTGACTGGTTTGAATTGAGTGAAAAACCATGGACTATAATCTTTGATTTTTTATAGATTCAAGTGAGTGAAAAATGTGGATGCCTTGACTTGTTTTGATTTGAGTGAAAAATCATTATCTAGATAATCAGGTGTACTAAAAAAGTATATTAAACTTTACCATTATCAGTTCTTTCTTCCTCGACATTTGTTTTTGGTATTTCCATTTTATCACCATATGATATACTTATTTGTACTTGGCCTTTGCTGGTATCTAGAACCTACCAAGAAATAATAAAAATTATCAATTATAATTGCTTATCTGAAAATTCACAAAGCGCCAGCAAATTAGGCTATCAGTAAAGTATTTCTGACAAAAATTCTTCTGTTATACTTGTGAAAAAAAATAGTTCCTAATACAACTCAGGATTTATAAATTTTCTGGTTGTTCTTGGCAAAAATATCTAATTTATATGATGGTATTATTTTTCATTTTTTATTGTTACATTTTTGCAAATTCAACTCGATTTTGTTACATATTTGAGGATAAAATGGAAATAGCAACTGATGGGCTGATTCTGCCGCGCACCAAACCAAAGTTATGGCAAGGCCATGTTACGCTTCAACTTCTATACATTATGCCACTGAATCATGCTGAATACTGTCAAAATGTCATGTCTTTGCAGTGCATTCAGTTTTACACATAAACTGCAACGTCACTCGTATGTTATGAATCTGCGTCAGAAAGACCCTGTTATCTAAGATCGTTTTTTTGGCATTTGTGCAGTTTCTAGGTTATGTTTTCTATCTCACAATCAGGGGAAAACGCTTGACTGCAGAGCAACCACATGGCTTTTGTCAATATTTAGAACGAATTAGTATGGAAAGTTCTTTATAACATAGCCTTGCCATAACATTTGTCTGTTATGCGGCAGAATCGGTCCATAAATTATATCTAAACTCACTGAGCATCTTCTTGGTACTGCACTTTCACTACTCAAAGATGCTTCAAAGAAACTGGTCCTGGTATTTGGTGAGGTTGGACTAATATCATCGGTTGGTGTTTTACTTAAACTTTCCCTCATGTCCTTAAAGTCCCTGATAGTCTTCCAAACTTCTCGAGATTTCACAAAGTAACCTCGTTCCAAGGAACTTTTGTCAAACACATGGGTCAAAGTGCAGGTTACAGTACCTGGAGAGATTAATTGATGGTTTATTTTTGTTACAAATAAAAGTATCTCATATCAATGAAAATATTATTGAAGTGCATATAAAAAGTTGCAGAAGAAATGAAGGCGTCCATTGGTAGAGGATCCATGGGTTGAAAATCCATATATCTGCATCTATTGATTAATTTGAAATGATTTAAAGAAATCTTGAATCTTTAGTCTTGTTTGAATTACTTTAACTTTGCTTACCTTGTTTGCTTACATATTACTATTTACTAAATTATTAAAATATTGGTTTGTTGATTTTTTTCTTATCATCTTTTTTGTTTTCTTCTTTAGATTTTTTATTGCCCAACTTTTTTCAACTAAAGTCTCACCATATCATTTATAAAAAAACTTAGTAATAGAATTCTATTAGCACATTAAAAAGTTAAGAAATCATTATAGTTAAGTTAGAAAATCAAAATAGTTTTAGTTTATATGTTAACAACGAGAGAATACATAATGGCCTTAAAAAAAAATTAAAGGTCACATCAATATAACGAGAGAATGCGGAAAGTGTGAAAATCCAAATTATTTAATTAAAAAGAATATTATAAATCTTATTCCAGATACTAAATATTTTATTTTTAATTTATTGTTAATTTATAAATACAGTCAAAATTATAGAGCTCAATAAAATATTAGGTGGAAGTCCCGTAACGCCGGACGGCACCAAGCACCGAACACTCTATTTAACACGCATTATTTAAGCGTGTATAAATCTTTTTATTTTAAAATACAAGTGAAAGGGTATGAGGGGCACACAGGTACAGGATCACGCGCCAAGTCAAGCCAATTTTTTTATTTATTTATAAATAATTTTAGGTGTCCGTCACTAGTGGACTTCCCCTTAATTATTCGAAGTTATATTAATTTCTATAGGTATGTACATAAATACATCACACAATAAGAATTTATAGCCAGAATAAATAAGACAGAAATATGAAATAAAGTGGGGTTTGTCAGTGCTAAAAACTAAGTATTTTTGGACAATTCGTAAAGAAATTATTCAAGTCTATTGCAAACATACATGTTCTTATAAGCAATATTTGTTAAAAGCGTACTTAAAAATGTTAGCATAAAAAAGTTTAAAATATGTTTAGTGGATTTTAATAAAAGCTACAGCAAAGCGTGGACGAGTATGCTAGTATATTTTGGGTATCATTTTATGATAAATTATCATTCAATATTTCGATTGACGTTTCAAAATGCTCGAACATATTTATTCCCGTAGCTACCAATTTGATATTTTTGGGACACTTGACTTGACTGATGTGTTAAGCAAATATAAATAATGAAACAAATAAATCTGAAGTACATAGATACTTATTGTTATTGATCTCATTTCATAAGCAAAGCCTATTATCGAGATAGTTATAATAAAATTTAATGTGTGATATATGCATACATACATACATACAATTATAATATATATCTATATATATATATTATATATATATATATATACCTATTTGTCAAAATATTCAGGGTCACCTGTATATATACCTATTTGTTTTCAGGGTCACCTGTAATATAGAGGGGCCCATTATATTAAAAATATTGCAGTTATTATATAAGGTTGTCAAATATCTCCCTTTGAATAAAGAGCAAAAAAGCGGAAGGGAGATATTTGACAACCTAATATTAAAACTTGAGTCTATAATATTGTTTGTAAAACATTCTTACTTATCAAAATAGCACCAAATATTTCCATAGTTTTGATCTGTGTTCTATTATATATTTGATAGTAAATTGGATTCGAAAAAATGTTATATAAAAAAAGCATGATTTACAAAATAAGACAATATTTAATACTTACTTATACGTATTTTCATTTATCATTAAATCACTCATACTGGCACAAAGAGTAATTGTCACGAAGAATCCATTTAGATCTATTGCATCATTAGCATTAAAATTTTTATTAATGTTTTCCTCTTTGCCTGCGTCATCTGACTTATTTTTCTGGCCAAATTTTTGTATAAATTTTTGGCTAAATTTTTCAAATTTTGAAGAATTATTTTTATCGATATCTTTATTTGGATCCCTCGATACACTGAATCTGAAAACTTCGTTGAAAATTGTGTCTGAGGAATTGGTTACAGGAACTGTATTCGATTCGTATTTCTTTTGGCCTGGGTAAAGCTTCACCTGGAAAATGATATTTGATATTAAAGTAATCATTTATAAATAAATATATATATATATATATATATATATATATCGTCTAATCACAATCGTAATAAAAATTATCAAAAAATTACCAAGTATCAAAAACTACATCTGAAAGTGTTGGGTTTTCTTAAGAAAAATAACCGAATTGACCATCGATAACCAAATTGAGATTATTAAAAAATGCAGATAATTTGTTTCATGTAAACCATAATCCACGAATTTGAAAACATTTCTAATTTTTTATAAAGTTTAATATAAGAACCTTTAAATAAAATAATTTTACACTTTTATTCTTATATTAAAATAATAGGTACTTTTTTAGCAACATTCCATTTATATGCACAATATCTATATAGCGTATTTTGTTATAATTATAATTTGGCGAAAATATTAGTGAATATTTAATGATATCTAACATACAGAATTTCCAAAAAAATTTCAAAAATTGCCTCACCAATATCAAAGTTTTAGTATATTGTGGGAAGAGACATTCCAAAAATAATAAAAAAAATGCAATACCGAGTAAGAAAGACTTCATCTTTAGTGTTAGGTTTTCTTGAGAAAAATAACTAAGTCGATATCCAACTTGGGATTATTAAAAAATGTAGATAATTCGTTCCATGAAAACCTTAATCCAGGAATTTGAAAACATGTTGAAAACCAATTTGAAGACGATGACTCCTTTCTTAGAAAACTAATTCAAAGGCGTTCATTTTTTGCGAGAAATTTGCTTTCTGAGAAATCTGTCTCTGAATGCGGATGCAAAAAAATTATTAGCGCAATGTATATGATTATAAAAAATATATAATTAATCTGCTGTATATAATGTGATCGAAATGTTGCGATTTTTGAAAAATAATTTTATTTTAATTCTCTGTAATTTTAGAAGTTACTCTATATAAAAACTAAGAATTTCCTTGTCTTACATCATCTTGCAAAACGGTCATTAGCAACTTTTGTATTTGAGTTTTTAATTAGATTTTCTCGTGAATAATATTTAACCATCACTTCGGTTTTATAACTTTGCTAATTGCAGAAAATCATTTAAAAGAATAATATATATATATAAATTTTTCCTGCAGAAATATAATCTCATTCTTCAGGATAAAAATCTTTTTTCAGTTGGATGTATGCCGTTCAATTTTTTTACATATTTTTTTACATCAAAATTAACTAACCCAAACCCATATATATGTTATGTATGTATATATGTATAAATGTATGATAATTTTAATTACATGAATTTTTTCGAACATAATTACATTGATGAGTGAAATTGTGAAAACGATATTTGTTTAGGTGTTGTTTAACATAATCCACTGTGTGAACGAATATTATAGAATTTATTAATCAGCAATTACTTCATTTCTCTAATGAAGGTTTAATTCTAAATGCGAATTACAATGACAAACCGATCATGTCATATTTGAAGTATGACTTTAATTACCCACAAAAGATGCAATTCGTAAAATCCTTACATAATTTTTGTATGTTAAAAATGGTTAAATATTTATCAGTATTTTACTAAATTATACCAAATAAGCATTGTACCTGTTGAGCATACAAATGAAAAATTGATGAAAAAGTACCTACTATTTTAAAAATAGTGTAAAAATCGTTTTATTTAAAAAAATTGTATAAAATTTTTGTAATTGTAATTGTATAAAAATAAATAAAAATTGGAATTAGTTTCTAGACTAAATTTTAGTCCACTGAATGTTGTTGTTATTATTATTGAATTTAATCTATCCAGTTAGAACTATATTGACAATTTACCATTATCATCTCACCTTTAAAAAGTATCCTTTAACTTGTTTAAGTCCAAACTTCGTCGGCAAATTTTTTGCCCTGGTGACAGTAACTGCCACTTCCTGGTCTCTCTGGTTAAGATCCAAGGTGAACCCGATTTCTGGTTCACTCGAAGTTTTATTAGCATTTGCATTACTCGTGGTTGATTCGATGGAATTGGTTAAATTACTTATATTTGTTGTTAGATTGCTTTTTAAATCGGTTAAATTTTTTGTTATTGATGATAGATTCATTTTTAAACCACTCGTCATATTGGTTAAGTTGTTTTGGACATTAATAAATGTTGCAACCCCACTCGAACTCATAATAGTAATAGAAAATAATTTTCAGAATTTAAATTTAATTGGAAATTTTTTGGTATATTAGGTATTGGAGGATTATATGGAGGATTTCTTAATTTTTAATAATGTTTTAGAATTTTTAGTTTTTTTTTTAATATTTTGTATCTTAACATATATGCAAGTGGTATAAATTATAGTTAAATATTTAAAAATATTATATCAAGTTACTATCAATTTTTATATATCAAATTCTAGTCAAGCATTAATCACACAACTTGAATTATTATAATATTTTACGAATTTTATGAATTTAACTTGCTTTCATAATATTTTTGTATATTTTTGCATAAGCATTAATATTTTTGAAAAACGTATCAGTTATTTTTATTGCAAATTTCTAAACACATTAAAAGTAACGTGCACTAATTAAAAAAAATAGATTATGAGTAACTTTATATCCAACAGTAATAAATAAACATAAAATTTAATAGTATTTTTCTTGACAACTTTCTTAAAAAATTAAATAAAATCATAAGTAATTTTATATCAAGCAATAATCAATAAACATAAAAATTTATATTTTTTTTAACTTGATGATTTAATATTTTTCTATATTTTTTTAACGAAATTAAATTGTTATGAGTACTTAGAACGTTACTTCAATTTTTTAATAAGAAAGTTTCTTTATTGATTAATTGGCGCATTCTAATCACTTGTAATTATAATAAATCAGTATTTAAAACTTTTTTTAAATTAAATTTTAATTTTTTTAATTTATTTAATATATTAAAAGATATTGCTAAACATATAACATATATGGATTAAATAATTTTTATAAAATAAATAATATTATCTTGAAGGTATTAGTTATATCACATGTTGAACTACTTTGATCCACAAAAATTTGGCACACTTCGAAGCACTTTGTTTTATAAACTTAAATTAAATATTATAAATATTTATACGCTGCATATATTTGTTTAAAAATATTTTAAACAATTATTTTTAAATTATTTCTTATCCCTATAATTTTTATTCCATCACATGTTTATCCTTTATATGAAAGAAGCGGATTTGGAACCGGCTCCAGTTTCGATTGGTTTCACCACTTATATTATATCACAATGCATTAATTTGTGTTATTTGAACATTTGAATTATTCACTTGTTTGCTCCATCTGCAATAAGAAATAATTTTATAATATGACACCAATTTAGAGATATGAAAATTGATACATATTTATATATAAAGAGAGCAGTATATATATAAATAGACATGTATATATATATATATATATATATATATATATATATATATATATATGTATATATAAATATATATGTATGTATGTATGTATGTAAGTTTATACATGTGTAAAACAATACTGGAACGTGATCTAATTATTTCATTTAGCACTTTTGAAATTTCACATGACTCAACTAAGCCATGATTACACTTCTTCTAATACATATATTTCTGTATATGTATATATATATATATATATATATAACACTTATCTATACTACTTTTATTTTATTTGATAATATATTTTGCTGATACGATGTCAAACACTTCATATTCAGAAAATGTTACTGAAAACAATTTGCTGTAACGGTAAAAATGAAACTTAATTGATATACAAGTGTATATCATACCTATTATATCACTTTCTCACTAAAACTTTATCAAAACTTTTGATATATAGTTAAAATTTTAATTTAATAAATTCAAATACTGAGCATAAATCTTTATAGATATTATAAGTAATTTGCGCTTGAAATATTAAAAATACTATGGCAAAATATTATATATGAATCAATATAATCAAAGTAAAAATGAAACTTTTTAAATTAACTAAAATCACTATCTTACTAGAAACTTCATCAAAACTTTTGAAATATTGTTAAACTTTCTCGCTAAAAACTTTATCACAATTTTTGAGATATAGCTAAAATTTTATTTTGATAAATTCAAATATTAAGCACAGATCTTTATGCATATTATAAGTGATTTGCACTAATTATAATAAAATATTTTTAAATAATAAGACAAGATTACTCAATAATAGCTGTAAAACTATAATCAAAGTGAAAATGAAACTTTTTCTAACTAACTAAATAACTTACTCTACATGAATGCAATATCTAATATATCACAAAGGACTTCATTGAAACTTTTGAAATAAATGCAAAATTTTAAAACTTTTTCACCAAAAAATTTTGAAGCTTTTTAAACTAACTAAAAAAACTGACTCTACACGAATGCAAAATTAAAATTAAATTAAATTAAAATTGAAATATTTGCAGAATTTTAAAATTATCTCACGAAATACAGTTAATAATTAATTAATTTAATTTTTAATAAATTCAAACTTTAAACACAAGTCTTTAAACTATAATCAAAATAAAAATGAAACTCTCTTTGAAAAAACTTTTAAAATATTTGTAAAATTTTAAAACTTTTTCACTAAAAACTTCATCAATTTTTTGGAAATACTGTTAATCTTTAATTAATTTAATTTTTAAAAAATTCAAACTTTAAACTATAACCAAAGTAAAAATAAAACCTTTTAAATTAACTCTACAAGAATGCCATCTTTATTATACCACTATCTCACTAAAAACTGTATTAAAACTTTGAAATATTTATAATATTTTAAAACTTTCTTACTGAAAACTTTATCAAATCTTTTGAAATGCTGTTAAAATTTAATTAAATTAAGTTTTAATAAATTAAAACTTCAAACACCAATATTTAAACTCTAATCAAAGTAAAAATGAAACTTTTTAAATTAACTGAAAAATAACCCTACATGAATGCCATATCTATTATATCACTATCTCACTACAAACTTTAAATTTTGTTTAAACTTTAAGTTTTATTAAAATCTTTGAAATATTTGTAAAGTTATAAAACTTTATCACTAAAAACTTGAATAATTTTTTGAAATAGTGTTAATATTTAATTGATATAAATTTTAATAAATTCAAACTTTAAACACAAATGTTTAAACTACAATCATAGTAAAAAACATGACAACTTTTGAAATATTTATAAAAATTTAAATTTTCACTCTAAAACTTAATCAAATCTTTTGAAATACTGTTAATAATAAATTAAGTTAAAAATAAATAAAACTATAAATAAAGCATTAAATTTAAAACTTTGTTATATGAATGTCATCTCCATTATATCACTTACTCACTGAAAACATCTTCAAAATTGTTGAAATATATTTAAAATTTTACTTTAATAAATTCAAATATTCAGCACAAATCTATACGCATTTTAAAAGTAATGCACTAATTAAAAGTAAGTGTACTAATTATAATAAAACATTTTAAAATAACGTTACAAGTTATTTCATATTAATAAAGAATTAATTTAAAACTATAATTGAAGTAAAAATAGAACTTAATAGATATATAAATGCCAACATAATTATTTCACTTTCTCACTGAAAACTTCACCAAAATTTTTGGAATATTAGAAAACTTCTCTTTTAATAAATCCGAACACTTCGCATCTTATATAAATATTTTGATATGTAAATATTAAATTTTTATATAACTGATCTATATATACATACATATATATATATATATATATATATATATATATATATATATATCCAATGCGTACCTATATGAAGCAATTGACAAACTAAAATGAACAAAGCCGAAACACTTAATATATATTACAATCTTCGAGATTATGTGCTCACACATTTTGTCTACCTATATGTGAATGAATTATATAGATATATGAATATCTACTTGTATAAATAAGTCGAAAAATATACATACTACCAAATATAAAAGTACATTTTTAAGTATGGATACTGAACATTGACAGGATTGTGTCCGAAACGTATAATAACAATACAATATTGTAGAATTAAAGCATTTCAATAAAAAAAATGTGCAGAAATATTATTAATATTATTTTACATACCACTGCATAATAAAGAAAATATAATAATAAGCCGGTCCCTAAAATTATAATTTCTTATTTCAAATTTCTCATACTACCTTTTGGTATTGTGATGTGCATAGAATTTCTAATATCAAATTGATTGAAAATTGCACTAAATGTTAATTATTTCTGAGATATTTGGACATTTTTTTAAATAATTATATTGAATTAGTTAAAAATTTTCAAATGTAAATGTACAAACATCAAAAAGTCTAAGTAAGCCACAATCTTCTCTTAAAATTAAAGTAAAACGTCCTTATATGTTACAAGTAAGTACCTGCATGAGATGGTTTTTTGATTTGCTAATATTGTTCACTAAATGTTCATTAATCCTTAAAAAGCTTTTTGGATATACCAAAATCTACTTGTATAAACAAATAAATGAATATTTTTATATGTTTATATTTACGTCTGCACTTGTATACATAAATTCTGAAATAGCCTGGTTTGGTTTGTAATTCATATCACTTAGTATAAATTTAAATCATTTTGATTTATTTTAAAATGAGCAAATCAGATTTTTTGCGAAAACAGAAACATTTTCTTCTGGAATTAATTAAGTTTCTTTGATAGTGATTTTTAAAAATATTGCACTTTTTTGAGATTTGCTCCATCAAGCACTTCAACAACACAAAATACTTCGAATTTTCATTCCCAAAATTATGAAAAAAATTCCAAAACGCATAAATAGTCTTATGCATTCCTCCGTTTTTTAAGTTATAATATAAGTACATAATCATTCTAATATAAGTACATACTAATCTCTTTTTTGCATTTTTTTTTTGAATTTTGTATGAACAGCAATCAAAACTGAAGGGACCAATAAGCTCTTGTGATAACTCCATTGAACTACGTCGCTTTTTCAGAAGGCAACCCAGCGGTTGGCCTATTTGAAGAAATTATTGTTATAGTTTTTGTAATATTTTACTAAAGCAGACTATTTTCACTTGGAAACATAACTAATTGAAAACCGGTATTGAACCTGGAACTTCTGATTGGACTACCATAACTCTAACCACTGGTCTACGGGGGGGGATCCTTTTGCAATAATATTGAAGAGCTAATTTTTAGTTGGTGATATTTATATAATTGACTGACGGAATCAGTAAGACTTACTGCAGTTTTTAATCAAAATAGGAATATACGATTACAGTTTTTAATGAAAATAATAATAAGGAATATACATATTATATTCCTTGTAACACAATATTAACTGGTGGGATAATGAATTTCAATGTTATGCATGAACATATTATGTCTTATACATCCAATTATCCAATATTATTACATTAAACTAATTATACTAATTAATTACATTGTACATTATTTTTGCATCAAGAGTAATGTTTTTCTTTAAATTCAAGTTAAAACTTGTATCGTAACAATTTAAAAATTACTAAAATCAATTCTAATTGATTATATCGATCATACCGATATGATCATACGCATATCGCGAAGTTTATGCAAACCTTAAAGCAAAATGCCACTTACACCTAGTTTATGTCTGAAATTCAATATATATATATATATATATATACGAGTATATATATATATATATATACATATATATATATATATATATATATATATGGACTAAAACTGTGTAACAGATTTACGAATTAAGTTAAATTAGCGTTGTGTTACGTCGTTGTCTTGCATATATGTAGATGTTAATACTTTAGAATTTAACTTGTTAACAGTTTATACAACACATATGTGTATTAATATATATATATATATGTATATATATATATATATATATATATATATATATATATATATCCTTAAATCGATCATAACGGTGTCTATTTTTTATTTTGCATAATATTTTCCACAAATAGAAAATAATCAATATTACAGTTTTTTGAACTACATTCTATGTATATATGTGTGTTCATATATATTTAGTTAAGATTTTGTTTACTCACTGATAAGACTGTGACAAAGTGTAGGGCATAAAATATTTCTTTGTTTTTTGATAATTTGTATCTACTGGTCATGTAATACTCAAACACTTACCTCCAGAGAGATAAAGATGTTACATATAAATTTATATGTATATATATATATATATATATGTGTGTGTGTGTCTATTTTCTGGACAAATAATCACGTGTTTGTATTATTTACATTTATTATATGGTGTAGTTCTTAGAAGACGAGTATTAAACAGTATCCAAGAGATAGCAACAGTAATTTTTGCTATAATTGCAAGTAAAGAAATATATACACATAATTATATATTACATTTGTAATGTATGAGTGTTTTTTTTGACATATAAAACAAACGGTTATATATATTTTATATTAGACGTTTCTAAAACTATAAATGTTCCATCGTCAAGTCATTTTTCTAGAACATGGTGGTAATTTGAAAATCGTACGCCTGGGGTCTACTCGACGCTTGGGGTCTACTGGACCTTCTTCTCGTACGCCTGGGGTCTACTGGACCTCTACGCCACCTATAGCGTTCATTTTTTCCTCGCTCGTTTTAGAGCGTTTTTCAAGACTTTAATTTTTTTACCTCTACAAATGTATGCTGTAGCTTTGTAGATAGTTCGAATTTTATTTTCGTTTTTTTTTATCAAGCCAATAGTCAGCCAAGGCTAGCGTTTTATCACCGCAGGGGTCTTATAGACCCCATATGTTTCCTCGGTACTGGGAAAGTAACACTCACTTTTTTGCCCTGAAAAAAATTTTGCCCGGAGAAATTTTAAGAAGCCCTGAATTATACTTTCTTACTAATAAAATTGAATATGATTTAACTCTGCTATTTAATATGATATAATAGCTATTGGGTGGAGCGACTAGGGCGGATGCAGAGCACGCCATTATGGAGTGCAAAATATGGGAAAAGGGTAGGCAAGAACTATGGAGGGAGATAGTTAGGGAAAAAATCTTTCTCCCAACCAATTTTATAACATTATTGACAAAGAAAAGAATATATGGTGCACTATTCAATTATATACAAGCAAATAAAATAAAAGTGTAAAGATTAATTATAAAATGTTTATGACTGATGTACGTGTATACAAAGTCAACAAATAAACAATTTAATTTTTTTTTTTTTAAACTGCTAAATTTTAATTTAGCTTTTAGGAATTGCATATATGTAGTTTATTCTGATTAAAATGTTATATGAATGTAACATTGATTAAGTTCAATTATGCGAGCATTGTTTGTCAATTAAGTTTCCCAAATTTTTGTTAAAAATCAAAGGTTATCATTTCTCTTTCCGAAAATTCTTAACTACTGTAGGTGCTTGAAATCAGCAAAATTTCTGCACAAAATATCAAAGTTTTCATATATAACATCATAAGTCTATCAGCTTCCCAAGAACTGAGGTCAGAATGATCAATCAATATTGAATTTAAAAATCGAATACAAAGCATTCTTAGAAAAAGCATGTTTGTCGAATGAAGACTGATACTGAAAGAAAATAATAAGCTTAGCTGCTTGTATTTTTATATCCACATGATAGCATTCGGTATATATCTAAAATAAATGTTTATATGAATAATACTATAATCATTTATACTAATTGTGTTGCTATTAATTGAGCTTAATTATAAAATTAATCATTTGGTGACTAATGGTCATATGCTCATATGCAATAATCGCAAACTTGCGATACTTATGTTTTATGTTTATGATGATTTACTTTTCAATGAATAATCCTCGGTAAAAATGTTATTAAAACAATTCATAAATGTTTACCGAAAATTTATGCAGAAGTGTTTCCTTACATTAAGTTTATTTTCCATTTTAATAATAATACATTTTTGGTATCTTATGAACTTCAGAACTATAAGGTGATTATGGGGTATAAGAATGGTTTTGAAATTTTAATAGATAGAAAAATATCCACGTTATATTTTTATACACAACACAGTTTTCAGAATTAAATAGAGTATATTTTCATCAAAATCGTTACGCATTTTTGTGGACAATAAAAGGAACAAATTACCATTTGTATGGGGATTCCTCAATGAAATTATTTTAATACCTTTAACTTTTGTAATATTTCTTAAAAAAAAATTGTTATTATTTTTTCTAAAATAATTTCTAGTAACTTAAGTTACTTTTGTCTAGAATATCTAGCAATTTTCATCTAGAATTAATAATTCTTCACTATTACAGAAATAATAAACAGATATATGGCGCTCGTACATATTTATGTAGTTGTGTGTTAATTCTTTATTATTATTATTATTATTATATATATATATATATATATATTATGTGTGTGTATGTATATATGCATTTATATTAATCTTATAAGGTCATGCCATACATGTTTTACATGCAGTAAATATCAGTGATCCTTACTGATAACTGAGATTAATTTCTATATGGATAATTATTTCATCACATTTAATCTAAATTTAGACGAGAAATTATTTAAAATATTTAATTAAGTAACAAAATTTTAATTCAGTTTTATTAACGACCAAAATAGAAAATGCACAAATAATTATTAACCACAAAACTGGTGAAAATCTGGCGCAATATTCTTGCTTACCTTGCCAGAAAAACTTTACAGAAATCTGTTACAAGATATACTGGCGCCGTGTGACGTGAAGAACAATTTCTTCGAATTTGATCAACAAATTTCGATTTTTTTTAATTTTTATATATAAGAATTTATCAGAGTAAATAAGGGGCAGTTGAAAATGTTTTATTGCCAGAATGAAGAGCATTACAGGCTTTATAAGACATATCCTATTACCTTAATACTTGGAAAGAACTAAATATTAAAATGTAAATATAAAATAACGACAAGAATAGAAAATGTATAAATAATTATTAATCATAAAACAAGTGAAAATCTGGCGCAATATTCTTGCTCATCTTACCAGAAAAACTTTACAGAAATCTGTCACAAGAAAAACTGGCATGGGACAAGAAAACGCTCTGAATTTCATAGATTTTAGAAAATGTCTGTGATAATCCGATGAACTTTCTCGAAAATAACAAATAACATCAGTCAAAGTCATTTTTAATTTAAAGTTGCTTTTAAGTTAAAAGCAACCCAATGATTTTCCTTTCATTTTGCTTAATTTTGCTTAATTTTTAATATTTTTAAATTGTGATGTGATATATTGTAGCAATTTATTAAGAAACATGATCTTGAAGAGTTTTTTGACAGATGTCCTGAAGATGGAACGTACCTAGTTCCGAAACGTCGACAGTAAATAAATAAAGAAATGGTTTTTTGAAAATCGTTTCTGTTTTTTATTACTTTTTGAATTCTTTGTTCGAAGCTCTACAAAATATTTACAAATCCAAGACTCTACTATATAATGGTTATATATATAGTCAATCACCAACTCCCATTTGCTTATCAATCATACTTTGAATTTTGAACATTTCATCAAATTTACATTCTGAAATAATCTTTGAATTAAATTCCTATTTAACACGATTTTACAAGCGGTGATTCACAATAACTATAAAAAGCTTTTATTTAATTTATTCAATCTATTAGATAAAAACAATCAACGCTAAGTAAATGGTACTGTTCAGTCACAAAAGTCGATGGGTCAGTCATTGAAGGTTTCGATTATGTAGATTTTCTAGAATGGTCTGATCTTTGGTAAAAACCTGTATAGTATATTTAAAATGTTATTTATAATAAAAATATTATTGTGTGGGGCTAAATGTCTGAGCCAGGTCAGGACAATTTCTTCGAATTTGATCAACAACTTACTATTTTTTTTAATTTTGCAATGTAAGAATTTATCAGAGTAAATAAGTAGATGAAAATATATTATTACCAGTCTAAATACTGTCACACGATGTATAAGACATGGCCTATATTTATATTTGACTCATTACTTGGGAAGAACTAATTAAAATATAAATATATAACACAGTTATTTTTTCATCTTACTTTGCTATTGCACTTTCCCAGCCGTTTATACTGATGAAGAGAATATTTACCAAAATATTCATGATATAGATGATATAGAACTACAATTATATATATTATATAGATATTAAGTACATGATATTTAGATTTTTCAACGTTGTGGTTTGTGGTTGATTCAAAATTTAGCACCAACAAAAAAAATCTCATACAAACACTTAAAATGTAACACTTTGCTAAGTCAAAATTAAGAAAATTAAGAAAAGAACCAACATATGGTTGTATTTATATTGAGAGACTCCTATCTTTTAACAGTTCTTGAAGGAAAAGATATCTCATTATACCTCTATGCTCTATGGAACATTAAATAAAATTCGTCGGGAAAATGTTTTTTTCAGAGATTTTTTAATTCAGAATAATAAAATCATAGATATAACATTTATGTATGTATATCGAGGCGGGTCGATTGTAAGGTCTCTTTAGCACATATGATTTTCTGATTCTAGGGATCAAAATAAGATACTTTGCTGAAGAAACCATAGCTCTATAATGAATTCTGATGACCCGTGCATTGACTCAAAAATAAGGGTTATACTTTGAAAAACCACACAGGGGTTGTCCCGGGGGGTAAACCATGGGATGGGTGGATCGTCCTTCCAAAGTTAGTGGGGGTCGGTCATACATTTGGACCTGATGAGGGCATTCTAAATGGGTTACAATGGAATTTTTCAAATTTTAAACCTTATTTTGGGTCAATTCACGGGACATCAAAATTCATTTTAGAAGTATAGTTTCCTCAGCAAAGTATCTTATTTTGATCCCTAGTATCCGAAAATCATGTGTGCCTAAGGGAGTTTTTTTGACCCATACAAATCGACCCGCTCTAATGCATATATATAATTGTATATATATATATATATATGTGTGTGTGTCTATATGTATATATATATATATATATATATATACATATGATGTCTGTATAATCATATTGATTGTCTGAGGTAGATAATCAGATGAGATACCTTTTGTCTATATATATTTATACATAAAATCTTTTAATCTTCAACAATGTCGCAATATTCCAATAAAATAAATCGTGCTAGATAAATATAATGAACTACATGATAATATTTAATCAATTGATAACTAAAATTCACATCATTAGGGCGCTGACATTTCTGTGAATATAACACATATTGCAAACATTGTAATATCATATTATCATTGTGATATATTATTTAAACTTATAGTTGTTAAATTATTAATTTAAATTCATATTTTACCCTATGAGAAAATATGAAAATTATCATCTATCAACGATGCTTAAAAAAATGTCTATTTAAAAAAACTGATTTTTATTTGTTATGTATAATTCTTACTTTAATTTTTTGTTGAGTGTAATTTAAAAAAAACTGTTGAAGCTTATTTGACAATAACAATACTTATAAAAATCTTATAAAACAATTAAATAACGTATAAATAAAGTTCAAAAAAAAATTATTTATATTATTTAAATTTATTATAAAATATTTAATTTAAAATTAAATAAAGTTTGAAATGTTATTCAAAAAAAATTATATTTGATTCATATTATTTAAATTCATTATAAAATATTTATAAAAAAGTAAGTAAATTCATTATTGTAAATATTTTTATTTAAATTTATAAAATAATTTATTAAAGCTCAATAGACCTCCCTCAATAGAGCTTTCAAAGCCCTTAACGTATCGTAAGGGGGCGTCCATTAATCACGTGGGCGAGTTTTTAAGGATTTTTGGACCCCCCTTGCTTTTGGTGATACATGGTGATATTCAAAATTACTCCCCCTTCCCCGCCAAACATCACGTGTGTTTTTAGTTATGTGAAAAAACTGTAAAATTTTTGAATGAAGTAATTTTTTTGAAAATGTTTGATTTAAAAAAACAGTTAAAAAAGAAATACACATGATGTCTCACTATACCCCTTCCTCCCCCACGTGATATTTTGTATTTTTTTGTCAAACCCCCCCTTCCCCTAAAAACCTCATAACCAAAAAAACTGACAAACTCACAACCAAAGAAAATACTTTTGTTATGGATTTTGAAAAGTTTTGAATTTTAAGAGTAAAAAATGAATTGTTTTAATTTTCAAATAGTTTAAAAGGTGTATAAATATATAAAAAAAATGTTTGTTAATAATAGTCCCTGAAGAATGAGTAATTCTATTTCTTAAAAACGTAGCATGAAAACAATGAAAAATTAAACAATTTTTTTGGGAAAAAGAGAAGCTTTTAGTTCAGAAAATTTAAATCATAAATATATATATATATATATATATATATATATATATATATATATACCTATATATATATATATATATACATATATATATATATATATATATATATATATATATATATACCTATATATATGGCCGTCAAGATAGGTTAGTCGTATGAGCGAACACATGTGAATTCAAATGTTGCGTTTATACATATATTTGTTCAGTGTCAAAAAAGTGATCAAGGAGTGCACATGGGATAAACAAATAATGTAAATTATTGGAAAATAAATTATGCTTTTTGGATAAGTGATAAAAAAGTGCTCAATTTAGTGAATTTAATTCGATTTATTTAATAAAAAGTGAAGTGAAATTATTTTTATTTAATAAAATATACATATATAAATATTCATATATATGTAGATAGATTCATGTATAAATATGTATATATAATTTTATATGCATATATTTTTCAAAAATATTATAGAACTTTATTCGAAATTTTTTTTTATTATTTACTTTGCGATTTTTTTGGGACTAAAGGTCGAGAAATATTTCAACTTTTAATTAATATTTATTAATAATCTCACACAAAATAAACAATGAAATATAAACAAGCATATATTTTCATTTATATTGTATGATCTTTAACCCAACAATCTGATACCAATTGCTAATTGAAAGAAATATGTACACACACATATATATATATATATATATATATATATATATATATATTTATATATATTGTTTGTATGTACATATAGTAAGCAAATATTTTTAAATAGGTTAATAGTAATAAAACCTAACCATGCATTTCACAATATAAATATAGGCAAATAAAAATCATCAATACATTCTTGCGTACCTATATCAATTTGTAAATGTGCATATGTATATGTACAAACAAATTTAAAATCAATAAAATTTATAGGGCAATGTTATAAACATATTTACCTATACAAATTTATAAAAAATATATATGTATATTTATATATGAATATAAATTTATATGTATATATATATATATATACGTATATATATATATATATATATATATATATATATATTCATATATACATAAATAATTAAGTGCATGTGTGTGTATATAGTGTGATTTTAAATATATAGAAATGTACAAAATTATATATTCGTGTGTGATTTATGCAGTACTGGTAAAAGCTGTAAGACTATTGGATATAAGTAATGTAAGTATGACTTTATTTTACTTATATATATATATATATATATATATATATATATTTATATATATATATATATATATATATAGGTGTGTGTGTGTTTGCAGGTGAGATTGTAATTATTACATACTTTGCATATAATTGCAGGAAATTAAATACCTTAATTGAATTCGAATACCAAATTACTCCTAAAATTATGAGCAATGTCAACAGACACACATGCACAGCTCTGGATATATATATATATATATATATATATATATATATATATATGATAGAGTTGTTCCTGAGCATCTATTCAATAATTAAAACAATTTTAGTGAAGAAAAATGTCTTTAGTGTAAAACGTTTCGGATTCAGATTTGACCATCTTCACTGCTACATTAAAAGATTACAAAGTTACAAGTTAGAAATATTTAAAAAAAATAGCATTGAAGATGGGTCGAATCAGGATCCGAAATGTTTTACAATAAAGATATTTTTTTTTCACTAAAATTATTTTAATTATTGGATGGATGCTCAAGAAAAACTCTATCAAAATATTCCACCATCTGAAAAAACCTCTCGCTTTGTATATATATATAATATATATATATACAAAGCGAGAGGTTTTTTCAGATGGTGGAATATTTTGATAGAGTTTTTCTATATATTATATATATTTATATATATATGTGTGTGTGTGTGTGTGTATTTATGTATTTAATTTTCATATCATTCATAAAAGTTTTTGTTAGTCAATTTCTCCAAAGAAAATGTCATACGCTCAATAAAACATGTTTAATGCCCATTTCATATATTAATTTTGATGACTTTTAGTCTTCTTTTGTATTTGATTGCAACTTCTTTGATATAAGTTCCTTGGTAAATTAGCTCATTTGGAATATATGTTGGCGCTCCTAATATTTTTTATAACATTTTATTTTAAAAAATTTGCAAAAGATTTATGTTGATTTTGCTTGTGCTACCCCAAAATCACATACGAGTTATCTAAATTGGTTTAAAAACTATATTATTCAGGATCTTGTTATAAGATAAAATAGTTTTAACACAAAGTCAGCATTTTGTTATAAGATAAAATAGTTTTAACATCAATTATAGTTTTTGAAGCTTTCTTTAAGCTTTAATCTCTTCGTTTAACAAATTGTTTCTTTTATGCGATTCTTCTTTTAAAATGAAATAATAATTAGTCTAATATATATAAAAACCAAGTTACTTAAAAATACAAATTATTTTTTTAATTTTCATTATTTAATAAATCAGTATTGTTATTTGATCTTTGATATTTGGGATTTATCTGATTAATTTCATTATATATTCTGTTGCATATACATACATTTATCTATAAATGTGTGAAAAAAAGTATCTAGAAATTTATTATTCTCGGAATAGAATATAATTAACACAATTAGATAATATATTGATGATCGAGTTTGATGATATGTATATATGTATATATATGTGGGTATAATAATAATAATAATATATACCGAAACATTTCCAATAACTAGTTTCATAATTTGTTCCCAAATGTTGCAAATACATACCACCATCAAAGAACTATTTGTGTATTATGTAGGACTAATTGTTAGATATATATTGTTATTAGTCTTAAACAATATTACCGAACAATTAATCCTAAATAATAAATAAATAATTCTCAGATGGTGGTGTTTATTTGCAACATTTTGAAACTAATTATGCTCCATCATCAGGAACAAAATCTGTATTTGATAAGGACAGTAAAAAAAATTAAAGTAATCGGTTATGAATGTCGTGTAAATGATTTTAATTTAAGGAATATTTGAAAAATTATTTATTTGTGAGGCCGCTCTAGAAATACATATCACTATAAAAAAAACTTCACATTATATTTAATTTTGCGACTACACTTTTAATTTAATTTTAATATTTATCAAATGTATGTATTCTACGTACTTGCTAAGATTTATTAATCAAAAATACGAATTAAGAAACTTCATAAGAAGAAATTTTATAATACCATTTTTATTAATATTGTGAAAAAGTACAGTTTTTAAAATCGCTATCTATTTGTTTTTAACTGACAGTGACTAATATATCAAAAATGCTTTAACCGATTCAAAATTTACTAAAAAGTAAAAAGTTTTCAAATACTAAAAATTTCAAATCAATTTGTTTAATTATTGAAAAATTTTAATTTGTGGCTTATTTTAAAAACGCAATAGAGAAAAAAAAATCACAAATATTATTACTTAAAAATAAATAGCTTTTGTTATTTGTATTATATATGCTAATTTTTAGTTAGTTTCTATATATGTTAAATTAACAGAAATTAATTATTCGATTTTGTAGTTTTTTATATTTTAATAGTTCTTTGTCTCTATTAGTTCTTTTATGCCGAATGATGAAGTCAGGGTGAACACTCACTTTGTTTTAATCTTTTTTGTTTATTAATTTATATATTACCTGTTTATTTTATGCTTAATTATATATTATTTTTGGGATTTGTTGTTTGATCAAAAATTAAATTTTGATTTAGGTTTATATTTATACATTTATACACAATCATATATTCATATACATAATATATGCACATATATATAATATATATATACACATATTATTTAATTTTGTTCATTACCGTTAGCTATATGTGACTTAAAATATGTATATATATTAGGATATGCCCATATATCGATATATCATCATGTGTAACATAATACAATGTGCACATTATTTATTTGCATGCAAATAATGATACGGTTATTTTTTATACACATCGTATATTAATTGATTTATTATTTATGTGTTTTATATTGTCTGTCTAGACTGATCAAAATGTATTAAAGCTTATTCATATTAACTTACGCTTTCGAAGAATTCAAATATCCATATATGTATATATATATATATATATATATATGTAAAGGTGTATCATGTGATAACTTACAAACAGTGCGTACGTGTAAATCCTAATAAGGATTTAGTTTAAGAGGCGTTAATTTATAGTTATATATATTTTATGTAACGGGGACAATCATAACTGACACAATATGCCATAAATACACAAGTATACTAATATTAATATTTATGTATATATATATATATATATCCTATATATATATATATATATATATATATATATAAAAATGGAGCTCGAAATTATATTAGATCCGCTAAAACTCGAAAACTGCTGAACCGATCTTCCCAGTTTTAATCTTGAAATATTTGTGCCAATCCAGAGATTGTGCAAAACGTGAGAATATTTTTCAAAAACGCGTAGAAACTTTACAATTTAAGTTCAAAATTTAATTAATTTAAAGGGAAACAATGCACGACGCTTCATACGTCAAATGTAAAATATTTTTATAATACCATATTGTCTATACCATTTATACAACACATCCCTTGGCACTTACAATACTCTAGAAATTGTTTGCAAATACTTTGT
The DNA here is from genome assembly GCF_003426905.1 of Ctenocephalides felis. NCBI lineage: Eukaryota > Metazoa > Arthropoda > Insecta > Siphonaptera > Pulicidae > Ctenocephalides > Ctenocephalides felis. The sequence continues at coordinate 16,446,198 of NW_020539724.1, read as the reverse complement.
ATGGTAAAACAACGTTTGCCGCGTCAGCTAGTATATATATATATATATATATATAATATTTTATATGGCGTAAACCAAAAATATTTTTATACGAGCATCCATGCAATTTTCTTCTCAATATGTTTTAAAAAAATTCAAAAATCTTATTTGCATTAAGAGTGCCAGTTTGACTCTTCATCAGTGGATAAAACACTCAAATATATTTTCAAATAATAAGAAGAAAATGTAAAATAAACCTGTATATTTATTTTTAAAATTGAACTAATACTATAAAATAAATATTATTAGTATTAATAATCATTTCATACGTTTAGAGTCCCAACCTAACTCTTCTTCAGTGGAACTCACAAATCTTACTTTTACAACAATTTTTTTTACAACAATCTTTTTTTTATAACAATCTTACTTTTGAAATTGTAAATTTAATTTAAAAAATTAAACTAAAATTGAATAAAAACTTGAGATCAACAAATTTAATTAAAAGTTGAGTTATGTTGGAATTTTTTGAAAAAAAAAACAGATAAATATATCAATAACAATTTCTTTTAATTTTTATTTTTTATACGTCCTGATCACTTGCCTTGAGTAATTTAGTTAGAATTTACAGTCACATTTGCATAAATAAATTAAATTGCATTTTATAATGTCTAGATTAACGTTTAATTTGTATAACCTTCTAATATGAAGCTTCAAGTTATATATGTTCTAATATCTAATGTGAAAATTATTTTATATTATTGACTAAAATTTAAACAAATATAATAATATGATATTATGTTTGAATAATGATAGTATGATATACACGTGTGTATATGAATATCTCGGCTTATATTAAATAATTTAATAGATGACTTAATACCTTTGTTTCGAGTTATATCGTTTTATAATGTGAGTAATTAAATTATTATTAATATATAAATACTATTAATCATTATTATAATAGTTAAATAAATAATAAAAATATATTTAAATATGATATACTATAAAAAATGCATATTAGAATTAAAGAATGCATATTTTGAGATCACGTTGAACAATATTTAAATAATTTTTTAACACAATGTTGATATAAAATATTTTCGAGATTTTCTCAGATTTTGAATAATAAATACCATATTTTGTGTTTAAAATAAAAAATCAACTACATTTATCATGCAATAAAAATGCTGTTTGCTTTCCTTAACCCTGTAGTCAACTAAAATCTTCATATTAATATCGATAATAGATTAATAATTACAGTATATAATAATTATCATATATCAGTCATATATAATTTTGCCAAATTAATTTATTTTCGTTTTGATTCGATCATTGAATCTATTTTCTTCAAATATGAAAAAAAATTATGGTTGCAACTATGAAGTGAAAGACTGTCTTCTGAAATGCACTAGTTTCATCTCTGCCTCAACTATGCTAATTGTTTTTAATTTATGGAAAATATTTTTACAATAAAGAAAGGTCTAATGATAAATTAGTCTATATTTTAGGAAAAATAGGTCAATAGTACAATAATAAATAAATAAATAAATATATAGTTATATACACACCTCTGTAGAATATGTACTAAATTTACTAATCTTTTTTAACGAAACTAGTCCAAATTTTATTATTTTAATATATGGCAGTGTTCTTTTGAAACTAATCTTTATATTAACTCAATTTTTATTTATTTCCAGTATACGGACACTATAATAGATAATGAAGAAACAGTATTAAATAGCAAAACTGAAATAATATTCATAGAAGACAACCATGACTCTTATCCATCCAACTCAGAAGATGATATTTGGGAGGACGACGTGAACTTTGTCTACTTAAAAAGAAAATCCTGTAAAAATGGAAACAAAACTTTAAATGATGAAGAATGTTCATTGTTTGGTGAAGATGCTGAAATGGCATCGAATAAGGATCAACATTCGTATAAAAATGAATTAAATTTAAAAAATTCTGATGGCAGACAGTTGATTAAGAGAGATACAAAAAAGGAAGGATATCGAGGGTATGGTAGGTGGACAAAGTGGACTCCTTGTTCGAGACATTGTAGGACGAAACGAATGAGGTAAAATATTATTATTATAATATTTATAGTCATTAAAACAAATTTCTTTCTTTTATCTTCAAAAATCTAACTTTGATCTTGAATCTTTCATTGTAAAGCATTCTACGTCATGTACCGACCAAATAAAATCATTGCTTGTTCAAAATAAATATAACAACAAAGTTTAAATCCATAATCAATTATAATTTAATTTATCACTCTTTTGCGTAGTAGATCTCCAGTGAGATACTTCTACTTTCTTAAACGAGGACTCTGGGGAGATTTTTCTTGAACCTCCTTATACCTAATTTTTATATTGGATTCTTGATTGTTTTTTTCATAGGTGGCAAATATATGATTTAATATTATAATTAAGACACAATTTCTACATATAAAGATGGAAGCACATTTCACTAAAGAAACCCAACAATTTAAATGTGAAATAGATAGCATATTTGAAATTCACTTTATTTTTATCAGCTTTATACGTTTCACTACTGAACTGATTAAGATAACGTTTTGAAGTACAAATATTTAAAAATTGTTTTGAATGTTCAATTATAATAGTTTAAATTATTCTAAAAATACTATTGCAAGAGTACGATGAAGTAATAAAATAAAAAGATACGATAAGAGTTAAAGATTTACTAGATATATATTTTCCAATATGTTCTAATTCGCTGATAATCACATGAAATTGCCAGTAGCTTACCTTACTCACAAGCCAGGGATACTCGGTTCGAGTCCTGGCACTGACATAGAATTGTTATTTGATTTGTTGGATTCAAATTATGTAGGATAGCAGTTGTGAAGAAAGCTTGATCGTATAAGATAGTATAAGTTTCCTGTATTTTCTCTTTTCACAAGCCATGGATACTCGGTTCGAGTCCTGGCACTGACATAGAATTGTTATTTGATTTGTTGGATTGAAATTATGTAGGATAGAAGTTGTGAAGAAAGTTTGATAGTATACGATAGGATAAGTTCCCTGTATTTTCTCTTCTCGCGTAAGTCGTCAATCGTCTGCATTCTTCTTCTTCCCATTCCTTTCATTTCTTCTATTTTACCTTCGATGACGTCGTGCAGGAGGCACTCTTTTTGCAGAAGGGGTGCGTCCATATGTTGACACATATGGAAAAATGAAGTTTTCCTGATGTATTTTGTCTTTATAATTTCCAATTATTTTTGATAATCAATGTAGTGTTTATGCTTCAATCATTTATACATTTTAAATATTTTTCAGGAAATGTAAAAGGCATTCAATATGTGGTTCAGCTCCATACATACGACAATCAGCCTACTGCTTCGTTGAAGGAACAGTTTGCGAAAAATACATAAGCAAAAAATTAAATTTAAGCAAACGAAATAAAGGAACAGGTAAGCTAAATTATTGTTTGATATAGAAATTACTAAATAATGAAAAATCAAATTCAAAGCCGTTTTATTCAAAATATTTCTACCGGACAGTGTGCAAATGTTGGCATGGTAGTAAATTTTATCTAGTTTCTCCTTATCTAACTGAAGAAGAGTGCTTTATATAAAATTTGTGAGATATTTGACAAAAACCTAAAAAATGTCCCGAATTTTCTATTTATCGCTAAATAATGAAAAATCAAATTCAAAGTCGTTTCATTCAAAATATTTCTAACGGACAGTGTTCAACTGTTGGCAGTGGCGAGCATAGCTCTTTGGTAGCGTGTTCGATTCACACGACAGGGGTCTTCGGATCAAATCCTGTCAATGACATAGAATTTATGAAAAAATAATATGTGTAGTTAATTTGAAATCAATAGAGGAATATTGGAACTTGAAAAAATAATGAAGAAAAGAATGAAGAAAAGAATGGTATGAAGCTGAATTAGAAATTTGAAAAAGAACAAGAATTGAAGAAAATAAGAAGAAGAAGAAAAATTAAGAAGAATATAGAATAGGATACATAAAATAGATTGAAAATGATATAAAAATTAGAATTGTAACTAAAAAAAAATGTTGTAGGTGGCTAAATGCTCAGAGTAAGCGAGGCCAAAATAAAAAAAAAAAAAAAAAAAAAAAAAAAAAAAAAAAAAAAAAAAAAAAAAAAAAAAAAAAAAAAAAAAAACTGTTGGCATGGAATTGTTTTCAATTTTATCTAGTTTTTCCTTATCTAACTAAAAAATAGTGCTTTAATTTTTTCAAAAGACTTTCTATAAATTGATGCTTAATAGATTTTTAACTTACAATGCTAGTAAATTTAAAATTTGTACACCTACGCAGTCAATCGTGTTAAAAGAAGATGTAAGTTTGAAAATAGATCATCCATCTATTCCATTTTTTTAGGATTTTTGGACCTTTTCTCCTCCTTGGTGTAACGTTATGATATACAAAATTACCCTAACCTTTCCTTTACCAAACATCACCTGTGTTTTAAGTTACAAGAAAAATTGTAACATTTTTGATTTTTTTCGAAAATGTTCAGATTTTTTTATTAAAAATCTGGTGACAAATAAATACACGTGACATCTTACTATACCCCTACACGTGATATTTTGGCAAATCCTCCCTTCTTCTAAAATCCTCACGTGATTAATGGACGCTCCTTAGGTACTTTTATAGACAATTTTTTTGTTTTGTAATATCAATTTGATATTGAAATTAAGTTAAAGAGTTCAAGATTATGCTTTATGAATTGATTTGGAGGCGACCAGTAATTATTTAATGGATTTCTAAAGAATTTTGGACCCTTTGGATTTGAAATCTTCCTCCACGTGGTGATGTTTAAAATTACCTTCCTCCTTCACCAAACACCACATGTGTTTTAAGTATCTAGAACAAAGCGTAAAGTTTTTGGATTAGTTTTGAAAAATTTTGGATCATTTTTTAAATTCGGGTAAATAAACGTGATATCTTACTACTTACAACACCTCCCTTTCACAACTTTGTATTTCTTAATTTTTTCTCAAATCTCTATACTTTTTTTAAGCCTCACGAATTAATAGACAGTTCCTTAGCAAAAATATACAGAAATACTGTAAGGATATTAAATTGTCGAAAAAGATTTCTACACGTGGACAAAAAACTAAGGAAAAGTTGAAATTCATCATTCTTCCAATATAACTGTGTAAACTCTCAGTGATAAATTGTTTGTTTAACTACTTTATTTAATAATACAATTTAAGTACGGATGTTTTTCATGTGATGAATACTTAAGAAAGTTTATAAACGCATATAAATGCATTATGAATGAACTTTTACTTTCTCGTTCCGTAACTTTAATGACCCGAGTGTTTTGCGAGTTCATATTATTTCTTCCTGATGTTGTGTCACATGAGAATACATACTTGAATCTGAATGCGTACTTATTAATAGTCTGGTCTGGTCACCATGTTGGCTGGAGACTCTTCTTGAAGGCGACATCCATAAATTATGTGAGGTCAAAAGGAAGACATTATTATTTTGGCAAAATCTTACTTCTTTTTTAAAAAAAATACCTATGCTATAATTATGAATAATGCTTTAGTATAATATGATATAATATTCTTGAATATGATATTATAGTTACCTACATATATTCTAATTAGAATAATTTATAAAGAATGCAATGGCCAGGGTTTGACCAATATATATCTTAGGTGATGCATTTACTATCTTTTATTCAAAATAACAATATATCTTCCATCCTCAGAGAATCCATCGAGAGTCCTGGAAAATGTAGCAGATATATGTGGTGTTCTGATGGACAACAACAAGAAAAATAACTTCAACAGAAATAAAAATGATATTAGCTACTTAAGAAATGGTAAAAGTTATAAAGGAAGTCAAAATAGTAGAAATTCTAATAAGGAGTCATCCAATAGTCCTGGTAATCACGACATGTGGTTTCTGTTAAGAATTATTGGAGGCAGGCCGGCGCGAAGTGGCAAGTGGCCATGGCAAGTTCTACTACTTAATAGACACAAGGTAAACTTAAAAGAATTATTTTATTGGTTTTACTTTTACAGCACTTATTTATAGTTGTATAAAGATATAAATATCTCATAAAACATTAATGTGATAATTCCTAATAGGCGGACTTAAAGTGCTGGTTGGTAATATATAATGCAAAGTTCTAGCCTTATTGTTTCATCTCAGAAAACCAGTGCAATTTGAAAATTTTTTAAAATATTTGTTTTTTTTTATACATAATACATATATCTGTAGATATTTTGTAGAAACTATAATCATAAAAAATAATAACTTTATATCAAATTTCAATTTTAGGAACCTTTTTGTGGAGGAACCTTGATCGCACCACGTTGGATTTTAACTGCTGCACATTGTGTAAGGAGGTACAGTGAGAAAGAAATAATAAATATTCTGCTCAGTCAATAATTTAAAAAAAATTGTTCAATTTAATAAAATATTTTTAATTGCAATGCAGTCGTAATAAGTATTATTTTTCTACAAAGGCGTCTTTATGCAAGAATTCGCGAACATGACTTGTCGAGACGAGAAGGTCCTGAAATGGAATTTAAGATAAGGGACTCGTTTCTTCACCCATCATACGATCCAGAAACTGTTGATAATGATATTGCATTACTGAGGTAAGAAAAGATTTGTATTTTTTATTGATCATTGACCTAGTGGTCAGAGCTATGGACATTGTATCAGAGGCAGTAGTTGCATCGGTTTTCACTCGGAATTATAGATAGCAACATTTTACCAAGTGGAACTGGCTCTTGTTGCTGCATCAATAAAAAATTCTCATCCGACTATTCTTTCTGGTTAATTTTAGATTGCCAACAGTTTTGGACAGTGATAGCGTCGGTTTTGCTTGTTTGCCCAATATTCAGTATGGGCAAAAAATTACTGGAAATTTAGACAACCTGATGTGTGCCATAACTGGATGGGGAAAAGCGAATATAAATCACCATAAGGGAACTAATGTGTTACACGAAGCTCAGGTAATACAATTCATTATTTATTTACTAAATTATTGATTCATTAGAATATAAGAGACACCACATAGATACTCAGCCCAGTTTAGTTTTAAATGATTCAGATCGGCTTGAAGCGTCGAGAAAACATAAAATTCCTTATTAAAATCTTTCTGTTCTTGAAAACAATGATTAATTTTTTTTCTTAATATTTCTATTTAACCATTTTTAGATATCAATTATACCAGATAGAGAATGCCATCGAGCATATAGCGAGTATCACATCACGCGAAACATGTTTTGTGGGGGCACTCGCGGAGGTACCAGAGATTCATGTGCTGGTGATTCAGGAGGACCTCTCGTCTGTAAAGCGCCTGATGGCAAATGGTTCATTTATGGTAATCTTTATGAACACAGTTGTTTTTTAATTATTTTATATTCTTCTAATATATTTGACTTACAGGGATAACTAGTTTCGGTGAAGGTTGTGGAAGAAGAGGCAAATTCGGAATTTATACAAAATTAACTAACTATATCAGTTGGGTTCATCAAACTACAGATAGATATAATTAATTCATATATCAACTAATAAATTCATATCAAAATTCTTATAAGGATAGTTTTACTTTTCTGAAATATTAAGAAAAGCAGGACAGTCCTATTTTTATATTTTAGTTTGGATCCATAAGTACACCAATATAGGAAGCCTGCCCAATTTCAGCTCTGAGTTATATAAAAACCGTGTTATTGTGGGGTTTATTGTAATTCTAATGTTACAATTATTCAAAATATGGATTATTCAGTAAATTACTTTTCACAAATGTTTTAAAATTATATTTGTTTCTGCATTTCCACTTCTTGGGAAGCTTATTACAAATTACAAATCACTATGTCATTATGGTGAAGGTTCCAGACTGATTTGTGGAAATAAGCATTTCTGTTTCTAGTTTTATGGCCAAGAATGTCACTTCTCAAATTTTGGTTTAATTTGTCTACATGAACCATAATCTATTATTACCAAATGGCAAAAAATCTATTTCTGGAATAAAGGCCTGCAAGCAGGTTATTGAGGTGAAGTTCCTTCATTTGCTCTTATTGCTTGTTTGTAGATCCAATTTTGGATACTTGAGCATAGTAACCCCAGGCAATATAGCATATGATAAAAGAATAGCAAGGAAATTCAAATAGGTTATTGAGGTGAAGTTCCTCAATTGCTCTTATTGCCTATTTTGTAGATACAATTTTGGATACTTAACTTAACAATTGTTCTTAGTAATCTCAGGCAATATACCATATTATAATAGAATAGCAAGGAAAGAAAAAAGGCTTTTTGAGGTGAAGCTCCTTCAATTGCTCTTATTGCCTTTTTTGTAGATCCAATTTTGGATACTTGTGCTTAGTGACCCCATGCAATATACCTTATGATAAAAGAATAGCAAAAAAAGAAAAAAGGGTTATTTAGGTAAAACTCCTTCAATTGCTCTTATTACCTTTTCTTTAGATCCAATTTTGGATACTTGTGCTTAGTGACCCCAGGCAATATAGCATATGATAAAGGAATAGCAAGGAAAGTAAAAAAGGTTATTGTGGTAAACTGGTGAAGCTCCTTCAATTGCTTTTATAGCGTTTTAGATTCAATTTTGGATACTTGTGCTTAGTGACCCAGGTAATATGCCATAAGATAAAAGAATAGCAAGGAAAGTAAAAAAGGTTATTGAGGTAAAGTTCTTTGAATTGCTCTTGTTATCTACTTTAGTAAATCCAATTTTGGATACTTGTTCTTAGTAACCCCGGGCAATATACCATATGACAAGAGAATAGCAAGGAAAGTAAAAAAGGTAATTGAGGTGAATCTCTTTCAATTGCTCTTGTTGTTTTTTTTTGTAGATCTAATTTTGGATACTTGTTCTTAGTGACCGCAAGCAATATATCATATGATAAAAGATTAGCAAGGAAATTAAAAAAGGTTTGTTGAGATGAATTTCTTTCAATTGCTTTTATTGTCTTTTTTTGTAGATCCAATGTTGGGTACTTGTGCTTAATGACTTAAAGAATAGCAAGGAAAGAAAAAAGGGTTATGTAGGTGAACCTCCTTCAATTGCTCTTCTTGCTTTTTTTTGTAGATTCAGTTTTGGATACTTGTACTTAGTGACCAAGGCAATATACCATATGATAAAAGAATAGCAAGGAAATTAAAAAGATTCATAGAGGTGAATTTGCTTCAATTACTCCTATTGTTTTTTTTTGTAGATCAAATTTTAGATATTTGTTCTTAGTAACCCCAGGCAATATACCATGTGATAAAAGAATAGCAAGGAAAGTCAAAAAGTAGGTCTCAAGCACAATGCTTATACTGTTTTACTTCTTCTGGATAGATGGTTTTTGAGAGCCTTATGTACTTATATATCGAAAAATGTGATATATCAAGGAATTGGAGAAATAGACAAGAAGCAAGACGACTTTACCTTGATTGGATCAATCAGATTGTCATTGAAATGTATCAATGAATTTAACGATTTTATTGATGGACACAAATTGCATTTTTAATATGTAAATGTAAGTAAGTAATTAGATGACCCCATGAATTTAATATGAATATATTATAACATAATATGCATATATTATATTTTATTATTGTCCAGGTTAAGGTTTTGGGTTTACCACCCCTGCCTGTCAAACGCAAATATGGTCACCACGTTTGTCAACTTCTGCAAGTGTCAGTTTTCATTCTGCAAACTTTCCCTTTTCATCATTTGATAATAAATAATTAAAAAATATGTGCTCGGTAGAGTAATCGTAAAGTGGATTATATATTAAAAAAAACAGAAAGTTCAAGAAGTACGTATCAACTGTATGTAAATTTTTAAGGTAAGTTTGCAATTATTTAAACAAAAACAAACTTTGAACATTATCATGACCTTGCATATTGATAACTTGCAATCTCAAAAATGCCTTGGTATCAAAGTACATAAAATAACAATTCTATATTTTCCGTGCTTCTGTGGAAATAATAATATATCGTGATTAAATTAGAAAAGCTTTCGGTAATGTCATTTATTTAATTTAATAATAAAGTGTTAATAAGTATTAACAAATACAAATTTTACAATTGTACAAAACAAATTTCAACTTGAAGTTAATGACTTCCATTAATTAAGAATAAAAATTGTATAATTTGTTATTGTTAATTTCCAAGAAGTTGATTTTGTGTTCTTATTTATTACGGTAAGAAATAAATGAAGTATAAATTTAAAGTCTTGAAATGTAAGTCAGAAACCCCATAATTAAACTAGAACTTACAATTCGTAAATTATTTCATGGTTCTGTTTTTTCTTATTTTCATGCTTGTTAAAAATAATTATTCAATATCTTAAGTACTTAAAATTAATATACAAAAAGGTTTTCAACATATACTTGATATTAACAAAGATGTATTGTATTTATTATTAATATTTATTATACTTTTTCATATTTTAATTATTACTTGAGCGCTGTTGATTATAATCTATTGTGTTCTATTATGAAAATTTTTCTTTACGGCTCTCACAATTTTACTCAACTCTTTCTCATTCCTGTAACCATATACAGGTTTTTCTTAACGTGATATTATTTATTTTATTTGTGAATCTTTTATCTAATTTTTATGAATTTATTGGGCTCTATTTAATCATAATATATGAATTTACCACTTTTATATAATGAATCGATACACATTATTGTACACTAAATGTTTAAAATACCTATAAAAATTCAATTGAAAGTTTTATAAACAATACAACAATATTATTAATAATATGTGTGTATAATATATCATGTAGTAAATAATCAAATCAGTTCATCAATGTGCTTTATTGAAAAATTAATCAATTGCTGTTTATTCTCATTTATAGAAAACGTCCAAGATGTCTTTATCGAAACCAGTCTATAATTTCCTAGGATGGTATCTTGAACAGTTGTTCAATCATCCATTAATTACAAAATCAGTATCAAGGTAAGTATAACATATTTATGAATGCAATATTTCTTTTTTTTAAATATATAATAATTCACTTTAAACATTTTAGTGCTGTTATAGCTTCTTCTGGAAATTTAGCATCGCAGTTGGTAGCTGGTAATAGAAATATAAGTTTTGAAAGCATAGGATCATTTGGACTATTTGGGTAATTGTGTAATTTACTTTATTTTTTACAGATATAAGTTAAAAAAAATAAAGATTAATGGGTAATTACATGTTAGTCTAATAATTCCTGATCTTCTGAAAGCGTTTCTTTACATGTGCAAAACATATTTGTGTTTCATTAGAAACAACCATTTATAAATAGAAATTTAAATTTAATTGGTACCTTAATTGATTATTCTTTACATTTTTCTATCTTAATAAAAATACAGCATTTACAGAGTTACATTATTAAGTATAATGAAATTATAACTATAAATAATCCTAAAATTATTTCAATCAAATTTATTTTTAATTTGAATAGTTATCTGTTCTTAATAAATATGAAGCATCATTTCTTTATTTCTATATATTGAAGTAGTTTTTATTATGTTATTATATATATTTATGATATAATTTTCAAAAGTTTATATAGTTTAATGAATTAACAAATTAGGAGGTTTTGATTAGTCTGTATTTAATCATTTGATTAACTTAACTCTATAAAATCTCTAAAAGTAATAATTTAATAATGTTATTTGACAAAACCTTATAATTGTAATAAGAATATGGTTACATTTTAATGAAAATTTAAATAAGATTAAATTTTGTATTAGGAATTTTATTGAGTTAACTAAGTGAATAAATGCAGACTAATCAAAACCTCTTCATTTGTATGATATAAATATTTTATTTAATTTATTAAACTGATTATTAATTCAATAAATTTGTAGGGAACAGTAATTTAAGAAAATGATTTTATTATTATTATTTATTATTATTTAATTTTATAGATTATTGTTTGGTGGGCCTGTACCTCATATATTCTACAAATGTCTTGAAGATATACTGCCAGCAAATGGATCAAACGGACGAATTATTACAAAATTTCTAATAGAACGATTATTATACACTCCATTCTTCCAAATACTTTCCTTATACACATTAGCCAGGTTTGAGGTATATCTTGATTCAGTAATAGGAAGCAATGTATATTAAATTATAATTCAAATGCTAAATTATTTTTAGGGTAAATCTCATGGGTTAGCTTATAATCAGCTCATGCATTTATTTTGGCCTGTGCTTCAAGCGAATTGGAGATACCTATCACTACTAGTATTTATAAATATTAAATTTGTTCCACCTATGGTCAGTAGATTAAATGTACATGATAATGATTTTCAGAATCAGTTTTGAATGTTTTATTTTTGTTTTACAGTTGCGAGTTTTGGTTGTAAATTTGATTGGCTTTTTCTGGGCTATGTTTTTGGCAAATAAACGCAGACAGCAAAATGAGTCGAAGAAAACTTATGGTAAAAAGAGGGTCTAGGGTCAAGAGTCTTTGTAATATTATACCATAGGTATATTTATCTATCATATATAAATAAGGCTTAAGGGAGTCAATTATATTTTTGTACAAAATTTTAGAATGTTGGAAAGTTTTTTATAACCAGTGGCAGTTCAAATTATTATATTAAGCAGACATATATGTACATATATGCATTTAGGTAAATAGATTTTAATAATGATTTTACTATGTAAAATAATTTTAGGAATTATTTTAACAAAATAAATAATCTAATAAATAAGTTTAATTTTTAAATGACAAAATGAACACTATAATTCCAAGAAAAACAATCGTGCTTTATCATTCACCTATTGATATAACATTTTTCAATCTATCTCTTTTAAAAAATTATATTAAATTAAATTTGTTATCATAATCGTCATCTAAATGCATAGATGACGATTATGATAACAAATATATCAAGTTAATGATGATTTATTAATTTTAGATGAATAACTGCTAGTGTAAATTTTTATTATTAAATGCCGTAGTTAAAACCTGCTCCTGTGGTTTCAACTATAAATATGATATTTCATATTTTAACATTTGAAATTTATAATAAAAAATAGATTCTATGAAGTATAGTAAAAACTTTGCAATAAAATTTTATCATTACAATATTTCAGAATGATTAATGTTTGAAGTATACTCTCTACTTTACTTCAATCAAGATTACTCCTCGAAAGTGTTAGTTAGATTTGTAATTTTGTGAACATTCCTGGAATAAACAGTTCATTAAAATTTATATCGCTTCGACAATGGAGGAGTACTTGCTTTTGACCTTATACCACAAGTTTTATAGAGGATTTATCAACTGGAACAATTAGCACAGATAAGTATTTAATTCTAATATTAATTATTTTTACTTGACTATGAATTGAAAACATGAAACTTTGAAAATGGTAGATTATGAAAACAAATGGTGTTATTGAAACAATTATTTTATTAGACATATATTTACTTTATAAGTACATATTGATTACCATAAGATAGATTAGTTCATTTTAACTAAACTATAAAGTAAAATTAGTTGCCTTCATCGGCATAACTTCACATTAAAACAGTGGAATAAAATTTCACCATCGTCATCATTTTGCGATAGTACTCACTTAAATAATAGTGTCCATTAAATTTAAAAATATAATTAATCTTATATTATGGGGCAAATCAATTGGCAGATTCACAAGCATCGACCCAATCATTGTAAACATCAACAGGTTCTGATAAAAAGTTTGTAGTTGTTTGAAAATCCTCCAGGCATACCCTACAAGTTATCCTGGCTGTGTTTCTCCCTTTATCCATTGTAACTTCACAAGATTTTTCGTGATTGCAAAAAGGGCAATTGAATTGTACATCCAGAGGTTGAATTGCCTTACGTTTTGCTGGTGGCTTCCTTTTCGACTTGCGGCGTCCCATTTTTGTAAATTAATTTGCGGAGAGTGCGATTTTATACTTCTTGCAATTTATTTAATAATATACAATAATGTTCTTCAATTGCAGTATGATTTTGTTTTTACAGCAATCGAGAGAGAAAAAGAAGACTTTGTATTCAATATTTACAAATAACCAAGTTAGCAATTTGACATAAATAAAAACATTGATCGTGAAGATAGCTGCATGCAGCATTCCTAGAACCTTCTTCTTTTATCTATGCCTAGAACATACTGTCAAGAACGATGACAGTTTCAGAAACACTGATCTGACTGAACTATGAGCATACCAACATACGAAAAAAATGACAGAAAGGAATATTATTAACCGCACTTATTATTAAAATGAGGCTTATTCATCTACTATATATTATTTATATATTTTTTGAACCTTAGATAAATAAGCATAATTAACTTAATAAACTTTCTGTTTGAATTTTGCGCTTTAAATTTAAAGATTTGGGCTCGCGCGTATCTTTACTTTTTTGACATATGCATCTATGTTTCTTAGTGTTTGACAATTCGTATTCTTTTCCCTCTATGGTTTGACAATATTCCTTGCGTTTTGAAGAATGAATTTACTAAATAATTTAATGCATTTAACAATGTTCATTTATTAATATTGCAATCGTTTAAATGTTTTTAGTTAATTAACGTTCTAGTTTATATTGGTATTAGACGATGCAATGGTTAAAGTTAGAAATTCTACTCAACATACTATTTATATTAGTCATAAGCAATTTTGCAGATATAGGTGACCCTTACAAAATATTAAATATAGGTAGGAAAGCTACTTTGCAAGAAATCAGAAGGGCTTATAAGCAATTAGCAAAAGAATGGTAATTTATATAACGAAAATAGGATATAATTACATATTTTGTATATTAAAAAAAATGTTTTAATATTGAAGGCATCCTGACAAATCAGATGATCCATCAGCTGAGGCAAAATTTGTAGAAATAAAACAAGCCTATGAATTATTGATTGATCCTGAAAGACGTAAAGCTTTTGATTTACATGGAATAACAAATGAGGACAATACTTTATACAAACAACGACATGATTACAGTCAGTATGGCAGATTTGCTGGAGATCCATTTGAAAATCTATTTGGAAGCCATGGAGGACGCTTTCATTTTAATGGACAAGACATGTCAATCTTTCATAAAATGTCGGTCACAAGCAGGTATAAACAACTCAATGCCAAATTAATATTCTTATATAAAATATTACAATGAGATATATATTATAAATTAATTTTAACAATACATTCAAATATACTTGAATTGAATTTTTCAGACAATATGAACTTAATTTAGTACCAAAGAGTCATCAAGTTCCACATTTGCTGATGTTTTATGCTGACCTGTGTTTTTCTTGTATACAAGCTGTACCGATTTGGAGACGTTTAATAGATTCATTAGAACCTTTAGGAATTGTTCTAAATACTGTACATTCAAGCCATGAATTATCATTAACAAGAAATATTGGAGTTCATTCCTTACCTTGTATTGTTCTCTTACTAGATGGGAGTACTTTTGTATACAAAGATACTGTGTTCAATGTACAGAAGGTTGTAGGTAAATAATATGAATTTATAGATAAAAGTCAATATTGGCTCTACTTCCATATTACGTTGTTTGCAGTGATTTTATTTAATATTGATGTATTATTTTAGAGTTTGTTAAACTGAAGTTGCCATACAAGCTTATTGCTCAAATAACTGACAATAATGTAGAACAGTTTTTGTCTGGCTGGCCAGACAATCGAGTTAGAGCGCTGGTGATGGAACCAAGACCACAGCCTAGACTTAGATATTTGGTAACAGCTTTCAGATTCAGGAAAACTGTAGCATTTGGGTAAATTTTAATTATATATGTTATTAAATATCTTTTTCTGACCATGGTCATAAATACATAGCATCAAGCACATATTGACATTAATTTAAATAATTGAAACTTTAATAAAGTGCAATCAAAATTAACAAATTACTTGGCCACATTAATTTTGGGATTTTGGAACTATGAATATAATGGATTAATATGATTTAATGGTATCAGTTTCTTCATTCAATAATTTTGCAAAAAAATGTATTATTTATGTAATGTTTGTATAATTTTTAATACATTCAATTCTGGGTGACAAAATATTTAATAACTAATTATGGAATTTCTTATGAAATAATAAATCAATTTGGTCAGGGAAAAACAAAGAGCATTTGTTGATAGTTCACTTTTAGGACCAGAAGCTCCAAGGGATGAGTTATTATTTGAAAACTCGTACCTTTTAAACATATAATTAATTTTTTCAATTTTCAATTCATTTTATTACTATATATATTGGAATTCTTTCTAATGCATAATTGTATCAATTATATTTTTATCTTACTGATAGAATATTTTGACTCCATAATTTATGTGTATTATCATTTACTAGCTTTGTCTGCACGGATTCAGATAGTTCAGATAAGATCAGGGACAGATACAAAATTAATCGTGCTTTGGACACTGTTTTGATGTTTAATGAAGATCATCATCATTCTCCCGTAGTCAGTATTACTATGTCTGATATTCCCACTGACACCCTACGAGATGTGATTTCAGCAAATCAATATCTTGCATTGCCAAGATTGTCTGATCAACAGATTTTGGATGCACTATGTCCTGCTGAGTGGAACCGAGCAAAGAGAAAATTATGTGTAGTGCTTGTAACTGATGATGATAAAGAACAAGATGGATATAGAGAAGCTCTGAGGCAAGTTGCTAGAAGAGTTAGCGGTTCATATCATGGCAGAGTTAGATTCACTTATGTGTTCAGAGAGAAACAAAGGGCATTTGTTGATAGTTTACTTTTAGGACCAGAAGCTCCAAGAGATGAGTTATTGAAGTAAGTTTGTTAAACTATTGTTTTATTTATTATTTAAATTGTTACTTATTTATAAGAACATTAACTGTTGAATATATGTCTAAATTGTATTTAAAACACAAATAGATTGGTCATAATCTGGAGACGTGATACAACAAGAGTTATGTATGATTGGTTTGATGAAACTTGGGTAAAAATTGATGATGAAGCTTATACAGATAATGACAAAGAATTTGATGAGGATCACCTTGTACAAGAAAGTAACTACAATAAGACTAGACAGCGATTAGAAGAGAAAATACAATACTTACTTCGAAGCACTGATGCCTTGCAATATGAAGCCGTTATTAAAGACCTGTTAGATGAGCATGCTCAAGGTCTTATTTCAAAAGTATTTTCAAAACTTGCACTCTGTTTGGAAATAGCAAGTGACCATTTAACTCATGAGCATATTATGCCAGCCGTGTCAGTGGTTGGAACTGTTTTATTTATTCTTGCAATTGGGCATTTTATGGCTGGATTAGTTAAAGTAAGGATTCTATTTCAGAAGACCCTTGTAATAGAATTGTTTTTAGTTGCCCTTGCATACATTTCTAACATGTTTAATTGCATCATAGGCTGAAGAGGAGCGTGTTCAACAAGAAAAAATGCAAAAAACTAAGAAACATAGTTCTTGTTCATCATCTACTACACCTTTGCTGTCTAATAATAACAACAATAATACTGTTGAAGATGATATGGAACCATCAGGTATAAATGATTAATATCCATTATCAATTTAGTATTACATGTATAAAAATTGTATTTTTATCTCTCTCTGTTCATATGTGCTGGTTTCAACATTGTTTTAAAACAATTAACAATTAATGAATCAAACTATTTCTGCATAGATACATCAAGTGCATATAGAGCATTATATCAGCAAAGAAGATCACAAGAGTTGAAACTGCACGAGTTGTTGCAAGAAAAATATAATGGGCTAGTGCGACTATTAAAACCAGGATGTAGAACCATAGTTTTACTTTGTGATGTGCAGAGCAGAAAGACTTTGCTGCCTGCATTTCATAAAGCTGTGTGGCCGTATCGAAGGTTTGCTATATATTAAATAATATGCAATATTTGAAACTAATACTTATTATTGATTTATCATCAGGAATAAAACTCTTATGTTTGCTCATGCAACACTAGACAAATGCCTTGGCTGGTATAGATCACTACTTGAGATGTGTTTGCTTCGTGACATGAATGATGATGATTATGAAGGCCAGCAGTTCAATCATTCTGCCAGATTAACTAATATTAATCCCAGAAATTGTGTCGGCACTGTATTAGCACTTAATGGCCATAGAAGATACTTTTGTGTATATCATGCCATGCATCCTGAATGCAACGGTTCTACTGGCAGCAAGGTAACATTTTTGTTGTCGGAAAACGAATTTGATTAATATTTATACTTAATTATTTTTTTCAGAGAATGCAACGTATGTCAAGGTCGCTTAGAAGAGGCTATAGTTATTCTGATCCTGAAGCTGGTGCTGCATTTTTGGGTTTAGATTCAGACACTTCAGAAGGATCATCTAGTGATGATGATATTTCTGGAGGAATTTCAAGGAGACACAACAATAATGACAGAAAAAAAGTACTTTTGGAAGAAAACTTGTTGGATGGTCTGCCTAATTGGTTAGAAAGATTGTTTGAAGGAACTACACATAGATATCAAGTTGGGTATTGGCCAGATTTCACAGCCAAATAAAGAAAATGTGCTTTGTGTTCATGCATTTCTTCAATAAGCAAATTTGTTTAAGGTAACAAACATTATCAATATCTCTTGAGGTTTTATGATAGAACAATCAATTTGTCCACGTGATTCTATATTATATATATCTAAAGAGTCAAAGTATTTCTATGGTAGGAATATCAATATTGATATTCCTACTAATTGTTATAACCGACGAAATTTTTCATATTTTTATTATTTAGAAAACCCTTACTCGCTCAAAGATCGGTCTCGAATTTTGCTTGTATGTCTAAGCTATGAACAACCCACTTCTTTGGCGACCCGTATCTTGAAACACTCGTCGGGGTATTACTTTATATTTGTGTATATTATACTAATTTAATCATTATATATTTCATATTATGTATATATATATATATATATATATATATATAAAAGAATTTTGTGCAGCCCAATCATCAAATTAAAAAAATAACAATAAATAGCAATAGTTGATATTAAATATAAAAAGAAGAAAATTATATACAGACCAAACCAGGAAAAACACAAAAAAATCATATTAAATTTATTGAACACAAAACTTGTATAAAAGAATATCATAACTAATATAATTAATAAAAGAGAAATTAAAGTAGCACATATTGACCTCCTATATTATATGATGTTCAATCGCTGTGCATTGTAACAAAACTGATCAAGGTTACGCGGCACGTGCGGTAGAGTGAGTGAATGCGGGGTGTAAGAAACAAATGAGGAATGAGAAACAGAGAAGGGATATAACGAACGAAGCATTAAGAATTACTTTTCATGAAATTTATAATGACTTTGTAACTATCATGTAAAAGATGAGAGTCTTTCTGGTTTGGTATGTATATAATTTTCTCCTTTTTATATTTTTATGTTTAATATCAACTATTGTTATTTATTGTAAAATGTTTTTTACATTACTGAATGATGATACACATTAAGTGTCGAAACGTTTAATGGAATAAAAAAAATCTATTCTAATTTTTTTTTAATTTGACGATTGGGCTGCAAAATACTTCAAATATATATCAACGTCGACAAAACTATCATCATATATATATATATATATATATATATGTGTGTATATACATATATATATATATATATGTGTGTGTATACATATATATATATATATATATCATAAATACTTTGCGTTATTTGATGAACTTTCCTTTCAATTAGTGATGCAGAATTGAATGAGCATCACAAATGGTATAATTTTTTTTTTTATTTTCATATATTCAAAAAATTTAACAATTAACATTTGATCCTTCAAATAAATATCTCATTTTGAAATGTTATATAGCTGAATTTATTTCACTTTGATGACATAGCTGAATTTGAGAATATCGTCGTCATGAACACGTAATTTGTGCACAGGCAATTCCAAAACAAGTTAATGTAATAATATATTTCATTTTTAAAATAGTATCAACACTAACATGATACATTTTATGATTTAAATTACTTTTTATCATTTGTACATCTTAAGAAGAGTGCATTGCACTTTGAGAGCACCAATTCATTTTTATAATTTTATTGTATTATTCATATGAATGTTTACTCTTTTTGATGAACTTATTAAAAACATCTAGATCAAAATAGTTTAACTACATTTTATCCGCATTTACGAATTGATAATTATACGAGCACATGAGTTTTTCACTTCCAATGATTAAACTCATATTTGACCAATATTTAATAAAGTTTCAACCTTTTTTCGAGGCCTTCTTTAGATAGAAATATTAGAATGTTTAAATACGTTGATGTAATTAAGTAAACTAAATGTGGTCACTTCTTTTAATATAATATAAAAATTCATGTGTTGACAATTTCTGAATAAAAGCTCTTTGAGGGCCGACTGTGCATCTTCTATTACTAAAACTAAGTTTTCGCGTTGTTGGAAATTAAGCAAAAGGTAATATATTTGCAAATTATAAAAACTCGTACTCTACATAATATTCTATGTAAGAGAGAAACATTTCATGTTTAATTTTCAAGTTATATGTTATGCTTAGTTTTTACTAGTTAGTAATCATTTATAGAAAATTAGTATTAATACTAGACAAAATAATAACATAAATCACTCGCATAAAATAATTAATGATGCATGGATATATATATACAAATCTAGTAGATAAATAATTATAATTTATTGCTTTATTTGTATGTGATTTAAATTTTGATTGAAACTATAACTTTTATTACATGTAAAGTGGATAATAGCTATAGTTATAGAAAACAACTAAATACTATAAAAGTGTATATTAAATCCTGACAATTCATCATACTTTATTTTCGATTCTAGTCGTTGATCATGATTATTATTAACATAACATACATAGATAAATATCAAGTTATTATATAAATTTTTGTTGTTCTTAGATCTTAAGATATAAATAGTTTAGTATAAGATTTTAAGAAGTTCTACTTCTAGCAATGCCATTAATGCAGGTAACACTCAAGTTAATGTAAAGGAAGAGAATTTTATGTCTTTGGCATATTGAAATTTAATTCCAACCAAGATAAATATAAGTTGTGATCTGTAATCGAAAAATAATTTCTAAAATTTTCTTGATAGAAATTTTGGGGATCAGCAAAAATTTATATTGGCAGATAAGTTTGAAAGTATATAGAACTGCATTTCAATGAAGGCTTATATTGTCAAGTTGCAAAACCAATGTAAATAATACATAATACTTCTCAAGAATAATTCATAAGTGTTTTCAAGATCCTTTTTCATATGTGTGAAAAAAATGATGGTGAGTTTACTATTACTTTTTATATATTCACAAATTTAAACTGCATACAGACTCAAAATTTCTCTAGAACTATTTGGCAATTTATATTATAGATGCTAGATTAAATTTATTATTTATTGCTGATGTACAGTTTAGGAATAAAATTAAATTATTAAGAGTGAGAAAAATATCTAGTCAAATAGCTAAAGTCCTTGCAGATCATTAATACTTCCTCAAGTTCAACAACTTTTATTTGTTAATATTCTTAATTGAATTTTTTGGATTTACTTTAAATCTTTGTTGTTCGAATTGTGGACAGTGCAAGGTATACAAATATGCAAATATATTATAAGATTTACTGTAGAAGTTAAACAACTGATTAAAGTATAAAACTCGAATGCGTATTTATTTAATATGATTGCTGAAACTCGAAAGTCACTAAAATTGATATTTTATTTATGTGATTGTATAACTCACAATGAAAACAATGATAAATAACTTAATTATTATTCTTTGTCATGATATGTTTAAGTTTCAATTTATAAATTAAAATGAATTATTAAATATATTTTAATTTAATAATAATTGGCACTACACACTTACAATTGATTTTATTTAATTAAAAACGAAAATTTACATATTCCGTTCTATGTTCTAAACCTTAGTAAAATATTATAAAATATCTTAAACGTTTCTGTAATGATTTACAAACTAAATAACAAACATTTCTAAATAATAAATATTTTAATCATATAACTTTCTTTGTATAAACCGTACTTAAATATATTGATATAAAAGTTTTATATATTTGAAAAAAACATAGTAACTTTAAACTAATTAAAAATTAATTGCAATATTGAAACTTTATCACATAAATCTCTCTTCTCAGTAAACTTCGGTATTAAATACAAATCTTCTTACATAAGTTAACATTTTGGTCAATGTGATCTTAATTTATTCTATCTTTATTATTTGCTTTATTATTATTAATTTATTTTTACATCCATAGCATAGCATCAATATTCACAATGATGACCACAGCCAGTAGGACATTGTCGATGATTAGAAAACCACTGTCGCATGTGATTCACATGTCCTCCATGGGAACAAGATTGGCACCATACATATAAACCTCGCACAGTCTAGTAAGATAAAATATATATTTTCTATTATGTTCCATTCTCTTCTACACCTTTTACACATTTTATGCAAATATTTCGGAATATCGTAATTTAATGCGTAAATCAAATTGAAGTATCACTTGTATAAATTTACAATATTTTTGTTAATTATTACCTGGTGACAAACGATGCATTTAGAACTCTGCATGCTCTTGCAATGGGTACAGAACCACCCTGATCTTGCCAAACTTCGACCACATTGCCCACAATTTGTGTGCATGGTAGTAGAACGTTGATTAAGGTCACTTATGGCAGGAATCCAACACAGTTGAATTATCTGTACATAAATCATCAGAATTATAACTTTATACTTAAATGGAAGTACACTTTCATCTGTGTACTCACTTCTGTAGCGCTTATCCATAATTTCATTCTACAAAGCATATCAATGTATACAGTAAACCAGTGTTCTTGGGTTAGTTCATCAATGCATTGAGTTGCTTTATTCTGGCCCAACACTAAAATAATGCAGACCGAGGTCTGCACATCGCCCAATTCCACATGATGGTGAAGGCAATTAGAAATTAATGAACTTGGATCCCAAGTAGGAGCAGAGGGCGGTTGCGATACTCGGAGTGTGGAAGGCTGGTCCACAACCTATGGAAATAGGAATAATATAAATAAAAATATTATAAGGAAAAAGTCAATATCTCTGTATGTTTGAGAGTCGTACATTGGAATTCAATTAACTATGGAGCTATAGTTATATCTTCTATATATATAAAAATAAGTCGGGTTTTCCTTCCTGACGAAATAACTCCAGAACGCACGAACCGATTTCGACAATTTTGCGTTCGTTGGAAAGGTCTCGGGCTCTGCAAGGTTTATAGCTAAGAAAATTAGTTGTGCATGGCATCGTGCCTTAATGCAAGCCGCTGGAACTTCACGCACCGTGATTAAAAATTCGAGTAATAACATTAGTGAGAATTATCAGAATTATGCTTGGTTAAGTCAACGAGCAATTCTTGCCGCAAAGTGTAATGATGTACACGCACTGAATTTCACCATTCAATCAAAAATTGCTGGCGATTTTGTGACATACCAATGATTCCGACTGGTCTTCCGTTTGACTTCAAACGATTGCAATTTCCAGTTCGCTTTGCGTTCGCAATAACAAGTCGCAAGGCCAATCGCTAGTGTTTGCGGGATAAATTTCAAATAGATTATTTAAAAAATCATTGTTTTTCACATGGGCAGTTATACGTTGCCTGTTCACGAGTTGGAAAACCATCCGCTTTGCTTGTGTTAACGTCGGACCAAAAAACAAAAAATGTGGTTTACTAAAGAGCACTTCAATAAAACGGATAATTTGCGGATTCACTTTAATTTACTTAGAGAAGTTCCACTAAAAATCACTTCATTTTTGTAATCGAAATAAATTCATTACTGTTGTATAATAAAATCAAATTTTTCCTTTTTAAATATAAAACAAACAAAAAATTTCTTCATCTTTCTCACGAAACCATCTGGTGGCGAAACGGAGTACGTCGGGTTTGCTAGTTTATATATATATCTTGAGGTTTCTTTTAATAAATTACTTACTGTAACTGTGCAATCTGTTTGACCAGGATACATCAATACTGGTTGCGTCGGTTCTGGTGGTCCTACATCGTGTTTCAAAGGAAATGCTTCTGTAGACAACGTCCAATCAGTTATAGCATCATGCGGACCTTAATAATTAAAATATAGCATACAATTTATGTGTTAATCTATAAATATTCGTTGTCTCCATGCAAATGCCGCTCTTTCAGTAATTAAGACTTAAAAGAAAGGTTGGTAAGCTTATACAAACATTATTTGTAATAAATATTTTCTTACCTTGATACCAAACACTATTTTTAATATTATTCTCAAACGCGCTGTCGAAATCGCAATCATTTGGTGCTCCCATGCTTGCTCGTGTTGTACCAACTCCGATGCCTAAATTACTTAAACCTAGATCGTCATTTTCACCATTTTCTGATTCTTCATTACCCATTCTAAAAGTTAACAGCATGTTGAAGAAAAGTAAAACCAAATTTATCTACTAACTATTTATTTATTCACCCATATTGTCCTAGAGACGAAGTTTCAGCTAATGATGTTTGAGGCATTGAATCATTTGACTGGACTGACTGTGATTCCGTCATTGGGCATAAATTTTGAATTATTCTCCATACCAGACCGACCTAAAAGCATATTATTTACTAATCTACTATAACTGAAATATAATTATTGAGTCTATTTATTACATACCTGATGCTTTCCTGCATTAATTGCAACTTCAGCATTATGGCTGCATAAAGCATGAACAGGTTTCCCTGTTAAAATATATTTTGTGGCGCATTCTTTGAAAACCCGCGAATCCCTCAATGCCTTTGAATTCAACTGCATCAGGGTGCTGCTGGCTGTATGAAACTGTTCTGAACTTAAAGTTCCTTTCCTATAATTGAACATCAATTTAAATAATTGATTCGTACTCATTATCAAGGATCAAATAGCGTGAATAAATAAATTGTTAGTAAATAAATTTGATTTTATTGTCCTTCAATTAACATGCTGTTAATTTTTAGTATGGGTAATGAAGAGTCAGAAAATGGTGAAAATGACGATCTAGGTTTAAGTCATTTAGGCATCAGAGTTGGTACAATATGAGCAAGCATAGGAGCATCAAATGATTGCGATTTTGAGAGTGCATTTAAGAATAATATTAAAAATAGTGTTTGGTATCAAGTTAAGAAAATATTTACTACAAATATTGTTAATCTAGAAATCGCGTGGCTTTATATTTCAAAGTGCGATTTAAGTAAAAACCTTATTAATCCTGATATTTTGGAAGACGGAGGCGAGGACACAGTTGCCTTTTTAGCATATAACATATCACCATGGCAATTTACACTAACTCCCTGAGGATTTGCTTTACTTGCTGGTCGGAAAGCATCTTTAAATGAATGTCTATACAGCATGCAATCCTGCAAAAATAAGCATTTTTAAATAGTTTGATACTTGGAATAAATATTATACTATTTGCTGGAGTACATCATATTTCTTTAAATAAAGAAGAGATTTAAAACACAACCCATGACCGTGACATTAATATTTTACTATTTACTAAATTATTAGAAAAACAAATTCAAAACTTTTGTATTGCGAATTATAATATACTCACTATCATAATAGCAAAATTATAAAGAAATAATGAATCTTCTAATAAAATTGGAAACCTAAACACAGTTAAAAATAGAGAGAACCTTATGCCTATTTTATATTGAAATGGTTAATGATGACACAAACCGAAATGTAAACATTCCAGCTGGATTTAGCAATAGAATGATAAGAAAAGTAACTTATAGGACTGTAACCAGTTTAAAAGTAATTTCATGATTTGGATTTTGAAATATATATATATATATATATATATATATATATATATATATAAATAAATACTATGGAAACTTTACACTAGATGTTTAAAGTCTTGCCTTATATCTATCCTTAAACTAATGGTTTGTAAATTTGCAACTATATTAGGTTATTGTTAAATAATCATATAATTAAATTTAAATATATATAAATGATTTTTTTTTCATACTTTGCTTGTTGATAAAAATACATGAGGATCTCCTTTCCATGCAATTCCTTTCACCACATCTCTATGTTCGTTAAATGAAGCAAAAGGTATATAAGGTCTTCTAACATCCCAAATATTTATACTATAATCTAAGACCATTGCGCAACTGGCAATATGAAATCTGAAAAACAACAAACGTTTTAATTTCCATAAATTTCTATTAAAATTTATTTTTTAATTATATACTTGCGCTGCGGCCTCCACTTGACTCGCCCAACTGATGCTATTGTATGTATTGTATAATCTAGAGATGGTTTTCCAACTAAATCCCAAACCTAGAATAATGTAATGTGATTAGAAGATCATTAGATTCTTGTCAATCATTAGAATTCTTGTCAATCAATTTGCACCATCAGAGTATGTATAGAATAAAATTTTCTAGTGTGTAAATGTACACTTTTTTTCTGGTTCGAATCACCAGAACTTAGCGTATATGTAAGCTCCACCAATCTTCACATTTTTTTTATTGCATTTAAATATTTATATTATCTTCATAATATATTACATTAAAATTAAACTTGAAAAAATATTTACTTATTCATATTCGTCTAGCCTTTGTGCTATTGATATTAATTGAGATCTTAAATTAACTTAAAAAATAAGCAACATTATTTATTAGTATTGATTTTATAATTTAATTATAAAATTATATAATTATAATAAGCTACTTTATATCAAGTTAACTTTTATTGTAATTGTTATATATTATACCTTTATGGAATTATCTCTGCTTGCAGTAGCAAGCCATCCCAATTCTGGGTGCCAATCGCAGGCATAAATTGGACCACTATGTGCAGTAAATTGATGCAAAACCTTATCTGTCCTATGAAAAAATATTTATTAAATCATTCCATATAGTAAAATTCATTACATTTCCTTTAATTATAAATTTACCTTCGCATATCCCATAATTGCACGATTCCATTTTCAGAAACAGCTGCAAACGTTGTGGGAGTATGAGGGTTGAATTGCACATCGCGAACCTCCGTATTGCTATAATCATAATAATATATTATTATATACTTATTATAGATAATTCAATTTTTTATTCAAATAATCAAATTTACCTGACAAATGTTTTTACAGATTCTCGGGTTCGTAGATCAAAACATTTCATGGTACCATCTTGTGAACCAGATATTAAGCAAGTTCCGTCTGTACAATGAAAACTTACCTATGGGAATTGAAACTGATAGTGATTATAATTTCTTAATTAAAAGTAAGTAAATGATTTTTGTTTTATCAATTTATAATGATACAACTGTTTATAACGATAGTTGAATTATGCTACAATTATATTTATAATATTTAACTATTACTAATTATATTATTTATACAAAAATTACATAGTAAAATCATTTAATTTAGTAGTTTAATAGTAAAACGAAAATCTAATGAGACTATAATAATTGAAACCAGTTCCAAAATAGCAACAAAAAGTATTTTGTTTGTGGGATTAAATATACCAAAAAGCAAATATGCATTTTTAAAAGATTAAAATAAAAAAAGAACGATTGGTTGCAGGTTATTTATTATATTATTTTCCTATTCTATTATATTCACCAACTCATTTTTTAATTAAATATTACAGATTTGCCGAATCAAAACGTTTTTTATCTTAAGCTATTAATCCAATAAGAAATATGTGTTTATAAAAGAATTCCGTTCCTGGATTAAATATAGTTTTAACATTTTCTATCACTATTTCTAGAAAAAAGACACAATCTCTAACAGATTTTTTTAAAAGATTAAAAAGAAAATGAACTATACTTAATCCATTTCTTATTGGATTGATAACTTAAGATCAAAAAATTTGTTGATTCGCAAATCTGTTAGGGGGCGTCCATTAATCACGTGAGGTTTTTAGGGGGAGGGGGGTTTGACAAAAAATCACGAAATATCACGAGAGGGAGGGGGTATGGTAAGATATCACGTGTATTTATTTCTAACTGACTTTTTAAAATAAATTCAAACATTTTCAAAAAAAGAATCAAAAATTTTAGTTTTTTCACGTAACTAAAAATACACGTGATGTTTGGTGGGGGGGTAATTTTGAATATCACCAAGGGGGAGAGGGGGCCCAAAAATCCTCAAAAACTAGCTCACGGGATTAATGGACGCCCCCTTATATTTATTTATAAAATGAATCGGTAAATAGAATAAAATAGTCATAAACGACCTGCATCCAGTCGTTGTTTTTTATTTGAATCTTTTAAAAAATGCTTATTGTTTTTCGGCAAATTTAATCCTTTTGGTATATTTAACACAATTGTGTTTTAATAAATGCATATTTTGAGAGCTTTCCACCCAAAAGTTTAAACGATGAGTTATTGTGAATTGTGATGATACTTCTTCTTAACGGTGATTCTTTGAGAAGGTAACCTGATGCCTTCTACCTGATGTTGGCTTATATATTTATTTTAATTTTCCAAATTGATGATATATATTTTAATTTTTTTAATGCAGCAATGTCGAGTTATGGTAGTTATCACTTGGTAAAATATTTTTGATATATATTTTTAAGTAAATTTACTGCTTGATATCAGATTGTCCGTAAATTGGGAATAAAACTTGGGAAAACTAATGAATAAAATTTGTAAAAACGTTCATGCCATGTCATTTTGTTCATTGAGAGTATATATATATATTTTTAAATATATACATATATTTTTTCTTTTTTAATAATAATAAAAAAGAATAAGGAAGGAATTCAAATTTCATATTGAATTTGATTTTTTTTTTTATTGTTCATCAATGAGTTGTACTATTTGTGAATCCACAGATAACGGCAGCGTGGCCGAGCGGTCTAAGGCGCTGGTTTTAGGCACCAGTCCGAAAGGGCGTGGGTTCGAATCCCACCGCTGTCAAATATTTTTTTTTGCAAATTTTATTTTTTATTTGAATAGATTTCATCTATTAATGCTGGTTTAAAATTTTTAACATTTTTCAAGAGTACATTGGACTAAAAATGATTTTTGAACAAGTATTTAATAAATATCAAAGCCAAATGAAATCTGCATTTTGTTTTATAGTAATAGAAAGAATCAAATATCATGAAAGCATGAAAATAAATTTATAGTTCAGTTTAATATGTATTAGCAAAAAAAAAAATCAATAGATAAACATAGTAAATTCATTCTTTTTGACAATATTTATCATTTTATTAACTTATATAGAACTGATAGTAAGTACCAGTAGTAATAATATTGACTTATATAGAACCGAAAGTATATAGTACCATTTTTAAATGTTACATTCATCAGATACAATATAGTATTTAATAAAAATATTATATATTTACCTTATTAACAGTTCTCGTATGATCCATAAAAACATGTTCTTGTTTTGATCTTCCTTGTTTATTCAAATTCCATATAACAACAGCACCACTAGTCGCAGCTGTTGCAATGATGTTTTCTGTGAAAGTATTTTCATATGTAACTCGTAGCAATATTTTAATAAACAATATAATAATTATTTAGAGATATAATAGATATACCAAAGATTAATGCTTATATTATTACATATTAAATCGTCCAAGAATAAACTGAGTTATATGTTAGAAAATAAGAAATTTATAGGTTTATTAAGCATTAAAATAATTATATGCATAAATAATGAGTAAATTTTTGTAAATTAACTAAGAATGCAGATAATTCACTATAATGTACAATATTCTTGCAGAAAAAATGACACTTAATCCTTATGTTAACAAATGTCTATTATTGATTTAAAAATAAACTTCAAGTAAGTTAACAAATTTTATATTTTAGGATAATTTCAAATACAGACCATCCACTGTGCTCCAAGCGACATCATTGCAAGAAAAATTAAGATTAATATTCTTGCCAACCCTCAAATTAAATATTTCTGTAAAAGTCTCTTCGTCGATAGTAAATACCTTGAACACTAGGGAACGAAATATATGGTATGATAAATAATATTTGTATATAATAAAACATATTTTTAAGTTATATTACCATTTCTACCAGCTATCACAACCTGAGCAAAGTCTTTATTTAAAGCCAAGGCATTAGCAGGGCCTTCTTGGGCTACAAATATTGTAGTCATTTTAAAATAGTTTTTTTCAATATATTTCACCTCTCATACATCTTATTTCTTTATTTATTTATTATTTTATACAAAATGATTTTAAGTTAAGCATTTTAATTTCAACATTTTCGAATTTTATTTTTTTAAATATACTAATAATATTAATCAACACAATTCAGAATAATTTAAAAAATTATATGTACATTAAATCTTCTATAATGAAACTTAAAAACATAAAATTTTAAATAAATACATATACAAAGGTTTATTTTATTTATCCATATCAGACTTTTGATTTCTGTCAAAAGTAGTAAGGCGCATTCACATGATTTGCGTTAGTCAATTTTAAGATAAATTTATTTGATTAAAATATTATTTTGAAAATCTGTATGCCGGAAATAAGCAACAACATAAAATTACTAATAATTTTTGAAAATATAACCGTTAACAAAGACTATATTAAAATAGTTTATATGGGGATATATTTAATGGTTTCTTTTATTTTATTTTTTTCTTTGATTTTGTTTTTCAAAACCATCACCTTTAACTTATAGATTATGTTGTAATCACTCTATAAACCTTTAATAAACCTTTGTATATGTATTTATTTAAAATTTGTATTTTTAAAAAAATAAAATTCAAATATGTTTAAATCGAAATGCTCAACTTGAAATTATTTTATATGTAAAATAATAATCTTTTTTTATCTATGGTTGTAATCTAATTGTTAAAACTAGCAATTTTAAAAAAACATTTAATGGTTTAAACATTCTAAAATATTAGAGACAAAACAAAATAAGTTTGAATTATAACATTTTATTAAAGTTTAAAATAATGAGTTGCCCTTTTAGGACAAACACAATCACATATATTATTAGTTTGTTGGAAAGATATTAATTTAAAATTGTATTTTATAGTTTTTATTGAAAGTGAAATTTTTTTTCAACCATATTAGACGAATCTGAATATCTAAATCTCAATTATTATTGATTAAGTTGATTATTTATACATATCGGAAAGTTTTTGCCTTGAGGAAAATGCCACTTACTCCTAGTTATTAACTTCTCATAGGGTTGATTATAGTAATCTAAAAAAAAATCGAAAATGAAAATTTGTATGTATCTTTACGTTTCAAAGCTTTCTGAATATTTAGGAATACCTTAGGAAAAATGGATGTATGTGTGTGTGTGTGCGGATACAAATTTTTGTCAACGATTTCGGGAACACCGATCAACCGCTTTGAATAATTCAAAAAACATTCGGTTCGTCTTGATAAGAATACGTGCTGATTGGTTTTTGGCATAGGCAGGTCTAGCAGTTTCGAAGACAGCTAAAAACGGG
Organism: Ctenocephalides felis; assembly: GCF_003426905.1. NCBI lineage: Eukaryota > Metazoa > Arthropoda > Insecta > Siphonaptera > Pulicidae > Ctenocephalides > Ctenocephalides felis. The sequence goes on along the minus strand of NW_020539724.1, from coordinate 16,414,778 downwards.
GCAAAAAGTGCCAAAAACGGTAACTCAGTTTTTAAGAGAAAGGAGCGTCCGATTTTAGTAATTCAAAAAAAAATTTACATGTATTCACAAGATGAAGAACTGATAGAATTTTTGGAAAGGCAGGTCTAGCGGTTATGGACTCTCATTGAAAATAAGTTAAAACAATGTCATTTGGCGGTCATAAATGTTTATTGGACTGGACATATGTACATCAAATTATCAGATATTTTATAGAGATTATAATAATGTGTACACATTCTGTGTAATTTTTTTTGGGTTCCGTACAAAAATTTTTAATTACGGTACAGAAAGTTCCAGCAATTTGCCTTAAGGCACAAATCCATGCACTCCACTAGTTTTATTATTATTCAGAAAGTAAAAATCTACCAGATAAAATGTTTTATATGCGCAACAGATGTGGGATGTGCTCGCGCAACTTCAGACTCATGTAAACCCACCTTTAACAAAATGGCGGATCTCGATCTAGAATGAAGTGTCAAACAAGTACATTAGGTTGTAAGTCAGTCAGTCACGCTTTGCTTTTGCTTGTGGCTATATATTAAAATAAATTGTTTTGCATTATTAAAAGTGTACAGTATTAATTCTAAGATGTTATCAATAAAGTGATTATTTGGTTTGTGATGTGTCTGTAATTATATATACAATTTAGTGCGTGTTGTAACTGTAGTCATTATTTGCACAAGTAAGTACATTGCATGCACATAGGTTATAAAATGTCAGGTGATATCATTTTAAATCACCGGCCGGTGTTAGTAATAATTTATTATGGTTAAAATATACATGTTTATTGTTATTAAAATTATGTGGGATTTGCAAACTATCACGTCTCACAATTGAAGAAATTGTAACTTCAAAAAATATTATTACATTAACATGTGTTGCTCGTATATATTACGACACAAATATTTTCAAACACTTTTAATTCTAATATTAGTTTTTTTACAATCCAATAACTCGTCGAACATACGTTTTTTTGGATCAAAGCCAATACAGTTTTATAAAATACGTGTGTCTTTTAACTGCATTTTTATATGTAAAATATGTATTAAATAGTAAAATTAATGTATATCATATTACATTTAATCTTTTCCAGATTTAAGGTAGTCATAATAATTTGTTATAAAATCAAAGTATATAGGATTTTACATTTTAAAAGATCCTGTCACATTTTTCATCTATCATCCCTTTGTATTTGTAACCATCATCACCAGTATTTTTATTAAATATTTGGAGTGTAGATTTTTAAATTAAAATTTCAGTTTCTAAAATTTCAAAATATAATCCCATTCTAAAGGTCCTTTCCTAGACAATATTAGAATATAAGATATTTATACATGGGTCCTTTCTTTTGAAACATTTTTGAGTTTTTTACTATAAATGCTATTTATTTATTTATTACTGTATTAGATGTATATTATAATTATCAGTTTATAGTGCTAACTCAATTGGAAGCTCAAATAGTAGAGCCCCAGTATTTTAATAATTTTTTTTCTTATTAAAATGTTGCTCTAAAACCTTAGAATTAGAAAGCTTCTGGTCTTCAGAAATCATATTTATGAAAATCACAAAATATCTCTTTATGTTTAATTTGTTATTTAATACTATATATGATATTGCCATTGTGATGGTTAATTTTTTGAACATGATACTCTTCAGTCAAATTTTTATTACGTGAGCCAGTTGCTTAATTTATTACTCAGGTTTCAACTTACTACTATGTAAATATTTATTCTTTTGAATATTATCTTTATAATAGCTTCTTTGTGCAAATAAAGACAATATGAATATTTTTATGTAAACACAATTTTGAATTAAATATGGAAACATGTTTCTTGTTCAGTACTAGTCATTATTTTTACATTGGTCTGATTGAGGTCGTTTTTTAATATTGTATATCTTTTGCAGAATTTATATGGAATTTTGATTTATCTCTGGTTGGTTGGTTTGTTAACAAAACTTCTTGTAATTAATGAGCAAAGTTAATAATCAATTAATAAACTTCTCAAAGTAACATCTGAGAAGAACATAATTTTTTTTAACCAGCTTCAATTGGATTCCTTTTCAAATAAGTATACTTATAGTTAATTTCAATTATAATTCAATGCTAATTAATTTATTCCTTCGAAATACTGTGCGATAAATAAATATAGAATAATTCATTATGATGATTTGTGATACCTTTGCAAAAAATAATTTTATCTTTATTTTTTTCACCAAATTGTTGCTAAAATATAATAAAAAAGCATTACAGATCGAAGAAATTGAAAATATAGTTGGAAATATGTTTCCTCGGCTTTGCTACATCAAATTAAAAATTAACCTGTATTAGAGATACTCTAATAAAAATGGTATTAAAAATAGATAAGTAAACCGTTGGGTTGCCCTCTAAAAATCTACCCATTTACCTAAGAAACACTCATAGGTTTATTCGAATTCTGATTGCTGTTCAATACAGAAGTTTATAAAAAATAGATTTAGATTTTTTTTTTAATTTCTCTAGCTTATTTTTTTGTATGGCTGTGTCTATACTTACATCTATTTGTCATTACTTACTTTTATTATTTTATGAAGCTGTGAATATATTTATTTATTCACTGTTCATTCTTGTGAAAATTTCAATTGATTAATTCATAGACACATTTCTGGTTCATTATGTCTGCGATTTTATTTGCTTTATAGGTTTCTGTTTGATAAAACAGATAAAATAGTATTCCTTGCTATATACATATATTTACTTATATAATATATGTTATATATCGCATGTTGTGTATTATATAATATGCTTTATTATAAATTATTACAATAGATATGAATGTATATATATATATATATATATATATATATATATATTTGCTATATAACAGAAATAAGAACTTAATGAGTTCTATGAGCTGATATTCCAACTTCTTAAATGACTTTTATTAGAGAGAAAGGGAAACCCAAACGGTCAAAAAATCGTCAAAGATCGTTTTATAGTCAAAAAAATTGTTTTGCAAAATCTCCTTTTAAATAAGTTAGTTGAATCGATACTATGTTTGAGGTCATTGATGTGTTCTGCGAGCATGGTTTTATATTGTTTTTTTTGGAATTGCTTTTGTGTTGTGATGTTCTTTTGTGCAATTATATGTAATCGCAATTACAATTTAGACAATTTAGTTTATAAACTAGATCACTTAGGTTTCTTGGGTTAAATTTGGATTTTAATTTTGTAAAAAGAGTTGAAAGAGTTGTTTCTGGAAGTACATACTACTCTGATATTATTTTTGCTGAAAAGATTTCTTCACGGGTAATGCAAGTCTTTTATAAAAGGTAAATTATATTTCCGACGTAGTTTTCATCATTTGGATTATTTTGGAAGTTTTGGATAAAGAATTCTATTTTTAGTTATGGATTGGATCAGGTGTTGTGGGTAGGAGTTGCTTATTAGGATTTGTGAAATGATAGAGATTTTTCTAAAGAATGAATATATATATATATATATATATATATATATATATATATAACATTATTTTATATTTTCACCCATTATATTTATTACCAGTATGTACTTCTAAATTAAAAATGTCAATCGTTAACTCTGAGGATATGTCACCGCCATATGGAATAATACATTATTCATATATCTATATTCATTTGTATTCAAAGCCCTTGTTTTGTTTATCATAATATATATAATGAAGACCTACAAAATTCACTCACGCATAGCCTAAACATTTTAGTAGAAGTCATGAATGTGTAACATTATAATTATATGTATCTTCCTGGTATGTGTAGGAAACGTCATCTGTAATTTTAGGATTGAAATAGTACATTGTAATATAAAACTCATGAAAATACTTTTTATTTTTATATATAAAAATGGATGTATGTCTGTGTATGTATGTCTTTTTTTTGTTTAGTGAACGAAATGCATTTGTGCATCCCAGAATGGTCTTTTGTCTGGGTATGTCGGACTCAATTATTGATTATGGGTTATAATACCGCTTTGCCCTTGCCTCTGGTTCCCACAAAAACACGGTTTGGCATTACTTCAAGGGGGGAGGATCTAGAATGTTGTCATTCTTTTGCACTGTGTTTTTTTTTGTATAACGAAGGAAATGCCTTTATGCATCCCAGACTGGTCTTTTGTCTGGGTATGTCGGACTTAATACCGCCTGGGTATAATACTGACTAAAACTTTCGCCTTGCCCTTACCTGTAGTCCACACAAAAACCAGAGTTTGGCATTACCTCGTGGTGGGAGGATCTAGGATGTTATCATTCTTGCATTGTGTGTGTGTAATTATTATTCATAAACCATGCATTTAATCGCCATGAAAGTTTGGGAAACTGTTAGGTACATTCCCGGACAGGTTTTTGCATATCCTTATTGAAGTGATAAGGGTTGGCCAACCCGAAAAACTTTTTTAATTTTTCTTAATTTACACCTTCCTACAATCTACAATGCTTTCCAATTTTATTAATCATTTTTAACCTGATCGATATCAGGTCAATTATAGTCTTTTTGTGAACGTTTTCTACTAAATTTCAAATCAGGTTTTCCAAAGATAATGAAAAATCTTTTTTTTTTTCAAATAAACAATTTATTTTTATTGCGGGTTGTGATCACCTCTAACACTCTTTTGGATTTATTGACGACATTTTCTCTATTTTGTACTAGACACATATTTAATTCTATATATAGATAGATTTTATACTGCAGAAATAAAAAATAAATATAAACATATTTTTTTTTATTAAAAATTAATATTATTCTAGGGTAGGGCGTGCAAATTTATTTGCAAATATATTTGAAGATACTGCAAAATTAAAAAATAAATACAAACATAATTTTTTTCATTAAAAATTAATATTATTGTAGGGTAGAGCGAGACTTAAAGATCCGCGGGTAAAAAGGTCCTTTTTGTATTACAATACCTGAACAATATATCATATTCATCATATTATTGTCTAGGATATAACATTTCATCATTTAGCAAATTGTGGTATTTATTCAGCTTTTGTTCAAATTTGTTTTAAGATGATGAGTTGAGTTTGTTGTATGAATGATACATGTGTTTAAACATATCACCTGTATGTCTTATGCATTTTCAAATAGAGTATATATATTTTCAAACAAATTATAATAGCAACAATTAATACTATTTTGTTTTAAAACATTTATATAATAAATATGAAGACAAGAATTTGCAGTATAATGTCAACGCACCTTATAATACGAAAGCAACCATTAAGATTTTTCCTTCATGGGATTTTCCTTTGGGAAACCGGCTTCACAATCGCATACAAAATCTATATGCCATCTGTATACGATACCTTATAGGTATATATATTTCTCAATAAATTATAATAGCCACAATTAATACTATTTTATTTTATTACATTTATATAATAATTATGAAGGCAATAATTTGCAGTATCATGTCAACGCGCCCTATTGAGAGCATTTAATTGATTATTTTTCTTGCTTGGGATTTTCCTTTGGAATTCCCTTTTCGCTATCACAAAAATCTACATGTAACAAGTTATAATAATCTAATAGTCTTTGTGAATTAATTTTATACATTGTAAATTTATACACCAACTTAAATCTTAAGGTATAAAAAATGCTCTAATTAGAGCTTTTATTGCAACAGATAATTAGTTTTTACGTCGTATTGTATATATTTGGCTATAATAATTAAGTACATGAGCGTATTCATTGCTAATGAAGCAGTAATGTTATAACAAATACTAAAATTGATGTATTTTTATTTAACATTAGGTAACATATACGTCTTTTTTATAAAAACAACTTAAGGAACTTAAGGGTCTTATGAATTGTTGTGATGAAACTTCTTAACTAGATTTCTAACTAAACTGGATTTAATAAAAGTCAACCCTATGGTTGTTCTAATTATATTCGATTTTTCTAATCTTTATATAATCTACTCTATTATATTATTAATATAAAAGTACTAGCAAACCGGGCGAACTCCGTTTCACCACCAGATGGTTTCATTTTGTGTAACATTTCGTTTGGTGATTGAAAGATGAAGAAAAAATTTTTCTGATGTTGAAATTGAATAAAAATTTGCACAATACACGTGATTGATTTGATGGTTTCCAATTGAAATGTTAGGAAACTAATAACTTATTTTTTTTACTTTTTTTGCAAAATTTCACAGTGAACTCAATGCCGGTTTGTCACATGAAATTAACTGAGCAGAGAACAATGGGTAGCTGTCAAACAAATGAGTAGCAAACAAAAAATACATTTATATAATAAATATGAAAGCAATAATCTATACTTATTTATCTATGAAAAAATATTAGTTTTTAGTACTAATAGCTAAGTATCAGAGATGACGCCATATGTAAAAAAAGAGAAAATGTTTTCCGCTTTTCTGTTGAAATTTTTCTTCAATTTTCTTAGCTATAAACCTTGCGGAGCCCGAGACCTTTCCAACGAATGCTAAATTGTCGAAATCGGTTCGTGCGTTTTGGAGTTATATCGTCCTGAAGGAAAACCCGACTTATTTTTATATAATAGATAGATAATAGACGGGAGGCTCTATTTCTACATGGAATCATATAAGTACATTCTTGATGCAAAAACTGATTGAGTGTATAGATCGTTTTAGTGAATGATCGTTCTATTCGAAGTTCTACAGAAATTAAATAAACATTTAATATTATATGCACGTACTTACTTTAATTGCCTCTTTTTCCTCTATAATCATTTTAGTTATATTAGCTATGTTTGACTGCCAGATTTAAATTGGATTTAAATATATATATATATATATATATATATATATATATATATATATATATGTATGTATTACATATGTCGTTATAAAATGTATCTCATTATGAACGGGTGAATGAGTTTTATGCGTCATGTCAAATGCCATATAAAGAGAAAATCAATATATTCGTAGAAGAAAATAAGTTGTTTTTCAAAGGTTTCTTTCTGGTTATGATGAATCTGTCGTGCCACAAAACCAATATTACATCACCTACGAACACGATTCTGATCTCTATTTCCATATTTTGAATAAAGGAATAATACTATATCTAACTTTTCATCATATATAGATTTTTTTCATTTCTTTTCTTAAAAATGGGAATCATGATGCAATGAAATCTTACAAACTAACAATAATATGAAAATAGAAAAAAACAAATTAGAATAGAAGAAAAAATAATAGCTTAGAGTTCATTCCATGTAGAGTTCATTCCATGTAGAGTTCATTCATTCCATGTAGGAATAGTGCTTCATTTGAGATATATATATGAATATTAACATTTTTCTTCATTTTTTTATCTTTTTATTTAAATTTTCATAAATTATTAGAGGATGAAACTTTTGTTAAAATATTAAAATCCTGAGGACCTTTTCACCTTTTTATGTTCAAAGCCAAACATTTCAGAATATTAGTATGTATAATGTATATACATTGAATAGGAATAAAAATAAAGTAATTATATCACACAGATAATTAAAAAAGTATAGACATATTTATATATGAGCGTGATGACTCTATTTTGGAGTTTATTTATTGAAATTTATAATAAAATATGCTATTTGAAAATGATGTCTAACTAAATATTAAATATTTCTTCCGTAATCCTTCGTTTCTTCGTAATCAGCAAAAAATGTAAGCATTTTTGTCCAGGTTCTAGCTCACAATTCTGAATCGATTTTGAACAAACTGTGGGGCGCAACATTTTTTTATTAGCGCAGGGAGTGCTGTGCCAAAAAGGTTGAAAACCACTGCTTAAACTCTTCCTCTACCGAATCAAGTAAAAATAATTCAATAACTGTTGTTCATTAAATTTTATGATACTTGACAAAAATGACGGACCTGCACAATTCTGTATATTGAGTTGGCCTGCGGGACAATATTATGTAGAACGGTTTACATGTCCAATAGAGATAAAAAAATATTTTAACCCTTTCCACTCGCGAATTCCGAGATTTATATGAATTTTGCCGTCGGAGCGGCGCCATCCGAGTCCAAAGGGTTAATATAGTTTGAAAAACGCCTGTTACTACTTACCCCTGTTACAATATCCCCAAGCTTTCCTACATTAATTTTGTTTTATGTCATTTTCATATATTTATTCCTTATCATTCTAAATATATTAAGGCAAGTATCTGTTTATATTTTATTCATAGTTATCTGCATTTTGTACAACATTGCAACATTTTTTTATAATATGGATATTTTCAGATACATGTAAATTAAATTCTTACGGTTCTGTAAATATTTGGATTACACAATCGAGTTATATAGCCCAAGAAGTATATATTTGTTCCTTGTTCCAGATATAAATAAAATTTTATGTGATTTCGTAGTATGGTGGATTTTTAAAACAAACATATACACGTGAGATTTAATAGATTAATTTAAAATTAGTTACATTGTTTCATACGATGATAAGTAGAATCCAGTAATTATATCATAAATTATAATAATTGGATATTATTATGCATTAATTATGTATCTACAAAGTAATTGAAAATTATTAATAATGAATTTTCCTGTGTATTAAAAAACCTATTAATATTATTTTACCATGTAATTCATTTGAAATTTTTTTTGTTAAAAGAAAACAGTGGTTAAGCTTGCCAATAAATAAAAAAGTACATATTTATTATTAGGCAATATTGATTTCTTATTTTTTTCACCAATTTAATTTGATAAATACTCAATTGATATCAGACTGTATCAGATGTATATATATATATATATATATATATATATATATATATATATAGTCATCACAATTGTTGTGTATGTAAGTAGAACAATTAACAAGTCATAATAATATGGAAATGGTAAAACTGACCAGATATTTTCAAGGTTTTCATTATGCATGAATTTTATCATGTATACATTTATATGTGTATATATATATATATATATATATATATATATTTATTTATTATAATTAACTTCATACAAATTTACGATCTTTAATTGATTTTATTGACCACTGCGATACTTTAATGATCACATAACAAACTAATTAAAAATTATAATATGCATAAATAAAAAATCAAATACAAGTTTCATGATGTTCATTAACCATCTCAATCTATATTTTTGTGTTCTATTTATAAATATAAATAAGAGGTGAATGAACATCAGCAACTTTAAATAATTAAAATATATTTTTACAAATTTGTTTAAATAAATAAATGATTTATTTTTCTTTTATTTTTCGCTTATTTATTGTTAGAAAAATGTTACTCCTTACAGCATTTATTTTTTGTCCTATACTATCTTTTATGTATATTAATTCTATTCAGTGTTCAAAATATTTATTTATACATCCTTTTTTAAGTATACTCCAGTCAATGGAGCGTTTTGGGTCTGAATTTTTTTACTGTGCTCCAATTTGCATGAAAATTTGGAATCGGGTTCATCTTACCCTCAAATTCAAAAGTGAAAACGGTACAGACTCCGCCAATTAATAAGTGGATATTGAGCTATTTTATCGCTAGAAAACATTTTTAATATTAAAGAGTATAATTAAAAAGTATTTTTAATACATTTACCTTGCAATAAAATCATTTTCAACCCCGTGAAAACCCTAAAGCTCTTTAAACAAATTTGATTCTACTAATTGACATAATCAATTGCAGTTAAGTTGTTTAGTGATAAAATGAAGTACTTTCTTTTTTGATGACGCTAATTTCATTGATAATATCGCAATTTTTTATCTTCACCTGGTGTAGGTAATCACCTATATGATAATCCAGTTTTACAATTATGCTTTTATTTTAATACTTTAATCTTATCTATATTTGCAATAATAGAGTTTCCTGCAAAATCATACTTTTTGTTCAATCATCGTCTATTGATTTGTGGAATAACCAGATGAGTAGTTTTCAAGATTTCATTATCAAGTTTCAATTCTCTTTAAAAATTCCTAAACAAAATGGTTAAGTTTTAGTTTAGTTTTTACAGATAATAATTAATAATCAACTATAATCAATAAATTAATCAAAATAATAATCAGTTCATTACAAAGTAAATAATTTCTGGTTATATAGTTAATACAGGGTGCGCCATCAATACGGGGTCAATATTGATGTTTTGTTTGCTCAATGAAGGGGGGTCATCTATATTGTTATTCGAACCTAGCTTGAAAATTTTTTAAGACTTTAAATTTGATAATAAAAAAAGTTTATCAAAATTCATTGAAAATTGTTCAAGTTATCCAACACATCCATTATCCATATTGGCTTGGATTTTAAATTCGGACTCATCTCCGAAACAAATTTAAACCAAAGGTTTATATGTTACTTTGAATTTGTTCTCGGAACAAGTTTTAATTTTATTAACTTTATTAACCTTCATTCAGCTTAACATATTATTAAAGGTCATTCCATGTCAAATTTTGATATTCGAGTAGAACATAGTACATATATGCTGAATTTATGCATCTATGCCTAAATAAAAATAATCTGGAGAAAAATAGAGAAGTTTTAACATTAATTACACATGACCATATTTTTTGGGACCGTAAAATCTACGAGAACAATGATAATTAGACATATGCACATCAAATTATCAGATATTTTATTGAGATTTTAAAAAATTATGCACCAATAATAATAATGGCAAGTACAAATTTTGTTGCAAAATTAATGGACGATTTATACTTTATTTATACTTTAGTGTTTTAATATTTTCAAATTTTTATATAAATTGTTTTAATTTTTTGATTTGTTTTCCCTGATATGCGATACATATTCTTCAAAGAAATTGACAAAATGTTTCTATAATGTTTCCTATTTATTGTGTAAAATCTAGCAATCATTTTAGAGACACTAAATGATGACACATATCAAGGTGGTAGTCGAAACGTATACAAAGAATCGTTAATATTTAATTCATTTGTCAATTCAACGATGTAATCTCTATCATGTAATATGTAAGAATGAAACACTTTAGTTTTGTGATTTTTTCAGTTTCTGCGATAAATTTGCAACAACTGACACAATTGCTCATATTTTAGTTTTAGTTATCAGCAAGTCGAGGTCGTGCGTCATTAATTTTGATGAAACGCTTGATTACTTTAATTTTATAGCTTTCTGTTAAATAATTATAATGTGCATGTTGCATAATTTTAATTACCTTTGATTACACAGTACTGCATTTTGTGTACATTGAAGTTCGTTGATACAAAAATACAGTTCTGAAAACAATATGTTCAATTTTTCAAACAATTTTGTAAGTAAAGTCAGAAGATGTTAATAATTCAAGTAATAAATGATAAAGAAATTTAGATCAGATAATATATTACTATTGAACATTTATTTTACAATTTTACAATTGCTGGTAATTGGTGCATATTATTGGTGCATAATTTTGTCTTTTATCTGATTAGTTGCGGTGTATGTCAAAATTTATATTTAATAGAGAAATAATTGTTAGAAAATGTTGCAAATTTTATTTGTTGGCAATATCATAACTTGCCTTATTTTTTATTAGTAATTAAATCAGTTTTATTAATAAAAAAGACTTTGAACAAGTGTAAAAAATACCAGTGTTTAAAAATTATATTAGCATAAAATCTCTTCGGACTTCATTTCCTCAACCAATGCATTTTTTTACTATCTTGCAGAATAAATTTGGTGCTTTTACTTTTATGAAAATAACACTTATTCTATAATGAAGTCTGAAAGTGTATATTTAATGAATGAATAATCTCATACTTTTAAAGGCGTGACTCTATTATTATTTTTTTTAACTACCGGCCCAATTTTTATTGCATGTGATGATAAAAACTGTTATTTGGTAAGTAATTAAAGTTCGTCATAAAAGTAATCGCAGTCGATTGTTTCGTTATCACCATATGTTTTTTTGCACACATGGTATGGTTGTTCAATTCATGTGAATCTGGGCGAAAGATTACACAAACTACAATCATAATACACACACATATATATATATATACATATATATATATATATATATATATATATGTATATATATATATGTATGTATCAGCAGCCCAATCGTCGAATTAAAAAAAAAGATTAAATAGAAAAATTATTTTCATCAAATTATGTTCATTTGCATCCACTCATTGAACTGCACGTGCTGCGTAACCTTGATCAGTTTTTATAATGCACTACGATTGAATACATATATTATGGGTTCCTTTAATTCTTTGTTTATTAATATATTATTATAATATTCTTTATGCAATTGTGTTCTATAAATTTTACATAATTATTTTTTTCTGTGTTTCTCCTGGTTTGGTATGTATATAATTTTCTTCTTTTTATATATTTATATTCATTATCAATTTTTGTATTTATGTAATATGTTTTTTAGATTACTGAATATATATAAAATTCTTCTGTAATGATCTATGTAAATATATTCTTCCTAAACGATTATTAGGAATCTTTCTGAAGTTTAAGGGATTTTTATTACGATGTATGTGATATATAAAAATATAGTAATATTGTAAAAATAAATGGAAAAATTACAAAAAACGACAGTCATTGTTTGGCATTGAAAATATTTGAGGCATTGTTTGGCATTGAAAACAAATGAAAACTGTCATCTGCCGAAAATTTCAATTCACTTATGAGCCTAGACAATATCAGAATATGTATAATAAATTCATGATTATGAATAAGAAAAATGAAATGTCTACATTATTATGAAAAGGAGCTGAGATGTGCCAGAAATTAAAATAATAATTGAAAACAAATGAAAACTGTCATCTGCCAAAAATTTCAATTTACTTATGAGCCTAGACAATATTAGAATATGTATAATAAATTCATGATAATGAATAAGAACTCAGGAGAAGAAATTGAAAATCTAATTAGTTACAATATTTCATTGCTATTAGAAAAATTATAATTGAAAATGTATCAAACATAAATGGAACGATCAATGAAATGCATTCTTAAAAAAAAAGACGTATATAAGAATTATCATCACAATAGCCCAAATAACCTTAATAATATAAAATAATATTCATAAATATATAATAATAGAAGTATTAATGTCTGATGAAGTATTGAATGACCATATTTATGGGTACTATCCATAGATCAAATTATTGGTACGTCAAGGTTCTATTTTACCATTTCTAGTTGCGGACGATAATTATGTAGTATAAAGTTTAATTAATTTTGCATTTATCAGAACACTATTAAGACTATCTTGAAATGTGACTTTAGAATTTGATATATGAATGATAAGTATTGTTAAGAGCCATCAAATCACTGGCTGATGGTTTAATGTGGATGACTCTTTTCTCAGTTAATTATTGAGGTTCAAGTTCAAGTATGCAGCATATCACATTGAAGAGCACCATCACATTGCATACACGAGACAGAGGACAACTTACTGAATAAGAAATGGTATTTGATGATAAATATAAAACCAAAACTATAGCCATATCTCACTTTAAGTTGTTTCATTTTGAGTTCTTTTTTTTCTAAATTGGGATGCTGCAATTGTAACGATTTTTCACTGTGAATCATAAGATTTTAGAGATTTGAGTCTCAAGTTTTTAATATTATTGATTTTCTTATTTTTTAAAATTGGAGGATACTGCATAAATGAATTGCTAACCTCGCAGACGATCTAAAATTCTTTAATGAAATTCTACTATTTTAACTGGTATTGCAGTTTTCAAATCATGTAGATCATAAGTTCCCAAACTTTGTTTGTGTCGTGGACCCCTTACACTTTGCCATGGACTTCCTGTTTATCCGATATCGATTTTTTTTTTAATTTCTATTTGTACTAACGTTTAGTTTTAAACATATGAAGTATATAAATGTCTAAATAGTAGTAATATTTTAGACATTTATCAATTGACCTCGAAGTAATAATAAAATAGATATTAACAAGGTGTGTAGTGATCCTTTAAAGTTTAAGTAGTAATATTTTAGACATTTATCAATTGACCTCGAAGTAATAATAAAAAAGATATTAACAAGGTGTGTCGTGATTCTTTGAAGTTGTCATGGGCCACTGGGGGTCCAGGTGGACCCCTTTGGAAATCACTGATGTAGATGATAGGGTTCAATAGAGATCTCCGAAGAAAAAATCTAGACTTTTAATAAATTTTCTTCAAGAGACAGAAATAGTCTTAAATTGTCCTAGGTGATTACTTCGAATACCAATTGCTACAAGGATTTTTTTTATTATAAACAAAAGCAGCTATTCAGCAATCATTGGCCTTATTTTCGAAGTACAGAAAGGTGTTCGATTTTGTTTTATTGGAGTATGAAAGAATTTTTATATTGATCTGGGACTTACATATTTGTTTTTGCAAGAGTCAATAGGACTTTCTAAAGTAGTGTAGTAGAGTATATCTACATCATAATACAAGTGGAAATTAATTTTGACTTTTTTGAAAATAATATACTACTTTATTTGTGAAATCCAAGTTCGAACCTATAAATAACTATAAAAAATTAATTATGTTCGAAGAATTTCATATTTTTATTGAGAAATTAAATAATCTAAATATATGTCGAATAATTTGTTAAAAATGTTTAAATATTTGTGTGTAAAAATTTTTTTTAGCTGTTAATGTAATGTACTATAATATAATTTTGGATGTGAGTATAAACATTTAATATCTGTGGGCTTATTCTTTTATTGCACTAATTGTTACATTACATTAAATATTGGTCAATAAGAAATTTTGAATATTTGTGCAGTGATGGTTTCATATCATAACATGTTTTTTATCTATTATCATTAACCAGAATTTCATGTATCTTGCAAAATACGTTTTTGAAAATTGTTGAAGTTGAGTGCCTTTGTCATCGAAATGCACAGAATCATGGTCTTAGAGATAAACATGTGCTCTGATTTAATTTACTAAAATTTACTATATATATATATATATATATATATATATATATATATATATATATATTAATATTAGTAATGCTTATATATTATTTTATATTAATATAATATATAATATTAATTTTGATTTTACTTGAAACAAATTAATTTTACATTCTAATAATACTTACAAAGTTAAACAAATTTTTTGCTACCTGTATTGATTACTTGGAAAAGCAGATTTTGCAAAACCAAAGCAGAAAAATCTTTATTTTTTAAAAAGACATAATCATGAATAATCTTTGTACATTCTTTACTCAATTCTGCATTTGTCTTAATGTCTTGATTGTAATTGGATATCTGATGTTCCACTGTTTATTTCTTGACGATGCATTGACTTCAATCAATAATATCAATTCAACATATAATATAATAGCAAGTCTAGACTGAAATATAATTCAATGAAGCCCATTGTAACATATGAGCAAAACATCAATAATAATAATGCAGAAAATATATTTAAATGTGATTAGTATCAAATGTACATGTATGATACGAAGGACTCGATTTTGAATCAAATATATGCACCTATTCATTATATATGGTTCATTAAACATTTCTTTAAAGACCTCGAGTTATATAAAAATATCGATTTCATCAATAAATCTGAACAAATATCCTTGAATTATTAAATACAAACTTGAAAAGATAACTCTCTTATTGCATTATAGTAAACAATACAAAAGATCACATAACTTTAGGTAATTTGGAGAATTACTTTTAATGGGCTTATCTATTGATGAGTTTATTTTACAAAAATTTGATTTATCTGTAAAAAAATAAATCAGCATGTGTAATTATTGAGTTGACATTAAATGAATAATTATTTTATTTCAGATAAAGATGGAAGAAGCAAATACAGACTTTATACCAGACCTGCCTGCTGGTCCTTTAGATCTTTATAGAAAACGTGCAAAATTTTCCTGGAAAAAACTTCGTGTTATATTTGAGGATCCAGAATTACTAAGACTGAAAGTATGTACTTTATATATCTGCATAAAAAATAATATGATTGTTTTTGTGTCATAAATGTGGCTGAAGTCGTAGTCCTTAGATACAATATTCAGAAAATATTATTATTCAAATTTGCAGTCATTCAAAATATTATATTTGAATTTTTTTGTATTTATTAATTACTAGAAGAAGAATGCTGCGTGCTTTCCAATATTTTTTTCATTTCAGTTACATAATTTGATATTGAATAATCATTGTTTCTACATTTTATAGCTAAAACGTTAAATATAATTAATTTAATTTTTTTGTATAAGTTATTGATAATGTTTCTTAAAATCTTCTAAGCACTAACAGTTTTTTTAATCATTTTTTATTATAAAAGGCGGTTTTACCTTTTATTAACAATTTTTATACCAAGTGTAGTCAATCATCAAATATTCAATCTTTTGGTTTAAAAAATAAATAATTTTTATATACTTGATCTTAATCATAAGTTCTCGAACAAGATAGTAATAAGAATAAATTTAAAATTGTTGTATTAGAGTCCATAATTTTTATGGACTCTTAAATATATTGTGCTTATTCTTTCGTATATTTTTATAATATTTAATATTATTGAATACTCATATTGGATTTTGTACAGTTGGATATATAATGGATAGTATATTTTCAAAAGTAATATTTATTTTTTAGTAATTTTCATATTACATATCCAACGTTAAAAAAGTATTTTTCATAAATTTATTAATAGTTTGATTAAACTCATTTTTTCTGTGTATTTTTATGATATTTAACGTCCAAGTGTTATCTCAATGGATTCGCTATAGTTTTAATATTGAAATTAAATTTCAAAAATATTATTTAAAAATACAAATATAATACAAAATGATTTTTGTGAATATTTATCTTCTTATATATAAAAATGAATTGCAAAATGTGTTGGTAAGCGCATAACTCAACAACGCCTGGACCAATTTGGCCAAATCTTTTTTTAAAATGTTCGTTGAAGTCCGAAAATGGTTCGTACGGCGAGAAAAAATCAAATAATTGTCGGGAAAACCCTAAAAACTGCCTTTTTTTCTCATACATACATACAAATATTTTCTCTACATTTTCTAACTAAAACGTAGAATCAATTTGAGCTTTATTGCTATTAAAGATCATATTAAATTACAAGCACTAACTGTATACTTCTTCTAAACGATTATTCGGTTTTTGATAAATCTTTCTGAAGTTTATTAAGAAAATTTTCTAGGATGTATGTGATTATAAAGTACTGGGATGTATGTGCAGTTAACAATATATTATATTTAAGACATTCTTTAGAATACTTTTATGATTTTTAATATTGCCGTCTTTAGTTATTGAGTTAACTATTTTAGTTTTTACTATTGAAAGTATATTTTTAATTTTGTACAAAAGTATTTTTATGAATTGTATCTACCATATAAACAAACAAATTACTACATGAGTGTAAATTAAGGATAAAATTATTGCATATATTTAAAAAAGATAATGATAAGACAGACACAACAGAAACAAATATTTATCAAACATTTTTTATTTTAAATTATTTATGTAAATTTTTAGTAATGTTTATTTTACTAATTTGCACAAATATATGTATTATCTCTGTAAATAGCTTTGTAGCCTGTATAATTTTATCAATTTGAATAAAAATTTTAATGATATGAACAAATAATGAAAAATTGAATCTAGTTACAATCGTATTTTAGTTAATGTAAAAATAATATGATGTTTTTAATCTTAATTCAGTTTTATTTTTTTATTTCAGTATGAAGTATGGAATTCATTAGAGAATGATCCTTTGTATTCGAAGCCACCCATGCCGTTGACGGCCGAACAGCAAAAGCACAGGACTGCGAAACAGTATTGCGCAACGGCCCAGAATAACTTTGTACCTGATTCTTTATATAATGCTCCTTATAGTAAAAAGGTAACATATGATTTTTTTCTAAATCTTTGAGGTTGATGAGATAATATATAGAGAGATATATACAGACAGGTATATTTGATCTTGTTTGGAAGAAGTCTAGCAATGTCAAGGTTTGCATAAATGGAATAGAGAATTCTTGTTATTCTTTATTCCTATATCTTAATATGAATGATTTATTCAAAGATAGAATTTGGATTAGTTGCTGCATCGAATTAAAATAGTACCATCAGTATTAGATAAATTCTAGTAATAAAAATCTATCAAATTTATATAAAGAGAGGCCAACCGTTGGGTTGTCTTCTAAAAGCGTCGCTATTAAGGGGAGAGCCTGCTTAAATGTCTTCCAAAACTAGCCAAGAATATATCCCTTAAATTTCAGAAACAAATTCAAATTATTTCCCGCCTCAAGGAGCAGTATCATCACAACACCTTATAGAACTGTTGAGTTCTGATTGCTGTTCCAAAATAATTAAACAAAATATTTTTTTGTAACTCTGCCAAGTGCTGACATGTTTTATCCAATAAAACAATTGCTGTTCAAAAATTGATATGCTAAAAGTAAATTGATATGCTTTAGTAAAAATCATATTTGTCCTATTCATATTTGCATTCATTATTTATTGTGATTCATTTATTTTATTTATTCTTATAAGGGTTTCATATTTTATGGACAATAATTTTTACCATAGGCAGGTCCACGGTATGGGAGCACCATAAATCAATAATTTCCTTTCCCTTCCTTGTTTATTGTTCCCAATACCATTTTATTACCATAAGTCACTTTTTACTCACTTTTATGAATTTTCCTTTCATTAAATACTATTTGTTAATATTTTACTATCATATCATATCATATGTTTATTTATTCATTTATTTATTTTTTTAAATATAAAGCCCACATCTTTCTTCCAAGAGGACTTAAAATTACAATTAATACACATCATTTATTGGTATATATTGCAGTATTTATTTAGTATGACAGTATTTAATTTTTTACCATAAGAATAAGCATTAAAAGAGCATAAAGAGCTCAAATTTTATGTTTCCCAAATTGCATATTTTTTTACATGCCAGCAAAATTTATTAATATATCTTTTTGATATCAACAGTACTACTCGATATTAAAAGTGTTGATCTTAACAAACATTATAGTATAAATTCAATAATTCAATTTCATTGATTTCAAAATGACATCTATATACAAAATTTATATTTAAAATTAGATTCAATTTAGATGTGAATTCAATTTCATTATTGTATAAATTTGTCTGATATCTGTTCACTTGGATCTTTGCATGTTCTTTTTTTTTTTTTTTTATTGGCTTTATAAACTGGTACATTAGCCATATACTAAATTACATAATATCTACACTATCTCTTACATATATATCATTGTTTTATGTATATTGCATTTATAATTTTATATTATTACATTTGATGTAAATATAAAGAGCTCCATATAATCTTGTATCTGTCATTTGCATGTTCTTGGCATATATCTAAAGTCTAGATATTTAATCAAGATAATTGTATTCCATACTCTTCTGCATATTCATTAATTCGTTTTATCATATTGATTTTAACATACATTATTTTGTTCATATCCTAATTTACAATTTTACATTTTAAATTAAATTTTATTACCACCATACGGATTTATAGACATATAAATGCATTTGGTACTGCAGATTACACTGTAATTACTTTTTTTTCATATTCTAATTTACAATTTTACAGAGTTTTTTAAATTTTATTACGATACTTTGACATATAAATGCAGTTATTAATCTGCCAAGTCCAGTATTTATAATTGTTTTATTGTACGAAGTGCCAAGATTCAATCTATGTACCTCTTTCATGCAAGTATTTCCATTACATTTCATTATTACATATTTCCCTTACATTCATGCTTGCCACAATAATTTTTTTATAAAATAGTATAGTAATCTTTAGGAACAATGGAAATGAAGTATAAAAACCATTAATGTTGTTCTAAATCAGCGGTCTGGGAACTTTTTTAATCATTACCCCAAAATGTTTTTGTCTCAGTTGATATCACCCTATGGCGAAGAAAGATTACATAATAATAATAATAAATGGTAGTCTGAAGGCAGGTCCATGGTGTGAGAGCCACCACAAACGAATAGTTCCCTTACCCTTCATCCAATTACCACTATTCCCCATCCCCATTTTTTCATTTCATGTACTTTCCTTTCCAAACTTCTGCTTCCATGCTTCTTGATCCTGTGCTTCGGCTTTCAAGTCCCTGTATTTTCTCTTCTCACGTAAGTCGTCAATCGTCTGCATTCTTTTTCTTGCCATTTTTTTGTTCCTTCTATTTTACCCTCGACGACGTAGTGCAGGAGGCACTCTTTTTGCAAAAGAGGTCCGATCCAGTTTTCTTTTCTTCTCAGAATTGTGTTCAGTAGAGTCCTTTCTTTGGCCACTCTTCTCGGGACTTCTTCATTTGAAACTTTATCTGTCCAAAATATATACTTTTTACTCAAAAAAATTTTATTTTTACCCAATTTGGGGTAATTTAACCCGGTTCTCCGACTGCTGGTCTAAATTTTTGTATATTTCTCCTTTTTCAGACGCGTCATCTTATGAGTGTAAATGAAGCAGTTCATGCAGTTTGTCCAAGTATATCTGTAAAATTAGCCTTAGGCGTAGGATTGTTCACAAATGCACTTTTAGCCATGGGTACTGAAAGACATCTACCAATATACCAAGCAGCTTGGAAAAGAGAGGTATTAACTAATATTCCATCATATTTCTAATGAAATTTTAATTAACTTCTTGTTCCTAGATAGTGCCTTGCATAGCGTTGACAGAATTATCTCATGGAAGTAATACAAAATGCATCAGGACAACTGCAACATATGATCCTTCAACGCAAGAATTTGTTATACACACTCCTGATTTTGAGGCTGCGAAAGTATGGATAGGAAATTTAGGTAGAATCAAGGAAATATTGTATTTGAGAATATCTTGCTTAGGAAGTTATTGTTTTTAGGCAAAACAGCGAATATAGCATTACTTTTTGCGATTCTGCATACAGCAGATGGAACTAGTCAAGGGCTACATGCGTTTTTGGTACCTATAAGGGACCCAAAAACTATGTTGCCTTATCCTGGTGTTACGGTGGGTGATATGGGAGATAAAATTGGTCTTAATGGGATTGATAATGGGTAAGTAGATTTTAATGATATTGGATTTTTGTATTAAAATTTTTATTGGATTTTAAAACATCATTTTCTGCACGTTCTATGAGCTGAACTGACCAACTTTTTTCCTGTAATAGAACTTATATTATATTGCAATTATTAGTTATATATTTTAACTACATCAACGCTTCTTTTTTTTTATTTGTTTTTTTTTTATCACTTTTAGATTTAATATATTTTTGTTTTAAATCTCATTTATTTTCTTGGATCTATTCTTCGAGTTAAAAACTTCCATTGATACCTTTATTTTGCATTCATATTAAAATTCTCTTTTTATCAATAGGTTTGTATTATTTGACCATTATCGGATACCTAGGGTGAATCTTCTGAATCGAACAGGTGATGTTACTCCTGAAGGAGTCTATGAGAGCGTTTTCAGTGAACCTGGAAAAGTTCTTGGAGCAGCATTGGAAGCTCTATCTGCTGCACGCATAGGCATCATGCAGGTAAAAGATAATTATATTTGCCCCATAATATTTTTTTTATGATCAGTCTTTGATCAGAATTTTAGAGCCTTTCTTATAAGCTACTGTTAGGAATTGACTTAACTACATTGCTTTTTCATAAGACAACCCAATAGTTAGCCTATCTTAAATTGATTAAATTATTACTACAATTTCTTTAATACTGATGTATTTTTTATTGTTATAACAATACTGGGTGAGGGCTATTTTTACTTGGTATTGTATTGTTATCTATTTTACTATAATTTATAGGTGATTTATAATATATAATAGTTAAATTTATATTATTAATATTATAAGAATATTAAAACTAAAAGAATGCTAATGTTATATGCAATTGCAACCATGACGAATTCCATAATAATTTTACTAATAATGAATTAAATCCATATAATAGATAACTTGCTCGGTTCTTAGTAATTGTAATTTATTTAAAAATGTAGGTAAGAGCTCTGACATCCTGATATCAAGCAGTGATTTACTTTATTGCTTGAAAATAAATCTAAGCATGATTTCAAGTGAAAATAGCCTTATGAGACATTACTGTAATTAATTAAAAACATCATTTTAATTACAAATAAAGTATTTCACAACTAGAAAAAGGAAATCCATTGGTTTACCTTTTATAATAGCGTTCATAATATATAATTTAATCACAGTAGCATATAGAAAACTAAGGTGTTCTGATAGAAACATATAGATTTAACTAAATGGCATAAAATGATTTTGGTTGATGGCATTTGTTTATAATTTCATAAGTATATATTTATTAATAGTTGAATTTCATTAATATATTATCTAGGAAAGTTCAAATAATAGTCTGGCACATGCAGCTATCATTGCTGTGCGGTATGCTGCTGTTCGAAGGCAGTTTGGGCCCCAGAAGGATGCCGAGGAGAAACCTATTATAGAATATCAATTACATGTAAATAATAATGTTTAATACTTCAAGAAAATGTTCTCTAATTATTTATCAATTTATTTTTATATTTTAGCAATGGCGAATATTTCCATATTTGGCAGCATCATGTGTGTTGAAAATTTCAGTTGGCATGCTCACAAATCGTTACTTGAATTTTGTCGAACAATCACAACAATCGGAAGTTAATCAGTTGGACCAAATGGTAAATTTGTAGAGTATTATATCTAGTATCTGTTATAGTTTATTTTATTTCACTTAAATTATTGTGCAAATGGTAAATTTGTAGAGCATAATAACTAGTATCTGTTATGGTTTATTTTATTTCATTTAAATTATTGTGCAGACCCAGAAAGTTGCAGAAATCCATGCTTTAGTATCATCTTCGAAGCCTTTAGTGACTTGGACAGCACGGGATGCAATTCAAGAAGCCAGGGAAGCCTGTGGTGGTCATGGATACTTAAGAGTAAGTTTATTAAAAGTATAGTTACTAGCAAATTGCGTTATTTATTAAAAATTAGTATTAGTTGGATATGATTTTACTTATATACTTGTCAAATGCAGATTTTTTGTTGTATTCAGATAAATTTAACAAATATTTGGATGTTTTTATATAATTATGTATTTATGGTAATAAATCAGAAAACTCAAATATAAAATGATCAGAGTTTAAAAGTATTTAATTATTATACACTAGTATGTATAAAATATATATCTTAGATCTATTACACTTTATTCCTTTCAGGAATATTTATTTTATATTCAATTCAAATAATTGTTTATTATTTATTTTACTAGGGAGCTAATTTAGGTGAATTAAGAAACAATCATGATCCCAGTGTTACTTACGAAGGGGATAATAATGTTTTAGGACAACAAACTTCTAATTGGTTACTAAGACAATGGACAAGTAAGAATTTAGAAACACCATTTAATACGGTTAGATTTTTAGAAAGAAAGGAGCAAATACTGTGTAGGAAGTTTTCTGGATCAAATATTGGGGATGTTATGAATTACAACTGTAAGTTAATTTTGTTTTTACTTTTTTCACTATATATAGTATTAACCATTTATGTGTTTGACTTATAGTTGTTAATGATTTATATGAATGGCTATTGTGCTGGTTAATGAAAAGTACTCATATGAAGATGAATAAAGAAAAAGCTAATGGAAATTGCAATTTTGATGCAAGAAATAATGCACAAGTATATTTGGCCAGAGACTTAACAAGAGCCTATGCTGAATTTTATGCAATTAACTGCTATATGTAAGTATTGTTTAACAACTTTTAATTAATTAAATATCATGGTAAAAATTACTTGCATCACAGTGTCATAATAAGTTTGTTGTATAATAACTTTTTTTTTAATATTATTATTTATTTTACTATAGAGAAAGATGTTCAAAACCTGATGTACCTCATGAACTTAAAGATGTCTTACACTCTTTGGGCCTAATCTATGCCTTGTGGTGCCTCGACAAACACTTACCTTCATTCTATCAGGTAACAAAAACAAATGTTCTGTTAAATCTGATTGTTTGTATATTTGTTTAAAATCTTACAGGGCTGCTTTGCTTCTGGCAGTATCTTTGCTGATTTGTTACGAGAAGGCCTTTTGCACCAGTGTGCTCTTATTAAAGACTCTGCAGTTTCTATTGCAGATAGTTTGGCACCACCAGATTTTGCACTAAATTCAGTTATTGCCAAATCTGATGGAAAGGTATGCATTATACTACAAACCTACATTTTATTCAAAATTTGTTTACAAGATTATATATATATATATATATATATAATATAAATATATATAAATATATATATATATATATATAATATAAATATATATAAATATATATATATATATATATATATATATATATATAAAATAATCAATTCTAATTAAATCTATTTTAGCTTTATCAAAATTTGCAAATGGAGTTTATGACAAATCCTGGAGCATTGGAAAGACCAGATTGGTGGAGAGATATTCTGCCTTCAAATAAAATTATCTCTAAATTATAAATATAATTTATTATCGTATCTAAATCTGTCCATACTTTTTATTGCAACTTATTTAATGAGTGTTCAAAATTATACTTAAAAAACATATTTATTAATTGTTAAGATCTCTATTTTTAATTATGATATTTGCTATAGGCACTATATTGATCTGCTATAAAGTAAGACCCTTATATTTATCTGAAAACAATTCAGAGAAATCATAAAGTTCGTTTTCCTTATATAAATTTTAATAAGTATTATAAAAAAAGTATTTAGAAAGAAAAACTATTGTATTATATTTTTCTAATCATTTAGATAACATTAATACTAAATATTTATTAAAGTATCTGAAGAATAGTTTTTTAATTGTTAATTTGTTCATAGTTTTAAATCGTTTAAACACACAATTTGCTCCTAAATAAAAGCCAACATTTTTCTGATTTGAATTCGAACGTGTAGTAAAGTAAAATATAAAAAAGCCAATTTTTATTTTTTATTATCTATAATAGATTTGTTATGAATATTCTAAGTTTATTTTTTATACCCCTGTATACTTATGAGGCCACATTTTGAACATAGTTTATAAACAAAATTTTATGATCTAAATATTATATTATATAAATTATTTTATAGCATTATTTTATTAAAAATGTTATGTAATTAAATTGCAGAAATGATAAAATATTGTTTGAAATTGGTTTAGATATAATAGATGTTAATGAGGCACATATTTATAAATTTTATGCAATTTTCTGCATAGTTAATGATGTTGAATATTACAAAATTATTTAGCAAAATAATACACAAAATTATTTAGGAAAACACATGAAAATTATAGAAAATATAACTTAATATATCTACTTTTTATTTAAGCCAAGATTGGAGTATATAATTGTCGTAAACTAGAGTTTTGCATTCAATTGATGCTTACATTTCAACAAATGTTATTTTGCAAAAATAAAAACGATATTAATTAATTAATTAATATTGATACAAGTAGCAAGCTGTTGTCTTATTTGTTTAATAAAAGATTGAAATGTTTTCAATTTCATAAACAAATAAATGAAATTTATGTTGTAAAAAATTGTTGATCTTAGGATCACATACACACACACACATATATATATGTATATATATATATATATATATATATCAAATTCAACGTAACTTAATGTAATGCCTAAATATATTTTATAATTTTGCAGTATTGAAATTTTCATAAATATTTTATATACATGTTGTAGAAATATATATATGTGTACAAAATATTAAAGTCTTTCAAACATCTTAGAGTCTGAAATTAATCTTTTAATTTTTTTTAAAAAATTACATGTATAATATATTAAATAATTTTTAAGTCCACCTGTTAAATAACAGAAATTTAACAGGAGGACTTAAAAGACCAAGATAATCCGGATTATCCTCAGCAGGCCTGCATATTATTACATTAGAGGAAACAGGTTCAAGTAATCACATTTTATTAGATTATTTCAATTTGGAATGAATTTTATTAATATAGTCCTTATATTACATTGTTATTGTTTATTATATTGCCTATGATTTTGGGGATATTTTATTTAATTTGAATTAAAACGGTCATTCAAATAATGTTTGAATCAACAAGTAGTTTGACCTTGCTGAATGGCATATACAAATGTCATGTGTTTTATTTAACTTTTATTTTCTAAATTAATAAGTTTGATTGTGTTTTAAAATTGTCAAATTTAAGTTCACATATTTCAAAATTTGCACAGTACAAAATGCTTAAACAAGTAATATTTATTTGAAATATTCCATTTGTATATCTTTACAAGAATTTATAGAAATGTCAATTTTTCAGGCACAACTCATAACCAGGTTATTTTCTAGTATAGACAATTGCTCTAGGAGATATGCAAGTTCTTTATATACTACATTTGAAGAAAAGGATGGGGTCAGGCATATTACATTAAATCATCCTAAAACAAGGTAATAATACACACAAAAATGTCTTATAAAAATTTTCTTATAAAATTGAGTAACACGATAACAAAACAGGAATTCCCTTTCAATGGACATGATGTGTGATTTACTAGATAACATCACCAAAGGTCAGGATGATCCCCAATTGCGTTGTATTTTATTATCAAGTACAGGACCTGTGTTCTCGGCTGGACATAATCTAAAAGAACTTGTATGTATGATATAATTGATATTAATTTTGAATTTATTGTCTAATGTAATGTGTTTTAGACTGCAGATTACAAAATTGATGATCATGCCAAGATATTCTCCAAAGCATCAGAATTGATGCTTTCTATTGTCAGGTCACCTGTTCCAGTTATTGCCAAAGTAGGTATAAGATGATTATTGATTAAATTAAACTGTTATTTCAGAAAAATATTAATAAAAGGCTTTAATTGGTTAGGTTAATGGTTTTTAGCAGCTGCAGCTGGTTGCCAGCTTTAGCAAAATGTGATATAACAGTTTGTTCAGATAAGAGCACTTTTTCTACACCAGGGTTTGTTAAATATAAAATACAAAGATTATAATAATATAATGTTTGATTAAATATTATTCTTTCAGGGCAAACTTTGGAATATTTTGTTCAACACCAGGAATCGCTGTAGCAAGATGTGTGCAGAGGAAAACAGCACTTCATATGTTATTAACAGGTTTACCATTAACTGCGAATGAAGCTCTTACTGCTGGTTTGGTTCAAAGTACGCTTTGATCAATTTTTTAACTTCAATCATTTGCTTTGATAAATAATTTAGTTTAGCAAAATCTTCACACTAAATATCAAGACCCATTCATTGAATTTTGTCATTTTACTGCTACATATTACAGAACGATGGTCACTTTTAATCATTTTCTATACTGCTTCTTTAACTCCATCTTGTATACAAGAAGTATTCATTATTCTTGTATTTCATCTATAATTTATTATATTTTATACTTTAAGGTAGTATCTGAAGACTACGGATAGGAAATTGACAAAATAATATCCTCCATTGTTTCTAAAAGCAGACCAATCATAGAATCAGGCAAAAGATTTTTCTACGAACAAGCTAACACGAGTTGGAAGATGCTATGATGTAGCGGTAAAGGCAAAGTTATGGTGAGCAACGTTAATTCAAATGACGGGCAGGAAGGCATTAAGAGTTTGTGGAAAAGAGGAAACCTTCATGGAGTCATGTTAAGTGAAAGAGGAATGCATATTAAAAAATACTCAACTGAATTGAATTGTAAATAAAAGGATATCATGTACAATATTTTATGTAAGTGTTAATAGGTAATAAATTTATAATTGAATTTTATATATGGTTGACCGCATACTTTTATGAAAATCTTATATACATTTGTGAATAATAAGTTAACAGGTTTATTTGTGATTTGAAAAGCATTAAGGATTGACTACTAACCCCCCAATTTATTTTGCTAATAACGTTACTAAGATTGTCTTTTTTCAATTGTATATAATTATAAACTTATAACCAGTCTAGTAGTAGTATGATTAAGGAAATAATACATAATAGGTACAAAAAAAATATTAGGTGTAGAATTATATTCAACAGTATTTAGGCTTTTTTATTACACATGTAAAAATAATAGTAAAGTAATACCTTAGGAGACAGTACATTTTTAAAACTCTTACATCCAGTTTTTGAATTTCAATTAACAATCTAGTATATTCTTTCTATAAAAGAATTTAAAGTGTGATGTTTATTTTTCCAAATTTGAATTTCAAATTTTTTATCGTTCAAGGTGGTACCACTTTTAATTTTTTTTCCCGCGCGCACATGTTGCCGGCTTGAGTCCGCCAAGCTGTCAAAATCTTGAGCTGTCAAAATCATCAGTGACCTCGTTGTGCAAATTAATTGAGGTGCCTCACAAATTTTTTTTACGCAAAATTTTTAGTTTTACACAATTTTATTTAAAAATATACATACTGAATTAAATTAAAATAGTGTTTTTCTTATATAGTCATGTTACGAACTATTGTTCGAAGGGAACTAATAGAAAATGGACTTAAACGATGTATTAAAGGAAACGCTGTTAAATGTTTAGGGGTGCAAGGAATACAGTATAGATATGCTAAAAGGTAACGTAATATAATTAAATAATAATAAAACACATGTTGTATTCATGTACTAGTTATGTCATCGAATTAGTTTTATGAATATAAAGATAGCCTCTTGTGTATTAGATTATCATTTATCAAACATGATACGTTACGTCATGTGACAATGTTATGTCAGACTATTTTTAAATTATTATTTTGATCTTGTTTTTTATACTATTTTCGTCCTAAAGAAATCACTAACTCATATAAATTATCAAGGATACACGTGAGGATTATTTTTAATATCACTGGCGATATTGATTCAATTCTTGAATTAAATGCTTCCTGCGTAAAAGTCTTTTATTATGGTATCAAAACTGTTAAAAACTTATAAAATTCAACTTGTGTATTTGAAAATACAGTTTTGGAATTTTGTTATAATTTCACGTGATTTAAGAAGGAGAATCAATAATACTTTTTATTCATTTATATTCAATGATTTGTCTTGAAATACTATAGATTCTGAAATTAGTTTAGACTTTCAACTAAAACGGCAAAAACTTTGTTAAAAATACCATGGACATATATCTTTGAATATTTGATAAAAATAAAATAATGGCCAAAACTTTATTTAAAAATCCATGAATAGATCTTTGAATATTTGATAAAAATAAAACTTTGTTTAAAAATTTAATGGTTCATGGTCTAAAGTGAAAAGTTTTTAAATAAGTATAATGAAAGATTATTATTTCACAAAAAGGATAATAGCTACTTGACATGCAACTGAGCTTGTGTTTTTTGATTTAATAAAATTTCTAATGATAATGTTTCATATTTCTACCTTATTTCTTATATACAATACTATAATGAATAAATTTCACGTCATTGTAAGAGTTTCTAATTAGCAAGTATTAGCGAAATAATACTTTTAATTTTGCATATTTCAATAACTTGTGCGAAAAAATAGTACACCTGTTATAAATTTACGAGCAAGGTTACCTAGAAGTTTTTGGTTTTCCTCATAGTTTTGTCTCTTGTAAAACAAAATGTTATAGTATAATGTAAATGGTTATATATTTTCATAAAATCATAAAATAGTTGATGTATATAAAAATAGTTAGTAATAATCATAAAATTGATTTTTCTTTTTTTGTAAGTCTCCTAATAATTTTAACTTTTCTAACTCTTCTAATAATTCTAAAAGTCAATTAGAATATTTTAAAATATTCTTCAAAATATTGAATTGAGAATTTAATATTCAAGGTTTGTCATTGGAGAAATCTTTCCAAAATCATCTTCTATATATATAAAAATAAGTCGGGTTATCCTTCCTGACGAAATAACTCCAGAACGCACTTCGACAATTTTGCATTCGTTGGAAAGGTCTCGGGCTCCGCAAGGTTTATAGCTAAGAAAATTAGTTGTGCATGGCATTGTGCCTTAATGCAAGCTGCTGGAACTTCACGCACCGTAATTAAAAATTCGAGTAATGACATTAGTGAGAATTATCAGAATTATGCTTGGTTAAGTCACCATTCAATCAAAAATTGCTGGCGATTTTGTGACATACCAATGATTCCGACTGGTCTTCCGTTTGACTTAAAACGATTGCAATTTCCAGTTCGCCTTGCGTTCGCAATAACAAGTCGCAAGGCCAAACGCTTAGTGTTTGCGGGATAAATTTCAAATAGTTTATTTAGAAAATCATTGTTTTTCACATGGGCAGTTATACGTTGCCTGTTCACGAGTTGGAAAACCATCCGCTTTGTTTATGTTAACGTCAGACCAAAAAACAAAAAATGTGGCTTACCAAAGAGCACTTTAATGAAACGGATAATTTGCGGATTCACTTTCATTTACTTAGAGAAGTTCAACTAAAAAACACTTCATTTTTGTAATCGAAATAAATTCATTACTGTTGTATAATAAAATCAAATTTTTCCTTTTCAAATATAAAACAAACTAAAAATTTCTTCATCTTTCTCACGAAACCATTTAGTGGCAAAACGGAGTTCGTCGGGTTTGCTAGTAGTATAATAATATTTATACTATGATTTTGGAAAGATTTTTCCAATGACATACCTTTAGCTCTAAATATTTGATTTTACATAATTTCATATTATCAAAATATTTTTAGTAAAACCTTGAAATTCATTTTTTTAGACTATTTTATTCTCCAAATTAAAACCATATTTTAGACGATCATATATTTATTTCCTTTTTATTTTAAATTCATTAATTACAATCAAATATAACGTTAGATCTTTAATAATATTGAATAGAGTGTGCTACTTTATTCTTTCAGGATCATATTTACAGAAACTCTACAAGCAAGTGAAACCTTCCAAAAGCCCCTTTGGGTTACATATGATAATAGTTAATTATGTCAGATAAAGATGAAGTACATATAAACAAATTGAGTCTGAGATTAAGATTATGTAGATAATATTTACCACTTATAATTTACCATTTATATTTATATTTTTATTGGTATACATTTAATTTTATATTGTTTTCTCAAGGAATTTGTGTTAATATTAAATATGTTTATTTGCAAAGTTTATGAATTCCATATGATATATATATATATATATATATATATATATATATATATATATATATATATATATATATATATCATATAATCGTCGAATTAAAAAGGAGGTCAATATAGAAAAATTCTTTAAACTTGATGTGCATCCTCATTCAGTAATCAAACCAGGAAAAACCCAAAAACATACTATTAAAAATACTAAAGTTATCTAAAAGAACATCATAACTAATAAGTGATTATAAAAAAGAAAAAATTTAAAGAACATGTAAAATCCCAATTTGAAGTCATGTTTGCTCAACGACTTACAGAGCAATATTCATATTCTCTTCTACCTTTTTCTTTTTATTAATACTTACTTAATATTTGTATTAATACTTACTTTTACTTATATTTTTTAATCAACTATTAACGTAACCTAGTTATTGAAATACAAATAAAAACCTGTATATGAAAGAAAACTCTCGTACACAAATACTATTACTCATTCACATACTATTATATTTACAAACACTGTTATATACTCTCGTACTATTATGTACACAAATACTATTACTCATTGACGTACTATATTATATTTACAAACACTGTTATATACTCTCGTATTATTATATACACAAATACTATTACTCATTCACGTACTATTATATTTACAAACACTGTTATATACTCTCATACCATTATGTACACAAATACTATTACTCATTGACTTACTATATTATATTTACAAACACTGTTATATACTCTCGTACTATTATATACACAAATACTATTACTCATTCACGCATTATTATATTTACAAACACTGTTATATACTCTCGTATTATTATATACACAAATACTATTACTCATTCACGTACTATTATATTTACAAACACTGTTATATACTCTCGTACTATTATGTACACAAATACTATTACTCATTGACGTACTATATTATATTTACAAACACTGTTATATACTCTCGTACTAATATATACACAAATACTATTACTCATTCACTATTATATTTACAAACACTGTTATATACTCTCGTACTATTATATACACAAATACTATTACTCATTGACGTACTATAATATATTTACAAACACTGTTATATACTCTCGTACTATTATATACACAAATACTATTACTCATTCACGTACTATTATATTTACAAACACTGTTATATACTCTCGTATTATTATATACACAAATACTATTACTCATTCACGTACTATTATATTTACAAACACTGTTATATACTCTCATACCATTATGTACACAAATACTATTACTCATTGACTTACTATATTATATTTACAAACACTGTTATATACTCTCGTACTATTATATACACAAATACTATTACTCATTCACGCATTATTATATTTACAAACACTGTTATATACTCTCGTATTATTATATACACAAATACTATTACTCATTCACGTACTATTATATTTACAAACACTGTTATATACTCTCGTACTATTATGTACACAAATACTATTACTCATTGACGTACTATATTATATTTACAAACACTGTTATATACTCTCGTACTATTATATACACAAATACTATTACTCATTCACTATTATATTTACAAACACTGTTATATACTCTCGTACTATTATATACACAAATACTATTACTCATTGACGTACTATAATATATTTACAAACACTGTTATATACTCTCGTACTATTATATACACAAATACTATTACTCATTCACGTACTATTATTTTTACAAACACTGTTATATACTCTCGTATTATTATATACACAAATACTATTACTCATTCACGTACTATTATATTTACAAACACTGTTATATACTCTCGTATTATTATATACACAAATACTATTACTCATTCACGTACTATTATATTTACAAACACTGTTATATACTCTCATACCATTATGTACACAAATACTATTACTCATTGACTTACTATATTATATTTACAAACACTGTTATATACTCTCGTACTATTATATACACAAATACTATTACTCATTCACGCATTATTATATTTACAAACACTGTTATATACTCTCGTATTATTATATACACAAATACTATTACTCATTCACGTACTATTATATTTACAAACACTGTTATATACTCTCGTACTATTATGTACACAAATACTATTACTCATTGACGTACTATATTATATTTACAAACACTGTTATATACTCTCGTACTATTATATACACAAATACTATTACTCATTCTCTATTATATTTACAAACACTGTTATATACTCTCGTACTATTATATACACAAATACTATTACTCATTGACGTACTATAATATATTTACAAACACTGTTATATACTCTCGTACTATTATATACACAAATACTATTACTCATTCACGTACTATTATATTTACAAACAAACACTGTTATATACTCCCTTAAACAAATACTGTTACTCATTGACGTACTATAATATATTTACAAACACTGTTATATACTCTCGTACTATTATATACACAAATACTATTACTCATTCACGTACTATTATATTTACAAACACTGTTATATACTCTCGTACACAAATACTATTACTCATTCACGTACTATTATATACACAAATACTATTACTCATTCACGTACTATTATATTCACAAATACTATTACTCATTCACGTACTATTATATTTACAAACACTGTTATATACTCTCGTACACAAATACTATTACTCATTGACGTACTATAATATATTTACAAACACTGTTATATACTCTCGTACTATTATATACACAAATACTATTACTCATTCGCGTACTATTATATTTACAAACACTGTTATATACTCTCGTACACAAATACTATTACTCATTGACGTACTATAATAT
This sequence comes from Ctenocephalides felis, assembly GCF_003426905.1. Classification (NCBI taxonomy): domain Eukaryota; kingdom Metazoa; phylum Arthropoda; class Insecta; order Siphonaptera; family Pulicidae; genus Ctenocephalides; species Ctenocephalides felis. The sequence continues at coordinate 16,380,889 of NW_020539724.1, read as the reverse complement.
ATTTACAAACACTGTTATATACTCTCGTACTATTATATACACAAATACTATTACTCATTCATGTACTATTATATACACAAATACTATTACTCATTCGCGTACTATTATATTCACAAATACTATTACTCATTCACGTACTATTATATTTACAAACACTGTTATATACTCTCGTACACAAATACTATTACTCATTGACGTACTATAATATATTTACAAACACTGTTATATACTCTCGTACTATTATATACACAAATACTATTACTCATTCACGTACTATTATATTTACAAACACTGTTATATACTCTCGTACACAAATACTATTACTCATTGACGTACTATAATATATTTACAAACACTGTTATATACTCTCGTACTATTATATACACAAATACTATTACTCATTCACGTACTATTATATTTACGAACACTGTTATATACTCTCGTACACAAATACTATTACTCATTGACATACTATAATATATTTACAAACACTGTTATATACTCTCGTACTATTATATACACAAATACTATTACTCATTCACGTACTATTATATTTACAAACACTGTTATATACTCTCGTACTATTATGTAGACAAATACTATTACTCATTCACGTACTACTATATTTACAAACACTGTTATATACTCTCGTACTATTATATACACAAATACTATTATTCATTCACGTACTATTATATTTACAAACACTGTGGCTATATTTACAAACACTGTTATATACTCTCGTACTATTATGTAGACAAATACTATTACTCATTCACGTACTACTAAATTTACAAACACTGTTATATACTCTCGTACTATTATATACACAAATACTATTATTCATTCACGTACTATTATATTTACAAACACTGTTATATACTCTCGTACTATTATGTAGACAAATACTATTACTCATTCACGTACTACTATATTTACAAACACTGTTATATACTCTCGTACTATTATGTAGACAAATACTATTACTCATTCACGTACTACTATATTTACAAACACTGTTATATACTCTCGTACTATTATGTACACAAATACTATTACTCATTCACGTACTACTATATTTACAAACACTGTTATATACTCTCGTACTATTATGTACACAAATACTATTTCTCATTCACTTACTATTATATTTACAAACACTGTTATATACTCTCGTACACAAATACTATTACTCATTGACGTACTATAATATATTTACAAACACTGTTATATACTCTCGTACTATTATATACACAAATACTATTACTCATTCACGTACTATTATATTTACAAACACTGTTATATACTCTCGTACACAAATACTATTACTCATTGACGTACTATAATATATTTACAAACACTGTTATATACTCTCGTACTATTATATACACAAATACTATTACTCATTGACGTACTATAATATTTACAAACACTGTTATATACTCTCGTACTATTATATACACAAATACTATTACTCATTCACGTACTATTATATACACAAATACTATTACTCATTCACGTACTATTATATTTACAAACACTGTTATATACTCTCGTACTATTATGTAGACAAATACTATTACTCATTCACGTACTACTATATTTACAAACACTGTTATATACTCTCGTACTATTATATACACAAATACTATTATTCATTCACGTACTATTATATTTACAAACACTGTGGCTATATTTACAAACACTGTTATATACTCTCGTACTATTATATACACAAATACTATTACTCATTCACGTACTATTATATACACAAATACTATTACTCATTCACGTACTATTATATTTACAAACACTGTTATATACTCTCGTACTATTATGTAGACAAATACTATTACTCATTCACGTACTACTAAATTTACAAACACTGTTATATACTCTCGTACTATTATGTAGACAAATACTATTACTCATTCACGTACTACTATATTTACAAACACTGTTATATACTCTCGTACTATTATGTAGACAAATACTATTACTCATTCACGTACTACTATATTTACAAACACTGTTATATACTCTCGTACTATTATGTACACAAATACTATTACTCATTCACGTACTACTATATTTACAAACACTGTTATATACTCTCGTACTATTATGTACACAAATACTATTTCTCATTCACTTACTATTATATTTACAAACACTGTTATATACTCTCGTACACAAATACTATTACTCATTGACGTACTATAATATATTTACAAACACTGTTATATACTCTCGTACTATTATATACACAAATACTATTACTCATTCACGTACTATTATATTTACAAACACTGTTATATACTCTCGTACACAAATACTATTACTCATTGACGTACTATAATATATTTACAAACACTGTTATATACTCTCGTACTATTATATACACAAATACTATTACTCATTCACGTACTACTATATTTACAAACACTGTTATATACTCTCGTACTATTATGTACACAAATACTATTTCTCATTCACGTACTATTATATTTACAAACACTGTTATATACTCTCGTACTATTATATACACAAATACTATTATTCATTCACGTACTATTATATTTACAAACACTGTTATATACTCTCGTACTATTATGTAGACAAATACTATTACTCATTCACGTACTACTATATTTACAAACACTGTTATATACTCTCGTACTATTATGTACACAAATACTATTTCTCATTCACGTACTATTATATTTACAAACACTGTTATATACTCTCGTACTATTATGTAGACAAATACTATTACTCATTCACGTACTACTATATTTACAAACACTGTTATATACTCTCGTACTATTATGTACACAAATACTATTACTCATTCACGTACTATTATATTTACAAACACTGTTATATACTCTCGTACTATTATATACACAAATACTATTACTCATTGACGTACTATAATATATTTACAAACACTGTTATATACTCTCGTACTATTATATACACAAATACTATTACTCATTCACGTACTACTATATTTACAAACACTGTTATATACTCTCGTACTATTATGTACACAAATACTATTTCTCATTCACGTACTATTATATTTACAAACACTGTTATATACTCTCGTACTATTATATACACAAATACTATTATTCATTCACGTACTATTATATTTACAAACACTGTTATATACTCTCGTACTATTATGTAGACAAATACTATTACTCATTCACGTACTACTATATTTACAAACACTGTTATATACTCTCGTACTATTATGTACACAAATACTATTTCTCATTCACGTACTATTATATTTACAAACACTGTTATATACTCTCGTACTATTATGTAGACAAATACTATTACTCATTCACGTACTACTATATTTACAAACACTGTTATATACTCTCGTACTATTATGTACACAAATACTATTTCTCATTCACGTACTATTATATTTACAAACACTGTTATATACTCTCGTACTATTATATACACAAATACTATTACTCATTGACGTACTATAATATATTTGCAAACACTGTTATATACTCTCGTACTATTATATACACAAATACTATTACTCATTCACGTACTACTATATTTACAAACACTGTTATATACTCTCGTACTATTATGTACACAAATACTATTACTCATTCACGTACTACTATATTTACAAACACTGTTATATACTCTCGTACTATTATGTACACAAATACTATTTCTCATTCACTTACTATTATATTTACAAACACTGTTATATACTCTCGTACACAAATACTATTACTCATTGACGTACTATAATATATTTACAAACACTGTTATATACTCTCGTACTATTATATACACAAATACTATTACTCATTCACGTACTATTATATTTACAAACACTGTTATATACTCTCGTACACAAATACTATTACTCATTGACGTACTATAATATATTTACAAACACTGTTATATACTCTCGTACTATTATATACACAAATACTATTACTCATTGACGTACTATAATATATTTACAAACACTGTTATATACTCTCGTACTATTATATACACAAATACTATTACTCATTCACGTACTATTATATACACAAATACTATTACTCATTCACGTACTATTATATTTACAAACACTGTTATATACTCTCGTACTATTATGTAGACAAATACTATTACTCATTCACGTACTACTATATTTACAAACACTGTTATATACTCTCGTACTATTATATACACAAATACTATTATTCATTCACGTACTATTATATTTACAAACACTGTGGCTATATTTACAAACACTGTTATATACTCTCGTACTATTATGTAGACAAATACTATTACTCATTCACGTACTACTAAATTTACAAACACTGTTATATACTCTCGTACTATTATGTAGACAAATACTATTACTCATTCACGTACTACTATATTTACAAACACTGTTATATACTCTCGTACTATTATGTAGACAAATACTATTACTCATTCACGTACTACTATATTTACAAACACTGTTATATACTCTCGTACTATTATGTACACAAATACTATTACTCATTCACGTACTATTATATTTACAAACACTGTTATATACTCTCGTACTATTATGTACACAAATACTATTACTCATTCACGTACTATTATATTTACAAACACTGTTATATACTCTCGTACACAAATACTATTACTCATTGACGTACTATAATATATTTACAAACACTGTTATATACTCTCGTACTATTATATACACAAATACTATTACTCATTCACGTACTATTATATTTACAAACACTGTTATATACTCTCGTACACAAATACTATTACTCATTGACGTACTATAATATATTTACAAACACTGTTATATACTCTCGTACTATTATATACACAAATACTATTACTCATTCACGTACTACTATATTTACAAACACTGTTATATACTCTCGTACTATTATGTACACAAATACTATTTCTCATTCACGTACTATTATATTTACAAACACTGTTATATACTCTCGTACTATTATATACACAAATACTATTATTCATTCACGTACTATTATATTTACAAACACTGTTATATACTCTCGTACTATTATGTAGACAAATACTATTACTCATTCACGTACTACTATATTTACAAACACTGTTATATACTCTCGTACTATTATGTACACAAATACTATTTCTCATTCACGTACTATTATATTTACAAACACTGTTATATACTCTCGTACTATTATGTAGACAAATACTATTACTCATTCACTTACTACTATATTTACAAACACTGTTATATACTCTCGTACTATTATGTACACAAATACTATTTCTCATTCACGTACTATTATATTTACAAACACTGTTATATACTCTCGTACTATTATATACACAAATACTATTACTCATTGACGTACTATAATATATTTACAAACACTGTTATATACTCTCGTACTATTATATACACAAATACTATTACTCATTCACGTACTACTATATTTACAAACACTGTTATATACTCTCGTACTATTATGTACACAAATACTATTTCTCATTCACGTACTATTATATTTACAAACACTGTTATATACTCTCGTACTATTATATACACAAATACTATTATTCATTCACGTACTATTATATTTACAAACACTGTTATATACTCTCGTACTATTATGTAGACAAATACTATTACTCATTCACGTACTACTATATTTACAAACACTGTTATATACTCTCGTACTATTATGTACACAAATACTATTTCTCATTCACGTACTATTATATTTACAAACACTGTTATATACTCTCGTACTATTATGTAGACAAATACTATTACTCATTCACGTACTACTATATTTACAAACACTGTTATATACTCTCGTACTATTATGTACACAAATACTATTTCTCATTCACGTACTATTATATTTACAAACACTGTTATATACTCTCGTACTATTATATACACAAATACTATTACTCATTCACGTACTATTATATTTACAAACACTGTTATATACTCTCGTACTATTATAATCGTTATGTTTTTTGTTTTTAAAGATTTATTTCATTTATATTAGTTTATACATACATATTTCTATACAATTTATATAATCATGTATAACTATCCCACGATATAAATACAAAAACTTCTATTTAATACTAACTAATAAAAAGAAAATGTACTTATAAATAAATTTCTAATCATGGAAAAAATAATCACTAAAAACCATATTTACAATAAAAATATTACATAATACATATTACTTATATGAATGGAAAATAATCAATAGACTAATAACATATTAGTAGATCTTTGTCATATTTTATACTTGATTATCTTATTATTGATGATGGTAGCTTGTACTTATTGTACCAATATGTATTGTCATTCGATCCAATATTACATATATTAGGATTTAATTTAATTAAGCAATTGGTATAAATTTTTTTAGAGATAATTGTTATAAAATCTCTCACTAATGTACATTAGTGGAATCATGTAACAATTTTGTGCTAATATAATGCATATATATTAGATTCTTTGCTTGAACTATAACAAATCTTAATGAAACATGCACACCTAGTAGTAAATATGTAAAGTTCAAGGTATTTTCATTTTTAACTTAATGCACAATTTGATTTTTGGTGTGATGTTAATTAAACATTTTTTGTTCCTATAATTCAATTTCATAAAGATGTGGATATCCCATTACCTATATTTATGATATATTGTATGTTCCTAAATTTAATATCATATTTCTTTAACAGAGATCTGACACAACTGCCTCGGCGATCTTTGCACAATCCAAATGAATGCAATAAGAATCTTGTACGAAAATATTCAAATGGAGCATTACCTGAACATTTCAAAGTGCTTTTGCCAGCACTGTCACCCACCATGGAGATGGGAACCATTGTCAGTTGGGAAAAGAAGGAAGGAGATAAATTAAATGAAGGTACAAAATTATATTCCTTAAATATATTGACTTCTGTCTCATCAATTTTCAAACTTAAAACGACTTCCACTGGGTTGTATTGAAAAGTCGTATCTCTACACATTAGTCATCACAATTAGTGAATGCTTCTTCAAACAGATCAGAAACAGATAAGTAATTACATATATAGAAATTAAAAACTAGTTAAGTGTGGTACTTTCATATGCAAGTTTTGTATCGTCTCTCAAAATCGTCTTGGGATCACCAAAATATGATCCAAACTGGTATCAACCATCAGGATCACCAAAATATGATCCCTGATCAAATATGATTCTTGTTTAAGTATGATCCAAATACCAACACAGATACTAGATAGAATATAATAAAAACCGGGCGCACGGATCAACCGATTTGAATGATTCAAAAAACATTCGATTCTTATTGATAGGGAGTTGTGCTGATTAGTTTTTGGCAAAGGCAGGTCCAGTCGTTACGAAGATATGGACCAAAGAGTGCAGAAAATAGAAATCTAGTTTTTGAGAGGAGTATCTGATTTGAATGGTCCAAAAAATTTGTAATGATTAGGAGAAGAGGTGATTAGTTTTTGGCAAAGGCAACTCCAGTCGTTTCGAAGATACAGAGCTAAATGTGCAAAAAATTGCAGTTTTTGAGAGAACTAAGCGTCCGAATTAAATGATTCAATGATTCTTTTTGCTTGTTTTAACAAAATAATTGATTTTGGAAAGAATTATTTCAATTTTTTTTTTTTTCATTTTTTTTAAACATCAGACAATGTTACAATATTTATTATAATCTATCTGAAAACATTCAATATTTCTCGAACATTTATTTCGTTACGGTACGGGAAGTTCCAGCAATTTGCCTTAAGGCACGATGCCATACACTCCACTAGTTGAGAGAACTGATCAACCGATTTGAATGGTCCAAAAAACATTGAACTCGTAATGATAGGGAGAAGAGGTGATTAAATTTTGGCAAAGACAGGTCCAGCCGTTTTGGAGATATAAGGCTAAATGTGCAAAAATTGCAGTTTTTGAGAGAACTGAGCATCCGATTTGAATGATTTAAAAACAATGTGCTTGTGTTGACGAAACGATTGCTTTTCAGGAAAGAATTTTTTTATTTAATTATTATTCAATGATTTTTTTTTAATATAGAAAAATAATTCGGACATTAGTTCTAAACATCACTTAGATATACATACTTCAAATAATTAATTTCAACTTTGCAATTTAGTCTATATAATTCTTGGAAATATTAGACAGTGTTATTCATCTTAAATCCGATTGACTAAGTTTTGTTTATTTACTTTTAATAAAATAAGAATAATGAAAGTTACATTATTTATAATAATCTATTTGAAAATATTTAATATTTCTCTAATATTTCATTAAGGTACGGAAAGTTCCAGAAATTTGACTTAAGCCATGATGCCATACACCACTAGTTATTGAATTGATGGTTATTCCAGGTTCATTAGTTTGGCGAACGTTAATAGAAGACAACTGTTGTTCTACGAATTTATTAGATTTTAGCCCAATTCGAAGAAAACCCAGCTAGTCATATTTACTAATTGTGATCTTGCAGATATGTTTGCTGCCCGAAAGACAATTTTCAGTTAAAATCATATTTAGATATTAATTTTCAACTAATAATTGATATCACTACTTCTTGATTCGGAAAAAGATTTTGTAACAGACAGACAGACAGACAAAAGTTTTTATTGCTATAATTGAACATACATTTTACATTGTTATTTGTTATACATATTTGGCTACCCGTAGGTACTTTATATATCACAGGTGATCTTAATATATAAGGAATATTGATTGTGTACACAATATGTTTGTATGCATGTACTAAAAAAGGGAAAATGAACTTTTTCCCAAAAAATACAACTTCTCTGTAAGATTTTGAAACACCATACTTGCAAGAGCAAAGCTTTAACCACTAGGCTACGAATAAGCCACGACCAGATCACTGATAGCAGTGTCCCAAATTCTTCATTATTTATAATATCACATTTCATATTATCCAATGAGTAACAGTTTGTATTAGGTTTCATAAGTGTTATTCTTATTAAACATCTTCAGTCTGTCAATTTATTATTTGAATCATCAAGTTTATCTTTTAATTATCAGTTGTTAGGAAATTGGATCTCGTTCTGATTGTGAGTTTCGGACAATTCGAATTATCCAGACAATTAAAAACATGTTGTGTCTAAAAATTCAACAAATTCAAGCATGTCGTGTCTGTTGTTTAGTAATACAAGGAAAATATGGAATGATATAAGATAATATTATTGATAAATTTGGAACTACGGTTTTGTTGTTTTTAGCCTGAATGCGTTCTGTTGTTTTGCAGGTGCAATATTTGAAAAATAATATCCGCTGTTATTCGAATTACAATAACTTATATATTATGTATAAGAATAAGAAGCCCATGACTTCTTATCTCCCTTGGTAAATTGAGCTTTTAGTGAGAAAACATGAGTATACAGAATATTTTTGTTTCCATTCTAAATTATGCAAGTTATTAATATATAAAAACTAGTGGGGTGCATGGCATCGTGCCTTAAGGCAAATTGCTGGAACTTCCCGTACCGTAATTAAAAATCTTGGTACGGAACTCCAAAAAAAATACACAAAATGTGTACATATTATTAAAATCTCTATAAAATATCTGGTTTGATGCACATATGTCAAATAAACATTTTTGACCGTCAAATGACATTTTTATAACTTATTTTTATTGAGAGTCCATAACCGCTGGACCTGCTTTCCCAAAAATTTAATCAGTTCATCTTGTCAATACAAGTAAAATGTTTTTTGAATTATTAGAATCGGACGCTCCGTTCTCTTAAAAACTGAGTTACCGTTTTTGGCACTTTTTGCCCCGTATCTTCAGAACGGCTAGACCTGCCTTCGCCAAAAACTAATCAACACGTCGCCCTATCAATAGGAATCGAATGTTTTTAAACCATTCAAATCGGTTGATCCGTGCGCTCGAAAACGTGGACGAAAAATTGTATCCATACATACATACACACACTCATATCCATTTTTTCTGAGGTATGCCAAAATGTTCAGAAACCTTCAAAACGTACAGAAATGTAAAAATTTTCAATTTCGATTTTTGGACGATTACAATAACTTATACTACGGAAAGTTAATTAGTTGTAAATGTGTAAATAAACGCCCTTATTGCGACTATAAAATCTATAAATTTAAAACTTTTAATTTGAAAATAAAGTTTTCGTTTTCACTAAAAGCGAATTGCAGTTTTTTAAACAAAATGTATTATCTAAATTTATTTTACGCATTTCATTTTAGTATTTTACTTGTATCTAAAAATGTGTTTTATTTAAGTGTGGACGTCAACGGTGATCAGTATGGAATACAGCGCGTCCGTTATAAAATATATGTGAAATATAGGGTTCGTTCCATCCGAGCCAATCTGACAGTCCGAAACTGTTTCAAACTAGACCAAACTCAACCAAACTCTTTCTGATTTTTTTATGGCAGTTGGCAATGGTTTGGTTTGGATACATCCAACGCGTTCGAACTCGGAGCTCACTCGATAATAATAATAATTATTATTTTAATACATAAATATATATATATATATATATATGTATATATTAGACATATTTTAATAAAATATAACTTAATTATCAATGAATTTGCTTATTAATATTTCCTAGTTATATATCGTTATGTCGCTTTTAATCTAATATTCTACAATATTTGGACTCCTGTAAATTCATTAAATTTTTAATGTTCTATTTGAGATTAAATAACATTATATTTTAATCGTATTAAATTGCGGAGTTTTTGTTTGTGCCGGGTACAAACACAAAATGATAGTTTCAAACGTTTCAAACTCATCGGACTTGATGGAACGCATACTGACAATCCGCAACAGTTTGAAATCCGAAATTTTGGATGGAACAGAAAAAAGTGTTCTGCGCATGCGCGGACAGTTCCGGACTGTCAGATTGGCTCGGATGGAACGAACTCATAGTTAATCTGACATAAAATAAATTAAATAAAATATGAATATTTTTATTATTTCTTTATTTAACAACATAATATATATTTTCCATATCTCAGTCTGGCAGAAGTAAATAATAAAAATATAAATATAAACACTTTGGAGTCAAACGATTCACAATGACTTGAAACGTCGAGAAAACTTAAACCTAGTGAACCGGATTGTCTGTCACAACATATAAATCTGTTGAAAACATATTTAACTTCTCAATCAGAAAATTATGTTTTCTTGCAAATTTGTAAAATTATATTACCCCAAAAATTGTTTATTTAATTTTATTTAGATATTTTAAATTATTCTAATATTATTTATTAAATTCTAAATTTATAAAAACTCTTTTTGCGCAATAGTTTTGTATACCAGATAAACTAAAAATAGAAAATATAAACTAAATTCAAATTCAAATTAAATTATAAATAAATGATTAAAATTTAGGTAAATTTTTGTTGGTTTTATTTACAAATTTGCTAATCTAGTGACTTATCTATGGATCTAGTTATTTCAATCAGTTTTTATGTACGTAATACCATGGGGTAAAAAGCAAATTCCCCTAAAAAGTTTGATTTTGTGCTGTACGACTGTGTTAAGAATCAATAATCAATTATTATTTATAATATAGTTTATTAATAATATACCCCAATATTGTGAAAAATTTTATATTTGCGTATAATTTTATCTACTTAATAATTATTTTCCTTCAGCCTCCGAAGAGTATATATTCTCGTGTTTGTTTCGCCGCTCCTCATTCGCTCGCGTTCGCTCGGCCCGCGCGGTTGTAGACGTGTGTCGGTGCAGGACACTTCAACAGTTGCTTAGTGATATAACAAAACAGTAGTGCACGGATAAATTTGACAATTCCGTATTTTAACAATCAATTATAAAGTGAAGTGATTTGTGTTATTTGTGCAACATGACTATCATAATTTTTCTGGTCGACACATCGGCTTCTATGAACCAGAGAGCCTCTCTAGCAGGCCCTCATACGTTCTTGGATATAGCAAAAATGACAGTTGAAATGTTTGTGAAAATGCGTCAAAAGTATCCAGACAGCCGTTTTGACAAACACATGCTTTTAACTTTTGAAGATCCTCCTTACAATATAAAAGTAGGCTGGAAAGGAGCAGCCACTAGCTTTTCCCACGAACTTAAGAACTTACAATGCCATGGAATGACCAACACTGGAACCGCCTTAAAACATGCCTTTGATCTGCTCAACATTTACCGCTGGCAAACAGGAATAGACACCTACGGCCAAGGTCGGAGTCCTTGTCTTCTAGAGCCTTCCATCGTACTTTTGATAACCGACGGTGGAAAAACTTCTACCACCTTAGGAGTACATAACGAATTCAACTTACCTATGAATTTTGCTGTACCAGGATCTGAATTGACACGCGAACCCTTCCGCTGGGACCAAAGACTATTTGCTCTGGTTCTACGTCTTCGTGGCACTCCAGCCGTGGACAGGGACCCCGGATTAGTTGCTAGTGACTATTCCCCAATTAATGCCATGTGTGAAGTTACTGGTGGTCGTTCTTATCGTGTCACTTCCCATCGTATATTGATGCAATGCATTGAAAGTTTGGTGCAAAAACTTCAACCAGGCGTTATTATTAATTTTGAGCTGATGGGTCGCGATTGCCCCAGAATAGATTATAGTCAAAGTTCCGATATATGCCGTTAAACCTGGAGACGGGAGTAAAAGTTTGATAGCCTGGCATTCCTGCAGGAAAAATGATATATGTTCCCAGAGCTATAAGCAGATGCTTGGAAATTGGCCTATACCTGAGTCCTTCTGGCCTGATGTGGAGCAATAGTGCTCCTTCTAGATCGGCACATCCTGTAGTAAAATTTTTTTGCGCGGATCAAGTACCTCTGGTCATAGAAAATTTACCTTTTGATAAATAGAAATGGAGCCGAGTCCTTTGACACAGTACATATTAGAAAAGAGAAATCAAGTACCTCTGGTCATAGAAAATTTACCTTTTGATAAATATGAAATGGAGCCGAGTCCTTTGACACAGTACATATTAGAAAAGAGAAATCCAAATGTATGCTGGCAACTGATGTGGATGCAATAGTGCTTCCTTCTAGATCGGCACATCCTGTAGTAAAATTTTTTTGCGCGGATCAAGTACCTCTGGGCATAGAAATTTACCTTTTGATAAATATGAAATGGAGCCGAGTCCTTTGACACAGTACTATTAGAAAAGAGAAATCCAAATGTATGCTGGCAAATTTTATAGAAAACAGTTCTAAAGGTTGTGAAACAGATGCTCCTTTGGATATTTAAAGGCAAATACACGTTAACTTGTGTGAATATGTTTGTTTTGCCATATAATTATCCAGTGATTGTTCCTTTGCTTAAAGATTTTTTTTCAGTCACAAGCAGTGTCCAAATGCCGTCTGGAAAAGCCAATTTGATGATTATTTAAAAGCATGCCCCTTTATTACGCGTCGTATTTAAAGAAAGCTTTAGAAAAATGGGTGCGACACCGAAAATAGCAAATATTCTTATTCCTGAGTTTTTGGAGAATTCGATTAGTGAATTGGTGTTCAATTATCTTCAACGAGTGAAAACATTAGCCAAAATTGAATTTAAAAATTATGTACCGATCCTAAACAACAAAGTAAAACCAAAGATCTAGTGAAAGTGTGGCACGCTCGCAATTTGACAAAAGCTTAACATCACATCCGTTATTGAAAGATTCATATGGAAAATTGAGAGAAAAAATGCATGACTTCAATACATTTACCGTTAATTTAACTCGAAGCGATCAAAAAACTAGTCGCAGTTTTAAAATCCTTTTAATATATCCAGAAATGTTCTGGTCGATCAAGTTAAACGTATGAGGGCTAATTTTTTGCAGAACTCGGTATCACAAACTGAAGTTATAGATGAGGATACCTTGCATTCAGTACCAATTGGGTACATGTCGAATATAATGAGCATCTTAAAAATAGTTGCACCATAAGAGAAGTAGAAAATACATTTGTTAGAACGAATTGCTTTGGAAACCCATTTAAAGCTGATAGGCGAATGATTGTCGATGAAGCTGATTTTGATTTAGCGTCTTCTTCGGCAAGACCCACGAAACGATCATTGATATTTGATCTGCGAATGCCTCCAAGAAAGAAGGTAGGTCCTCTGCCTAAAGATTACAAGTACGGGGATCAGGAATTTAGAAGACATGGCTCGGAAGTCTGAGGAATATTCATAGACGCGGTGAACCTCTCGTAATGGACGTTGTTCAATATGATAAAAATAGAGAGCCTAACCAAGTGCAATTACCACGTTCTCCGCTGCGAACCATCAATTTCAATAATTTGATAGAAGATTTCAGAGAAACCTTATTAAGATCAAATAACTCCCGTTTCTCTAACCAAGAACAAGAAATCCTTGCAATTCTTCAAGCGCAATTGAATCAAAACGAACTAATACTATCGAAATAAAGCTGAATAAAAATGAACTAATACTGCCGAAATAAAGTTAAATAAAAATGAAACTAAATAATACCGAAATAAAGCCAAAGAAAAAGAAGAAACTCAGCAAGACGAGAAAAAGCTTTAGCAATAAAAGACCACAATATGGCCGTTCGAAAAAAAGTATACAAAGAAATTCGTAAACCTGGCCGAAATTTTGCTCCTTTATTTGACCATCTTGATGATCTGCAAGGGATTTGTTTCTACGTTGCGCATTACTGAAGGAATTATTCAAGAAGCTCTTCGGTTCAAAAGAAGAATTTTAGCTGATATGTTGCAAGAGTTTTTGAATCAAACAAAAATGGGATTACGGCCAAAATCGAAGACGTTAAATATCTTCAAGTGATATCTTAGTATTATCGATTATAGTTTTATGCATTTAACATTTTTATATATATTTATATTAATATTTTACATTGTATATTATAATACAAATAATGTTATAATTTTGGTTACAGTATAAATAAAAAACTTCATGAATAAATTTTTTTATCGATTGAAATAAACTTACTAAAATGAATAATTTTGGAAATTTTACAAATATATTGAAAAGTATTAACTCTCAAAAATTGTAATACTAGATACTAGATTTACATTTTTTTATTCATTAGCGGTTGATGAACCATGAAAGACAAGGACTTGGAATCATATTTATTATGTTATTGATTACGGTTTGTTTATGAATGAATAAACAAACAAATAAATAAATAAATACATCAATCTGAATAATTAACTTACGATAAAGAATTACGTAGATATGATTATATTAATAGAAGTAAAATGAAATAGGAAATTCTGGATAATATCTAAATTAAATAAAATTATATAAAATTTTGCAAATTTTCAGAGCTCATAGATCATGGTTTTACATAAAATAGTAAAGTATTTGTACGTCTACGAATAGTGGTTTAATTATAAATTCGGTATGATGCTTGTTTTTCTTTATAAAAACATACTTTGTTTCTTAAAATTTATAAAATTTAAACTATTTTTGAAACCGAAAATCAAGCGCTTTTCATAAATTTGTACTAAACTGAATAATCCCTAATAATAATGTTAATAAATATTAAATTGATTATTTTAGCAAAACAAAATGGAACTTACAAATAATTTATTTTTTTATTTAGTATTTTTATGTTTTTACTGAAAAATACCATGATCTATTATTTGATTATAATTTCTATTATCTATTAATTTAATATGAAATATTATTTTGTTTTTATTTACCAGGTGACTTACTGCTGCTGAAATTGAAACGGACAAAGCGACCATGGGATTTGAAACACCAGAAGAAGGATTTTAGCAAAATTATAGTTCCAGCAGGAACAAAACGTGGCTATCGGAAAATTAGTTTGCATCATCATCGTCGACAGTGAAGATAAAATTGCCGCATTCAAGGATTATAAATTAGGTTAGAATAAAATGTTTAATTAATAACAGATTCGTTTATTTTTTCTGGGATAATCTTCTTTATCACATTCTTTACAATAAACCGGTAAACTAATTAGAATTTGTAAAACCATGTAAAATTGCATATTTTCCTACGTGTAGATGAGTCAGCTGCTGCTCCACCAAAAGCTGCAGCTCCAGCTCCAGCACCAGCACCGGCTGCTCCAGCGCCAGTATCTCCACCTCCTGCAGCGCCAGCGCCAGAGCGCCTGCTGCACCAGCGCCCACTCTCCCACCAGCCACTGGAATGAAACCAGGCAGAGTATATGCCAGTCCTATGGCCAAGAGATTAGCTGAGCAGCAGAATATCAGATTGCAAGGTATTATATTTTCAATAAATTGTTATCTAAACCAAATTATTATAATTGTAAACCAGAAATGTTTGTACACAGGCATCTATCCAGTCATTAAAAACAAAACTGATTTTTTATAAAAAAATTGTTGAAAATATTCGAGACATTTCGTATTCTAGTTTTACTCTTATTTCTTCTGTACATAATCATACAAATTATCCAAGAAAAGCCACGCATAATGAACCAAAACTTGTATAACAGTCATGTTTATGAATAAGAATTGTGATTTGAAAATTTTAATCAAAATTAATGATGGTTATATTTAACATTTATCATTTAACAGCAACCATGCTGAGCTATGAAATAGAACTAACAATTGATTGTTGCCTGTTTAAACAAAACATTGAATGGATGGCTGTTTAAAAAACATTTTTGTTTACAATTATATGTATATATGTGTACACTATATATATGACTAAAGAATAGTTACACATTCTTTATAGTTCGAAAAATATATTGAGCTCACTGACCTTTTGTCTAGTGAAATCTTTATGTTACATTATTATAGATACTAATTAATATCTTTATTTTTATTTGTCATGGTTTCTTATTTTAAATATTTATATATTTAACACTTTAAATTAATTTTAAATACTTATATGATATTATTCTATTCTAAATTCTTACATAAAGACCAAATTGGAACAATAACTTCTTCAGGATGCAAGACCTTTAATATTGTTTTATTTTAAACAAATATACATTTACTATGTTCAATTTATTCCAATTCATAAAATATAAGTATTTAAGATAGGAATAACTTCGATCTGTATCCCCTTTTTTCTGGATGGAGTGCAATTTTTGAATATTTCAATGTAAATTTTGATTTTCAGCTCGACTGAAGCGAGAAGGAAAATTACCAGCGCAAGGTACAGCAAATATGAATCTTCTAACAAGCAAAGATATTAGTTTTTTTTAATTTTAACAAATTCAAATTGATTTATTTATTAATATCTGTTATACACATTGAATTTGATATAATTTGAGTAGATTTTAATATAAAATTGTACAAAATGTTATGAATTGCATTCCATCGACTTAAGAGGGACAAATGTGCTTAATGATTGTGATCGTGTGTACTGTTAAATATATATTTATGAGATAATAGGATGAAATATTCACAGGATTATTTAAAATCTGCTTTATTATATATGGCATTTGAATGAACACATACCAAATTATTTATTTGTCTGGTTTGATAGTTCTCAGTGATTTGTCTATTTCTGTGTTGCATGTTTTTAAAACTGATAAAATTGCTTTATATTTTTTTAAATATTTATTTGGACAATGTATTATCTCATGGATATCAAAATATATATTTCTGGCTTCCGAAATATCTTGTAACTATATAAATCTACATATATCAATAACATCTCTTCCTGCACGCATCATTTGTTCCTCTTCTATGTCGATAGGAAGCGGTTCTGGAATGTATGGGTCAATAACATCAAAGGATTTACCAGATTGGCACAACAGTCTGCTGGGGTTGCTGCTCCACCAGCTAGAGCCGGATCACCAGCTCGGGCAGGTCCCGGTCCAGATCTAAGGTGATAATAGAAATATTAGATCCATAAACTATATCAATTTGCAAGTTTAAATTTTTTTAATTTTGAATTGTTAATGAAAAACTAACCATAGATTGAAGCAAATTATATTGCAAATGCAAAGATACAACAGCAAAATTATTTTGAATTTTTCATAAAAATGAAAGGGCAAAAACGTTGTATAAAAATGGTTGTCTTCATTAATATATACAAAGTCCATTTTTCTTTTTGTAAGGCCAACTGGCGGTTTTATAGGTTTTTTAAATTTTTTTTATATACATTATAATGTATATATATGTATGTATGTAATATATATATATATATATATATATTTGAAATTTTACAAAAGTTTAACAACATGAATACTTTGTTATTGGAATTTATGCAATAATAATTAAAAGAGCTATATATCATAGTATAATAAACTTATATTTTAGCAAACTATACAATTCTTCAAGCTAAATTGTTTATCACATAATTACCTCACGAAATGTTTCCTTAACAAAAATTTATTTTCCCTCAGAGTCCTGCTCGTGTAAAGCCTTCAGTACCAGGCCAACCTTCAAGCTACCTGGACATACCAGTTTCCAATGTCAGAGCGGTTATTGCCAAACGTTTATTGCAATCCAAAACCACAATTCCTCATTACTATTTAACAATGGAGATAAATGCAACAAAAGTTCTAGCCATAAGGGAAAAATTGAATGAACAACTCAAAAAAGATAAAGTGAGATTATCGTTGAACGATTTTATGCTCAAAGCCACAGCCATGGCTTGCAGGGCTGTTCCAGAAGTTAATAGTTATTGGATGGGAGATACAATTAGAGAGTAAGTAGTAATATATATTTGTCGGGTTAATGTTTT
The DNA here is from genome assembly GCF_003426905.1 of Ctenocephalides felis. Taxonomy (NCBI): domain Eukaryota; kingdom Metazoa; phylum Arthropoda; class Insecta; order Siphonaptera; family Pulicidae; genus Ctenocephalides; species Ctenocephalides felis. The sequence goes on along the minus strand of NW_020539724.1, from coordinate 16,362,190 downwards.
TTAGTCTTCAGCTGTACGAAAATAGTTATTCCTTTATGTTTCAAGATATCCTAATTATTTAGAAAAGAATGATATTAGTTAGTATATTATATATATATATATATATATATATATATATATATATATATTAATAATAATAATAATATATTAGTATAAATGATGAATAAATAAATGAATGAATAAATGATATATTATAGTATATGCCACATATTCATGGTTTCTAAAATGTTCTTATAATTAATATGCAGATGCAAGAAGATCAAAGAAAAATATATTTATTAGTATTCACATAATTTCTACTCATTTTTTTCTATACCAAAAATCTTCCAATTTTATTCAGTAAATTAATTTTATTTTCATTAGTTTGCATTGTAGTTGTATCTAATTCAGTTCTTTGTTACCTGACTATTTGTTTATTATTTTTCTAAATAATAATTATTATTTATTCTTTTAGATTCCAGAATTGCGATATATCAGTAGCAGTAGCAACAGACAAAGGTCTATTCACTCCAATTATTTTCCAAGCCGATAACAAAGGTTTAGTAACAATTTCACAAGAATTGAAAGCTTTAGCAAGTAAAGCGAGGGAAGGTAGACTGCAGCCTCATGAGTTCCAAGGCGGTTCCATAAGTGTATCCAATTTAGGAATGTTCGGTAAGGGATGGAAATAATAGTTTAATAACTAAAGCTGCAAAACAGAATGCTCATTGAATGTATTCTTTTTAGATACAACGAATTTCAGTGCAATCATAAATCCTCCACAATCTGCAATATTAGCTATTGGCACGACGCAATCACGTTTAGTTCTAGATAAAGAATCAGAGGAAAGGGTAAGCATATATTATGGTATAATATATATATATATATATATATATATATATATATATATATATATTAGGGTGGTCCTTAGCAAGGACATTTTCGAATTTCTTTGCTCCCAAGGGCGCCAATGCTTCCAAATGAATAAAAAATGAATCTCTAATATTATTAGTTCTTAATATAAACATTTAGATAGAGCGCACGCCAATTGAAAGTTTCTTATATTTGTTATTAGCATACGTCATTAAGTAAATTGTTGCGCCATCTGTCGACACATAAGAATATTTATTTTTATATTTATATTTAAACCACTTAACCTTTATATATATATATATATATATATATATATATATATATATCTAATAAAATTATATATATATATATATATATATATATATATATATATATTAATATTAATATTATATCATTATTCATAAATTTGTTAATTTTGTGTCCAGTTTCCGTGAAGACACAATTGTAGAGGTGACTCTGAGCTGCGACCATCGTGTGATTGATGGTGCGACGGGGGCCAGAGGACCCCTATGCGATGCTTTTGTGATTGTCACTTGAAATAAGACAGAAGTCCAACACTCCACTAGAACACGGTAAGTGAAAACAGAAATAATACTTTCTAATACAGTTTAAGAATTGATACCATCCCCCTTATAACACGGTACTTTTAAAGCACTGGTTCGCTCTAAAACTGTTTGAGAATTGAGCAAAACCCTAATAAAATAAAATCTAATCTATTTAATCTAAAATTAGTAAAATCGCAGTACAATCGCTCAATAAATGTGGTGAAATGTAGTGTGAAAATAAGTAAGTTGCAAAGTAATGTTTTGAATCTACTTTGATAAGTGATTTATTCATTCATCTTACATATTCTAATACTATTTTATTTCACACAGATGATTTATACACAAGTTCCAAGAATTAGTATGAAATCATCCAAAAAATGAGACTATATCCGAGACATCTACTTGCATGTGATCATGAACCAACGAATGAATTAAAAATGGTCACATTAGTGAGTTTTTCTTTTAGTCAAATCGTTTTTGTATATAGTCAATTATTAAGAAAATGTGTAATTACTTGTTTTTAAAGGTTTTTTGTTATTGAATTGTTATACATATGCAAATATATACACAAAATATATTTATTGAAATTGTTCATCACATTTTATATATAATATATTATCTATTTTATAAATTGTTAAGTGTTTTTAACGATTTTACAAAATAATTTTTAAAATGCAAATGAACTCACACCATTTGTGTATCTATTTACATATGCATAGAACGTGTAGATATTAAATGTATAAAGTTCGTAGATTTTTATTTTTTGATTGTATTTATTTAATAAAAATGTTTTAACTCTGCATTTGTTGGCTAAGTAGATGATTATTAATTTAAAATAGACAATAATTCGAACAAACTATGAATAATTAAAAACTTGTGTTCACAATTTATAAAAATAGATTGTTAAATATAACAAATTATTTATGAAATAAACTTCTGAATATGAGATAAATATTTTTAAATCGTTGTTGAGATATTTAATTTATATATTCATAATTAACCCGTTTGCTACAAAAATCGACTTAAGACGACATCGACCATTCCTTCCAATATTTATTACTCTGAGTTAATCTATTGATTATTCCTACTTAATTAACTAATAATTAAATAATTATTAAAGTGGCTCTTAGTTTATGGGAAGTGTATTATAATGATGTATCATTATAACACTATAATCATTATAATGATTGGGAAATCTTAAAATATTATGTGTAACAAATACTTGGGCGGCATGCTGGCTCGTACAGCAGTGTTACTCTTGCGAAAAACGCTCTTGCAACTAAAGAGTTAACCCTTTCCACTCGCGAATTGCGGAGCGGCGGCATCCAAATAGAAAGGGTTAAGTGTTGTATTTAGAACGAATTTTTGATATTTTAAACTTATTAGCATTAGGTTTACAAACGCAATCGGCTTATAGACCTGATTATAGTAAGGTAGCATAAATGTTCTTATTATTAAAAATTTGTCCAATATTCATATTTTCTATTTCCCAATTTCCTAAGTTAAGCTAATATTGTGGGTTTACCATATGAAGTAAAGTTTTTCCTATCTAAGGTACTAATCCTGTTTAAGGATCCCCGTTTTTCATGTGTCCCCAGTGGCGCAATTGGTTAGCGCACGGTACTTATAAGACAGTAGATTCGTGAGCAATGCCGGGGTTGTGAGTTCGAGCCTCACCTGGGGAAAATATTTTTTTTAGGCAAATGGATTTTAGCAGATATTGAATATTGTCAAATTATACTTTGTTTAATATCTAGAAAACCTAAATATTTTTCCAAAAACATATCTCAACCTGTTTAGATTGAAAATTTCACAACTGTAGCTCAAGGTACTCTAGTGAGTGTTCTAGAAAAAAATTGCCCTTTTTTGAAGAATCTGAAAAAAATTTGATTTTTTTAAAAATTTGAATTTTTTTGAAAATATTGAACTGTTTTTCAAAACAATCGCATCCCGTAGCTGTTTTGAAGACAAAATATCGAAGCGAATAATCATTGGTACGGAACCCAGGTTTATTCAATTCTTTTGTTTATTATTAAAATCTCTATAAAATATCTGATAATTTGATGCGCATCTGTTCACTGATCATTTTTTAGCGCAAAATGGTACTTTTTTACTTTTTCTATTGGATCTCTGAAACCTATAGGACCTGCTTTTCCCAAAATTTAATCTATTCTTCATTCCATCCATACAAAGGTAACATGCCTTATTGCCTTTTGAATCATTCAAATCGTACGCTCCATTCCGTCAAAAACTGAATTACCATTCTTGATACTTTTTGTCTATAGATTTATTATTATTTTGTCTATAGACAAAAAATATCAAGAATGGTAATTCAGTGTTTGATACTTTTTGTCTATAGATTTATTATTATAGTTTATTTTAGTTTAGTTTTTGGCTATAGACAAAAAGTATCAAGAATGGTAATTCAGTTTGTGAGAGAATGGAGCGTCCGATTTAAATGATTCAAAAGGCATGTTACTTTTGTATGGATGGAATGAAGAATAGATTAAATTTTTGGAAAAGCAGGTCTAGGGGTTTAGGAGATCCAATAGAAAAAGCAAAATAAGTGCAATTTTGCGCTAAAAAATGATTACTATAGTATCTTTAAAACGAATGGATCTACTTTGGTAAAAAAAACTAGTCAGTCTCCCCATCAATAGGAATCGAATATGTTTTTGAATCATTCAAATCGGTTGATCCGTGTTCTCAAAATCATCCACGAAAGGTTGTATGCGCACATACATACATACACACACACATACATCATATATTCATTTTTTCTATGGAATATAATGAGAAACCAGCGATTGTAATTAATATAAAATATCATTGAAAAAAAAATAATGATATGAGTAACACTCTATATTTTATGAAACCACCCCTTTCGAAAAACTGTACTCTTTATTGTTGATGGTGTTTTCATTTGCTAATATTATAATAATTCTTTGAAAAAAATAGAGTAAAATCTCTATAGTTTACAATTATAACTAATATATATATTATATACTAGAGTAAAATCTCTATAGTTTACAATTATAACTAATATATATATTAGTTATAATTGTAAACTATAGAGATTTTACTCTATTTTTTCTCAAAGAATTATTATAATATTAGCAAATGAAAACACCATCAACAATAAATGGAGTGTCGAAATATTTTCAATATCAGATAACTCGCCTTATCTCCTTATTTAGGCAAGTCATAGAGGAGGATGCATGGTGTTCTTAAATTATACACTATATATTTAATTTATTCATAGGATTTGTGGGAATCAAATTAAATATAATATATTTTAAAACATTTTTTTAAATAAAATGTGGAGAACTGCGATAAAGTGCAAGAAATTACTAATAACCACGCGAAACAAATAGCCAAGTATCTGCTTACCACAAATTCAACTAGACATCTTAAAAGAAAACGATTTCTAGACTTTTTTTTAAAAAAGATGTGGATAATTGCAACCAAGTTCAAAGAATTACTAGAAAATCACCCAAAACAAATAGCCAAGTATCTGCTGACCACAAATTTAACTAGACATCTTAAAAAAAATGATCTTTAGACTTTTTTGAAGAATTGCAACCAAGTGCAAGCAATTACTAGAAAAACACCCAAAACAAATAGCCAAGTATCTGCTGAGCACAAATTCAACTAGACATTTAAAAAAAAAAGATTTTGAGAATTTTATCTAATAAGATGTAGAGAATTGCAATCAAGTGCAAGAAATTACTAGAAAAATACCCAAATCAACTAGCCATCAAATATTTGCTGACCATAAATTCAACTAGACATTTTAGAAGAAAAAAGATTTCTAGACTTTTTTTTTTAATAAGATTTTATTTAATAAGGTGCGAAGAATTGCAACCAAGTGCAAGGAGTTACTAGAAAAACTCCCAAAACAAATAATCAAGTTGTCTGTTGATCACAATTTCAACTATACTAGATCTTAAAGAGAAATGATCTCTAGACTTAGCTAGTCTTATAAATAATTGAGGTTTAATTAAGGCGAATTGTTTTCTATTTTATCCTTAAGCTCAAATTTAAAATACTTACTGTTGGGAAACATTTTACCATCCTTCCACTCTAAAATTACTAAATGCTTTCCTAAGCACATTGTAATTACTTACAAGTAGAAGTAAATGCTTTCCTAATCAGATTATAATTACTTAAATAGAAGTAAATAAATTAAGTTGTTACATTAAATGATTGTAAATGCAAGGATTACTAAAGACTCATTTTCACTCTGTAGGCATCCGACTCTGGATTCTTAAAATGTATGTTTTTTGAAAATGCAAAATGTAGACTATAGTTTATTACATTATAGTGCAAACTATAATCTTTTCAATAATATTTTAACTATGAGTCTAATTCTTTATAATTTTATAGTTATAAATTGTTCTGTTACACCCAGTTGCTGGAGCAACATTGTTGCATTCAACCATTAAGTGGGGATTTCTTACATGTTGGCATAACGATCCTTTGTAAAAATATTTAGTAGCATTTCGATAGTCTTACTTGGTGGTCTATGTATTTCGTATTTTTGTAAATATTAATATTTTCAATGGAAAACGACAAGAATAAATTATGTTTACTGTGTAAATCAAAGTTTGAAACTGAAATAACATATGAAATGATAATGCTGGGAAAAGAGACCAAGAGGAAAAATCTTTCAATGCACCATTTTTGTATCGTAAGTTTTATTATAATTTTACTTTATGCATTATTAATGAGCAATTTTCTATCGAGGTGTAAGTGTAATTGTGCCTTAAGGCAGTTGCATGAATTCTCAGCGGATATGTGTAAATAATCGTGTTAATTAATAAGAAAATAGTTTTAGCTATTTATAAATATAATTTTCAACTACTAATTTCGAAAATATTGTTTTTTTAGATGCATTAAAACTATTCAATGCAATTTCCAATTGATATCTTTCAAACAAAGACTTTATGATATTAAACTTTAGTTTTTTTCTGTAAAACTACTATTTGGACAATGATATTTATTTTTTTTAGACTGTATAAATTCTATACAATGTTGCATTAAAAATTTTACTTACGAAAAAATGGCACGGCTAATCTGTATCCGGAACTTGTCAGTCTTCTTCCGGAAAGTTTTTGAATTTTCACAGTCGATTTAGGATTTTTAGCAAAAAAAATTTAAAGTTCACGGTTAAGTATAAAGAAACCGCTTGGCTGATCGTCTCGCAAAACTAATAAGCGCAAGATATTATCGAGTTTTATCAAATGGCTTGTAAATTTTTGTAATCGGTGCAGCCATTTTTAAGGAAATGTCAATGAAGTTATTCATAAGTCATATATTGACACAAACACACCCATTTTTTTTCAATTTTGGTGTAAAACGATTCAGAATGACTTGAAAAGTTGTGAAAATATGAAAAAAGCAAATCGGATTTTCTAAAGCGGAAAAAACTTTTTCAGAACTTTTCTAACTAAACAAATTATTTTTTTTATTTGGATTATTTTTTTTAATGTTGCCAACCCGCAGCAATTCTCCGACGCAGTTTGCTCCAGTGCAGGAATCAGAACTGGAGATTTAATTGATTGTCATAATGCATCATTACTAAGGGTTAGTATTAATATTTAATAATATTCAAATATCATATTTAATTATTTTTTTGTTCAATTAATATGTTCTTTAGAAATGCGCTTATTGTAAAAACTACGGCGCCGCAAGCACTTGTCGGTTTCGTGGATGTACCGTACGTTATCATATGATTTGCGGTATTAGAAAAAATGCTAAATTTGAGTATTTTGGGCAATTTAAGTAAGTTCATTAATATCTAATTCAGATATATCTAATCTATATGTAAATAAAAAAACTGTAATATATTTTCTCGCTTTATCCTAGAACATTTTGTCATAATCATCACTACCAACAAGAGAGTATGCCGCTGCATCCCACAGTATTTGGAAGTATATGTATGCCAAATGAATACATTTGCTTTTGTGGAAAACGTGTAACACCTTTTCTAAACATTTACGTCCCTTGTTGCAACAAGTGGGCTCATCGTCATTGTTTACAGGTACTTTTATTGAATAGTAAACCCCAACAAAATTATTAGTTCAATGTTAAATTTTTAGTTTTGGGCATATTCATCTGCTTCACTTGTGTCATGTCCTATGTGCAAAAACACTGATGATTTTTGTGCAGAATTGAGAAATATTGGGATTTATATTCCCGAACAGTAAGTGTATAGATCCCCATATATCAACTTATTCCTTTTATATTAATATGATGTAATAAAATAAATCTATTTTTAAGAGATGCTTCTTGGGAATTCAATAATGCTTTTAACTACTTATACCAAAAGAAAAAGCAGTGTATTGCTGATGTATGTAAACATTCAAAATCTCGCAGTTTTTCTAGAGAAAATAGGTGAGTTAATTGAATTCTATTGAGTAAAATGATTGTCGAAGTTATTAGTAAATATATTTATTTAAATTTGTTGTAATTGTATCAATTATTGCTCTTACATTGCCATAATTCATTTAGATTATTAGATGAATAGATAATGCAATTACAATCAATCATTTAAATAACTAGGTTCACTATTAAGTAGAAAATAATAATATTGAAAGTTTTCTATTTCATATGAGGACTAAATATATTCACAGCAATTCTAAAATTATATGCCATTCACATGGCATTAAACATAAATTTCAAAGACATTTTGAATTAAACGTAAAGTTATCTCATATAAACGAAATAGTTTTAAATAATTATCTTAATATTTTTGTATTATTCGGTAGATTACAGTAATTACAAGATATGTATAAAATGAATGTATGCTTTATACAAAACACCTGCAATGTTTGATTTTCGCGCGTCTCCTGAGCGCTACAGGTGTGAAGTTCGTGAACTATTGGAGTAAATAATAAATGATAACGCAACAAAACCGACGCCACTATTTTGCACGTGTTTATAAAAGAGGGTTATGAACAGTTACGAATATAATTTAGTCCTCAGAAGTAATAATATATTGCAATTCGTTTTTCGTAGTTTATTTTTGAAACACGCATCTTGAATCATTTATAAGTCTATCAAATATTGTACGATTTTTGACGCGAATGTTACGTGTTGTGTAGAAGTTGTATAAGAATCAATTTTTGCCATCGTAGAAAAGGTATTGTAGATTTTATAGAATTAGAATGTAGAATTATTCTGTTTTGGTAACATTATTGTCGTACGTTTTGTTTAGTCTAATTGTCTATTCCCCTAACTTTATTTGCGGGACTTAAGTTGTTTCTCACAAGAGACGTGAATCCTATGTGAATCCTCTACTTAGACTAAGAGTAATATTATCAGAATTAATTCTTGCCCTATTAGAATCCTTTAAGTCTCCTACCTGACTTGATTCATTTACTTGTTTTTCTAAACTTTAAAAAGACAACTTTTTTTTACCATCCTAGAATCTTATAAATAAGATAAGCCAGGTTTTACTTCATGAGCTATTTGTAGAAATTGAAATATTCTATATTTTGATACCGTACAACATACACAAAGTTTTTTTTAGAACAATTGCCTCTAGATATTTCATATTTTCCTAAAGTTGATTCCGGTATGAGAAGTGTTCAATAATAGAATTTTTTTTTTGCAGTGAGTGGAAAATTTTAATATGCATGTTTTGCGGATCAAATGGATGCCATATAAAATGTTTACCTGAACCATTGACAGATATATCAGAATATGCTTGCACAATTTGCAAAAGGATCGTAAGTATATATTAATTGAACATTTATTAATAGTGTTAAATTATAAAATTCTAATTGTATCTGGTTCATGGTTTTGGTTCTTTTTCCAGTGAACAACAGATAGCCGGCTTTTTGATAATCATTATAAAATGAATTGTGTTCCCTTACTTATTTGTAAAAATATTATGAATGAAATTTGGTATCTATTGTGAGAAAAATATTATGAAGTAATTAAATTTGTGATTTATTAAATAAACTTATCATCATACTGATTATAGTTTGTGTAACCACTTCCATTTAATTCAAGTCTAGTCTTGCTACTCAAAATAGTTAAATTTTATAAAACGGGAATAAAAGTAATCCACGGTATTGAAAGACAACTGTAATACCAATCAACAAAGTCCATTCACATGTTTTGCCTAAATATTACTAAATATCAGACATTCATTATAAATTTGCGGTATGATCTATAAATAATAGCACATCATTTTATTTCATTAAGTTTTATTACAATTCTTATAAAAATTGCCTTCTTTAAAACAATATAAGCTATGAATGCATAATAATTTAAAAAGTTTTCAAACTATAACTAGGACATATATAACGCATATGCATTCATAATCTAATTAAGTGTCCTTATGAAAAAGTATATCTAAAGTGCTCAACCAGCGAGCCATTGAGGGTGAAAATTTGTCTATGCATATTTATCGAAGTCGATTTATCCATAAATCACTTAAATTGAAATGTATTTATATGCATATATAATAATTAGGTAGACTTTGAGATACTTTGACTTAGAAAAGAAATTTTAAAGTAGTTGTGAAAAAATATGTAATGAAAATTACATTTGGGAAAAATGACAAGTTACAATTACATTATTTGCTTATTATTGAGTTTGTTTCAAAATTTTTAACAAAATTTGATTTGATCGAAATATGCTTGACTAGGGCTAGGTTCATTTCACATTGTCTTTTAAATAGCTTCTAGTATCAGTTAATAGTATATATTCCGTTATTTGAGAGCCACACCTGCATTTTTATATAAATTTACACTCACCATTAACAAAGCAGATATGTTATTCAGAAATCTTTTGGATAAACAAATTTGAGCTTAATATAAACATGTTACCTATTAACGATCTTTGGCAGTATTATTTAGTACCATTTTAACATTGAATTTAATTTATGTATAATTAATACATTTCAAATACACGCACCATCATCATTATACAAATAAAATTTAGCATATATCTATAGATAATTACTATCATAACATGAAAATTTTGCCAGCAAAAATCATCAAACATTGTATATAAAGTTGTATAATTAAAATTACCTTATAATATTTTCAAATAATTAAATATATGTATATCAGGCAAATTTAATATATTGGTAATCTGGTAAAATATTGACATACTCACAAATATAGGGAAAAAAACGTAGAAAACGTGAATGAAATCTTTATCATTCATTTATTAAAGATATTAATTTGAATAAAAATTGTATTTATACCATTATTCACCAGATATATTACAATATATTTGACATACTATATATTCAAATTTCTAAAGTACAGCACTTAAAACTGTCAGTCATATTATTAAATTTATTTTTATTATTTCACATTGATCATATAAAATGTAAAAATGGTGGAGTATTACTTATGAACTTTTCATAGAGCACATGTTACCGGCTATAAAATAATAAGCACATTTATTATTAATATTCTATTTGTAAAAGTTGTGCAATGCATTATCACATTACTAAACATCCATTAATTTTTTATTTTGAAATGTTACACATAGTTTACTGTGCTATGTTAGTAGTTAAACAAAAAATTAAATTTACTTGCGTGTTCATAAATCTCAATCAATTTTTTAATAACATTATACTTTTAAATTTGATTTATACATCAAAATGTCTTAATAACATAAATGAGATCTCATGCTTAACTCCAAACATTTTGCAAGAATATCTTGCTTGTCATTATTTCAATAATAATTTCCTAAAATTACTGAAAGTAGCAGTACTTCCAAAGTTATATTGAAATTTATTGATAAATGAATGTTAAATGTCCTTCAGTAATAAAATTTATTTTCATTAATTTTTATTTTGAAATATAGTCCTGACTTTGCTATGCTTTTTTGGTAACTTGTTTAGTTGTGCGTGAAACTAAAATGAAATAACTTAAAATATTCAATTGTAATGCTCGTGTTTTTTAATTAATTTATGGGGGCTTGTGTACATTACTAGACTGCTTTTTTGTTTCAGAGCTACCTGTTTCATCAGGCAATACCTGCTGTTCCGGCATGTCTGGAAGTCGAATGAAAGGTAAGCCTGATCTTTCATGTCCGCTCCACATACTGTACAGGAATGGCATTTGGCCCTAAAATAACAGAGAATATCGTAATTTTGATTTGTCTTTTTAGACTTTCTTTCAAAAATAGATAAGATTAATAAAAAAATCTTTTAAATAAAAATAATCCTCTATTTATTCATTCAATTTCAAATCAATCACTGCATGCAGACCGGTACTATTATACAGAAAATAATTCTATTTAAATAATTGGAGTAATTCTTGTTTATAAAAAGCAACTTAAATATATTCATACCGTATCTTGATGATAGTGATATGGTTCACTGCTCTGACTTGGCACGGGTGGTTGATTTGTGGTTTGAATGTGTGAATGATAAGATGGTTGTTGTTGGCTGGTGAGCTGATTGTATGGTCTGATTCCAGGTCTGCAGGACAATAATTGAATAGCCTCTGCTAAGCCATCCTGACTTCCGCTGGATGGCTGCCAAATTGAATCTATAATAATAGTAGATTTTGAGTTAATTTTATAGTAGTATTCTATTGAATTACATAATTAAGAAGGTTAAGTGCTCACTTTAAAAGTCGTGTCTGAGCCATATATAAGTATATGAAAACCACATGTTATGTGTATATATAACAGATCACCCAATAACATCATAAGATTATTTATATTTGGATATTAAAATTTTGAATAATTCGAAGTTGAAATGCGGACTTTAGTATTGTTATATGTATGTTATATTGCAGACCATGGAAATACTAAAGTCCGCGTTCCATATATTCCGCGTAAATATATTTAAAAAATATATATCTTACCAGGTGTGGTTGATCTGCTGCGATCACTGCAAGACGTCGTAGTGCCGCTGCCTCCTCCAACTGGGACGCTCAATTTGGATACTCCCCCAACTGCTCCCAAACCTCTGGCCGTCGCTCCCGCGCTTATTTGGGCTTGGTGCTGAGGATGAGGATAGTGGCAACCACTAGCATGTGATGTCACATGGTGATAATGTGGCGGATAGTAATGATATCGGCCATGAGGTGCAGCGACATGTGCAGAATCCCAGGGCATGGACCAGCGACGCATGGACGCATCTTCACCGCCTGCGGTACCACTGGCCTGGGGGACAGATGATATATGATTAAATCATATCTTCATGATCACATATATCAGAAGAAATGTGACTAGAAACACTAGATATGAGCAGCAAGAAATAACAGCGCCTTTTTAAATTATTATTATAACATACCTCCGCTGCTGCTGCTTCCGACCATCGTCTTTGACCTTGGAGTAGAGGAAATAATGGAAAATGAAGAGGGCTTCTAAGACCCCTTGAAGCACCTCCTGTTCCACTACCGCCGTGGAAAGGTGCTTTCATACCTTGTAGTAAACCAGGATTGGGCAATGGCCCTCGCATATGTTCCAAATGACTACTTCCTCTAAAAGTTTAATTTTCAAGACAGTAAGTATTTAGTGTTTGTATAAATTATGATCTATTTTTCATATAATTCAATTACATAAAAATACCTTATTGTATCAAGAAATCCTTGTATTGGACTAGGACCTCTTGGATGTTCTACTGGAGATGGCCCTCTAAATGGTGGAGGGGTTTCATGATATCCACCACCACCTCTGGCAGACTCATGAAGGGGCATTCCATGATGTTGATGCTCATAGTGTGCTCTTCATAATGATAAGGTAAATATATATTTAAATATAATATTATTGTTTTAAACTAGGATAAAATTAGTGAGTTTATTATCCTTACCTTTCCCTTTCAGCTGCACTTTTGGGGCTATCAGCCATTCCCTGTGGAGGATATTCTCCTGATGAACATTGACACATGTCTGCCAGTGAAAGACACTCGAAACAGGCAATGCAAAATTGATACTGTAAGTTCACTAGTGTGGATATGTTGTCAGCGATAATTTGCTACATTAAAAGAAAAATAAGAATAATATCATTAGTTGATAATTAGAATTATATTTGAAGTAATTTTCGAATAATTTGATAATAGTTGATAAAAATATTCTGATACTTATATATTTGTTAGATTATTTATATATCATTTATTTGGAAAATTTATATTATATTTATCTCACATAGTTGTTATCTCTCATAGCTCCAATCTGTTCGGCAGCTCCTTCGGCCTGGGGATGCTGTTGCTGAGGTATAGATGAATATTCTTGTAGCAGGGCTACAATGTGACATTTAACAGTGGCAGTTGCCACAGCTGTAGAACGCGCCAGCTCATCCCAACCAGTCAAGGCAGGTAATAGCGGAGGGGGACCGGTCATAAATGCACCTCCTGTAAGTACAAAAAAAACTTATTATTTATATTCATTATTTATTATCACAAAGTTCTATAAGAATTATCATATATGATTCCTTTCTCATTATGTTATTATAAATTCAACACCACAAATTTTACAATGTTCAATATTGATATATAAATTGAGAAAGGCTTAATTGCCAATTAAGGCATCGGATTTTCTTCTCAAAAAAGTTGAAAAACATATTTACATCTAATTTACCTGAAGTCCCACTAATTCCTTCGGAACTGAGTGAGCCACTTGTTGCTCCACCACTAAGAACATTTAATCCGGGTTGTGAAGCACCTGAAAAACTGTGCCCACTCATACCTAAAGGTGTTTGAGTCGCAGATTGGTCTGGTGTACAATGTGCCAGAGTAGATAAGGATTGCGATAATTTGAAACCGGCAGTACATAATGAATTTAAAATCTGTAGAATATATAAACAAATTAATAGTAATACTAATATTGATATTAGTTTATTCTGAGAAATCTTCATTATTTACCTACTTTCATGTTTACTAACAATGACAATATCATTGTGTTTCATATTTATACTACTTTATAGATAAGTATCGGTAATAGACATTGGAATGGAATTATTTAATTATTATCACCTGTAAGTAATTGAGCCAAGAACTTAAACATTCTGATACAGCAGTCTTTGTGCTGCTAGAAGAACTCGAACTAGTGCTAGGTGATACAGATGATGAAGTATTTACACTTCCTATATGTCCTCCAATAAAACTAAAAGAGGTTCTGGGACTCGCTTGAGCTTCCTCACCTCTACTTTGAGGTCTATCGGTATCACTCATTATTACTTATTTTATGCAATCTGAGTAAAAATGATTTTGCACAATTTTCCACATTTTTTAAGAATAGGTTTATTATTCTAACTCTTTTATGGTCATGGATGGTTATTTTTTATTATGAGGCAAAAACTTATATAACTATTTGAGTAATTAATTAAATAGTTTACATTTCACTTTATACTGGATTTGTTCAATGTTTGTGTTGCTATGCAAAGTTACACTTTTGAGATACATGTATACACAAGAAGTTTTATCATTACTTCGTTTTGAAACTCTATCGAATAACCATTGAATCATGATTTATTGAGTCATTAATTTGCGTAATATAATAGAATATTTTTATATTATTATTTTCTTTCAGGTTATATTTTTTAAGAAGCACTAAGACTTCTTATATAATTCGTTTGATGCATTTTTTAAATTCTATATATAATTTAAATATGTAGTGATTAGTATGCACAATATAAAAAATTTTTTACATCATTGAATATTTTAATTGAACTGTTGGTTAATTATTCATTATGTTTTAATTTGAGGTTATATGAATAAATTAAAATTTAATAATCAATGTTAAATATAAAAAACTATAGTTCATAATTGGTGATAAACATACATATTTCTAAATGTTATTATTTATATTTTAAATATTTGAAACTTCTCACATATGTAAATATTATAACGTCAAAGTTGACATAAGGCCTACCGATATGTCACAGTAGTTTCCTTTTTGGTCGCTAGTTGCTCGAGGGCGATCCTTGATTATATAAATAAATATGGATAGAATATAACTTCAAGTAATTTTGCCACATAGAAATTCAAAATTATTAAAATAATTATAATCGCAATTTATAAATAATAATATCAGGGTCAGGTTAAGACAACAGTTTATTCTACATTAGTCTTCAATTAATAGATCAGATAAAATAATAATTTAAAATTATTATCATATATTAAGCAAATAAGAATAAATAAGACTTAATATATCATGATTCAATGGTTATTTGAGAGAGTTTTAAAACAAAATAATAAAACTTTTTATGTGTACATGTATTTTGAAAGTACAAATAGAACAAATCCAGAATAAAGTGAAATTTAAACTATTTAATTACTCTAATAGTTGTATAAGTTTTTGCCTCATAATAAAAAATAACAATCTGTGACCATAAAAGAGTTAAATAATATTACAATTCTTAGAATAATATTATAGTATTCTATAGATTAATCACTGGCAATGTTTTAAAAATGGAAGATCAGATTATTTTACATTCTTGAAGTTTTTAGTTGTTTGTAGAAGAAACAAACAGACTAGATAAATTAACATGGGCAAACTAACATACAAATAGGTTTCATTGTGAAAGCTTTAGAGTTTGCTTTAGAGCTTTTATTTAGTTCATAACATTTTGAGATACACCAAGTAATACAAATAAAATCTGAATCTTATTTTGGCTGTTATTTATCGGTATTTGTTGTAATTAATTGCAAATAGTCAATTCTTGGAAATACTTAAACTTATTATAGTCCAGTCATTTAAGCATAAATTAGGTAAGAATCTCTGAATTAGAGATACCCAGTTGTAAGTCTGTAAATACTTGTATATTGACACTAAAATGTTTCCTAAGTTAAAGTTAGGGTGTACCTAGCTGGGTATCTCGAATCCCGAGGTAAACTTACTCTAATGACTGGACTATTACAAACACTCTATACTCTTCTTTTATCTATGATTACAAATAAGTTGAAGTGAGCTGTTTTAAATGTTGCCAACTTGACACTATGAAAGACACTATATTTATTTTGAAGGCATTTTTTACATTTTCTTTTATTGAATCTAATTTATGTCGTATTTTGTGATTTATTCATAGAAATTGAGGATGTCATTAATTAAATTCAAGTTTTTTTTTAAAATTATTAATGACGACGTAATTTATATTAAAATAAAGTACAAAAAACATTTTACTTAGGTGGTAAATAATTGAGAATTTACGAATATAATGCGAGTTATAAGAAATGTATTTACCAAGTTTCATTTTTTTTTTAAATCTGTTTTTTTGGATTTACTTGCTTTATGACGTTGTCAACACAAACAAACAATTGTCCCGCCATGCACGTATAGAGAACGCGCGCGCTTGTGTATCCCGTTATTTTTTAAAATATATTACGCGGCTCCTCGCCAAAGAGAAAGGCAAAAAACAATTTCAACAAAATGCTTTTGCGTCAGTCACTTCACGAACTCCAATGTGGAAAGTCTTCTTAAACATGTTTTGCTCCGTTGTTGTGTTCCATTTGCAACAATAGTAGAAAAATTAAAGCTAACTTTTCAATTATTAAAGACTTTTAACGGCTATCAGTGGTTGATAAACGATAAAAAATTGTGAATTTATTTCTTTCAAGTGTCAAATGTGTAAATAAAATTATTATTATAAAATCGTGTGCATGTGTTTGTGTCAAAAAGGTTAAAATTGATTAAAACTCATATTTTGAGCAATCATGCAAGAATATGTTTGGATTTTGCTCGCATGTGCTTTAAGTGCACATCTAGTATACTGTCAAGGTAATGTTTTACTTTTATTTATATATTCATATTCGATACATGTGTATAGAAACTTGTTTTGCACTTGAAAGTACGACCGAAGCACGTTGAAGTTACTAGAAAAATATATATTAACTATAGGTCATTCATGAATTTTTGATCTAATTCATTGATTATAATAACGTACTTTTGAAGCTTATTTTTGGCGGAACTTTTACCTGCAAACAGATTTCCTCCATTTTCCATATTGTTCTTGTATTTTGACACGACGCGGGCTTCAGCACAACCCCTGACCTCCTCCGAGAAAAAAATGGTATTTATAATGCTGTTTTTTTTCTAGGGTGATGACAGAAGTAGTATTGAATCCAGAGTAGTACAAATAAAATAATAATACTGTAATATTGGTTATAATAATTATTATACCCAATATTACAGTATTATTATTTAAAGTTTTTAAAGTACTTTAGAAACTTATTTTCGGCAGAACTTTTATCTACAATCAGATTACTTCTAGTTTTTCTATATTGTTCTTGTATGTTGACACTACTCGGGCTTCAACACCATCTCTTTTCTCCTCCGAGAAAAACATATTATTAATAATAGCATTTTTTCTAGGGGATGAATGGAGTTGTATTGAAGCTAGAGTAGTGCACAAATGAAAAAAATAATACTGAATTATTGGTTATAACGAAGTATGTTACCTCGATTTTCTATATTGCTCTTGTATTTTGACACTACGCGGGCTTCAACACCATCCCTGACCTCCTCCGAGAAAAAAATTGTATTAATAAGAGCATTTTTTCTTAGAGGATGCCATGGGTAGTATTGAAGCCAGAGTAGTAAATAAGCAATTCGCTTTCGTTTGCAGAATTTGATTTTTGGATATTATATTTTTATATACGATAGAAATTTGTGTCTGATTTATTGAAATATTTGTGACATAGTGAATGCTTTCTTCGATTTATGCTTATTAACTTATTTCTTACATTATGATTTTTGGTCACTAAATTAGATAGAAAGATATTTTTTAACCTTGATGAATTATCAATTATCAGCATTATTGTTTTGTAAGCCCCAGGGATAAAGTTAATAGAATTTTGGAGCTTATTTTTTAATGATCTATATTAATTCTAGTCTGTTCTTGTAATTTTCCGGAGCTTTTTGACTCTAATATGACTCCTACAAATACTCATAAAAAAACAACACAAACAAAAATGTTCTTCGTTTTTACAGAATTTGGCTTTTGGATCTTTTAGATATAAAATAAAATATTATTTTTAACATATTAAATAGAAACTTGGAGTTGTCTTTCTGATCTATCTAAATATTTTTGCTGGTGTAATGACATAGTAACTACCTTTTTCAAGTTGCTTTTTATTTACTACCTATCTCTGTTCCAAATCCAGATAGAAAAATCACTATTTATTTGGGTCATTGATGAATTGTCCATTATAGTATTACTGTTTCGAAAACTTGGGATGTATTGTCTTTTGGAGCTTATTTTTGGCGAAAATTTCTCTTTCACATGGATTACCTGGATATTCTGAACTATTTTTATAATTTTTTGACGCTTTCTGGACTTCAATACCACCTCTAAAGAAAAATCACTATTTACTATAAACATTGATGAATTGTCCATTATAGTATTATTGTTTCGAAAACTTGGGATGTATTGACTTCTCGAGATTGATTTTGGCAAAAAATTTTACATGAATTACCTGGATATCCTAAACTATTTTTACAATTTTTGGCGCTTTGTGGACATCAATACCACACCAGCCATCTTCCAAGGATAAATTAGTATTATCCATCACAGATTACCAAAAAGAAATTTGCTTTCTTTCTACGGACTTAGATTTTTTGACTTTCTATTTATTATTTTTTATATATTTTATAACTTTATTACTTTGATGATTTTTTTGTCCTAAACCAGTTATTACTAACATTTGGCACAGAAGTTAGTGAAAGCGCACTAGAATAATAAGATGAGTCCAACTTGTGGTTTATCAAGTTAATAATAGTCAATTATTCTCAATGATTGTAACGAAATCTCGATATATAATTTACCATTTATTTCGAAGATAATTGTTAGTAGTTAGTTTTGCGTCGGTTGCAAATTAAGAGAGAGTTTATAATGAACTTGGAACCAGTGTATAGTATTTATATTTACTTTTTTCATATAAGGTAAATGGTGAAATAATTTAAAAGTAAATAGCAGTAATAAAAAATTATAGAATAATTATATAAGTCAGACCTTTAGGGATCTTTTATTCGAACCAATACTCTAAGAGCTAATTAACAGCTTTAGTTCTTTAATGTCTTCAGAACAAACAGAAATTTTTGAAAATTAAATATTTCTGATACCATAAAGATATCTGAAAAACGTTCAAATATTTTTGACATATAAAAAAATAATTTTGCTCACTCTATAACCATGCATAGAAATAATTATATTTGGCTTATATTTATAAACTTGTTTCAGAACTTTCATCTGCACCATTTGCATTACTATAGTATTGCTCCTATTATTTTATATTTATAATTTTTGGTGCATCTGGCTATTTTTTACTATGATTTTAGTTAACAAGATAGTCTTGCATATTTCTAAACTTTCATAGTTATAATAGTATATATTTCAATAATATCTTAATTGTTGAAGATATAATTAATATATAAAAATTATTTATTCTAATTAACGAATCTCCTAAGTCTTTTACCTACCGGCGTTCTAATATAAACATACATTTTACTAACGGCAGTTTTTTAACCGATTAGCACAGTTATTCAAACGACATTAATTTGTGAATAAACATTTTTTATTTGCCTGATTTAAGAACGCACGATGAATAAATAATAATTTGAATGCTCTTTGTATTGTGTACAGAAGATACTTCATGTAATAATTTGGCTTTGTACGATTTGCATGACGAATTGTGCTTAAAAAATTTGCACCTTTATGGTAAAAAAGTGAACTCGCATGCTTATTTTATTATCATTATTATCAACTAAAGATTATTTGATAACATTAAGATATATATATTATAAGAACTATTACCTTACCGATCTTTACTACGCATTAAAAAAACTCTCCATTAAACATAATATCAGAGTAGTCTTTATCTCAGATGACACTCTTTCAACATTATTTACTAAGTTAAAATCTAAATTCGATCCGAAAATTTTAAGTGATTTAGTATACAAATTAAATTGTCTAAATTGCCAAAGATTTTACACAAAAAAATCTCTCGACATAGAAATAGTTCAAAAAATAAAAATCAGGATAAAACAATGCTTTCAGAACATATTAATAACCTTCAGCATTACATTGATTCTCTAAATCGGAAGGATGAAAAATTCCCTTCATTTAAAAATTTTAAGCATAAATTTAATTGTGTGATTTTGCGATTTGCTTTATATTAACTTATGAGTATAGGATTAAAAAATATCAAGAAAATTCTATTTATAGACATATCAATGTTTTATCATTTGATTGTGCACTACTTTAAAAATACAATATACAACGTAATAATTATTTACAATTTCTTAATAACAAATTCTTTATTCCACTGTCTATTTTTTGCACCATATATCGCAAATAAGAGTCCAGCTTGTAGTAAAACCAGTTTTTTTCAAGGTTTGGATAGTTCGTCCTCTCTAATAATAAACAATTGGTGAATTTGTAATAATACCAACGGATTTTGTGTTAATGTCTCGTTGCAACATACGCCGACAATATAACATATATTATTGTAAAGTGATTAGAAAATGTTCAGTTTCTAAATCGGAATGATGAAATTTGCATTGATGTAATTAATGCATATGATGGGAACATACGTTCATAAATGATGTCTATGATAAAAGGAGAGCATGGCAGATATTTATAGATAAAAAGACTTAGAAAGATTTTTTTTGTAAGTATATTACTTATTTTATTTCTTTGCAAATTAGTATTGATTGTGCTTTCATTTATCATAAGGAATTTGATTACAAAAGTCATGCTCAACGTAAGATTTAAATTTAATTTTTTTAAGACACAAAATAATAAAACCATTTTATTTATTAGCCGTTATGTATACATAAAAATAATCTTTAAATAAATTAATATATTTTGATTTTTTTTTTCAACATAAAATATATATTTGACTTTGATTATACATATATAATAAAATCAAAATTTTTCTAATAAGTTGAGAAAGACACGAAAAAGCTCTATTACAAATAGAATGAATTTTCCGCTTAATAAGCCACTAATAATAAATCCCTTAATTGACTAAAATTGTATAAACAATTAGATATGTTAACTATGATTATATTTTGTATTGGAAAATGATTTGAATATCATTATGAAATATCATTATTTGGAAATGATTTGCTTGATTTGCTATTTGCTTGTTCAATTCTATTCTTATAAATATACAGAAGACTCTTCCGGATTAACTTTCTTAGGATTAAATTTTTATCATTACCAAATTATTGCTGTGTGCTGCCTAAAATCATTTATGAATATATATTAGTTAAAGTATAACTATATATTATATAAATATATTATAATAAAAATGTTGATATTTCAACCAGCGCTACCATTATATATTAAAGATGCTTTCGTAATGGAATATGCAATTTTTGCACTGTGGATTGTTAAAATCTTATTAGTCTGACTGGAATGTAATTATCTTTTGAATAGTTTGAAGTTGAAGTAGAAATATGCTTATAAAATTACAAAACCGAAGTTTTTTCATTATGTTATATTCTTGTTTGAATTCTATCAATAATCAATATCATCCTTGGAATTGTTTCGGCAAAGATAATTTAAGAAGCTTTGGTTATTGTTACGAACAATCTCAATAGAATAGTTATTTAACTGAAATATGCTCTCAAAAATAGTTGAATAATCTATAATAGTATTAAAAAATCTCAGCATTTTTATAATCCATCAATTTTATATTCCATTAATAAAATCGCCTCTATATATTATTTAGACTTCTTGTGTCAACATTATAAAATATCGACTCTCATGTTGATTATTGTTTAGAACTATGGATTTTCAATCAGTGGTCCCAAGTTCAGTACTCGTTTCGGGGACAGCCTTGTGGCAAGCAGTATTGATATAGGCTTTTACTCGGAAATATAGACTTCAATTTGATGCTAAGTGAATATAATAGCCTTTACCCGGAATTGATGCATCGATAAAAAAATTGTTAAATAAACCTTCCTCACATAGATATAGGGCAACTGTTTGGGTAGCCATCTATAAATAAAAACTTGTAATATTTTAATTACAAATTTGATTTAATAATACTTACACATACTGGCCACAGATACTATGATAAAGGCGAATTAAAATTATATTTAATAATTTATTTTAATTGGTAATTTTTTTTTTCAAAATACACTTTAATTCTATTTATTGTCTAATTTACCATTTATCTTATTTTATTATAATAGGTCGTAGCATAAGCTCACATTTTACTTTTATCTTTATTAAAATTTATTCCAATTCGAAATAAAATAACTTATGATTTGAGTTCTACCAAAAGCAGTTCAGTTCAATATCTTTGGTTCATATGGAGCTGACACAGAAACTAATAATTCGGGTATCACCAAAATCGATACATTTTAGTATCTTAGCCCTTTAGCCCATGTCAAACTAGACAATATTAGATCTATAATTTTATCCGTTAGTTCATAGTTTATCAATAATTTTCTATATTAAACCAGCAAACTTTCACCTGCATCGAAGACGTATATAGTAATGTCGCCTTAGTCTCTCATATGCCGTGTTCGGAATGGCTGATCAAAAAGAATTATGGTTTCACTTTTCTACTGCGTGCATCATGGTCGATTTATTATATTAGTAACCAGTAAATGAATCATCTTTTTAAGGTCCCCGATAATAGTACGATAAGTTTCCAAAGCAATGTGGTTTTGCCCAAAACCTGTGACACTTTAGATTGTTTGAGTACTTCTGTACAAATTCTTATTGGTTCATTTATATCCCAAGCATTTCAAGTCCAAAAACTTCTTCTGCAAAATGTTGATGATACTTACTCGATAATTGCATTTTTTGGTGTGTAAAATCAATTAATAATTGTATTAAAATTATTGCAATTGGATTTGCGATCTTTTTGAGGTGTACTTTTTGGTTCACTTGATTTGCAGAACAGAGGAAGGTTTTATTGAAAGTCTATTTGTCATGTTGTGGACCATATAATTTTATTATAATTTTTTTAAATTTTTGTATTATATATTTATAAAACGGGTAATTTGTTAATGAACATACTGCTCTTTGTTTTATCATATTCTCTATAATATTTTAATCTTAAATCTTCGCTTAATGATTTTAACAGTTTCAGCAAGAATACTATTTGAAAAAGTTGTTTTTCTTTAGTTTAGTTTGAATTTTACATAAACTCTTGTATTCATTCACAAGTAATAATTTATCCAAATAAATTAACAATTTTTATGATAATGGTTAGCCCCACGGTTTCCAACCTGTAAAGCGCCTTCTCAGGGAGGTGCGGTGCAAAAAAGGTTGGGAACCACTGGGTTAGCCTGTTTATCATATAGATGAGATTCGTATATTTAAATGTTACAGAGTACATTCAAATTTACGAAAAAATCACTTTTTATGCTAGACGTTTTTGTTTACTAGTTGTTTTTATTTTAAGTAAAAAGCTTGAAAAATTCTGTAAAAATACATTGTTGATTGAATGATCATAATGCTGGAAAATATTGAGCCAATGCTACTAAATTTTGTAGCTTTTGAGACGCTAACTTTTAACAAGTTTTTGAGCCTTTTCGATACCTTATATATAATAAGGTATTGAAAAATGATAAATAATGTAATCAATACATTTACAAAATTGGCAATACTTTTTAATAGATTTTTGAGGTCAATTTTGATTTTAGAAATGGATACTTTGCACTTTGCATATATATGTAAACTAGGCAAGTTGTTTTTTTTTGAGTAAGAAATACTTTAAAAATTCTTGGTGAATGTTGTATAAGGCAATTTTACAAATAACTTTTTGGTCTATGTTAAAAAAAATAGTTTGCAATATAATCAGCAGATCATTTAATGTTATCTTATGATACATGTCTACTAGCTTACTTATCTTAAGATAACACTTAAGTATTTTAATTTAATATTTACAAGAATATTATTTAGCAAATTTTCAACAAATAACGATTTTGCCAATACTTCTACAAAAGCCATAATATACGTTGACGGAAATTAACGATTTTTGGTTGATACATACAATTGACTTAATTTGAATAGATAATGATAACTTTTTTATGCATTTTCCGCTTCTATTTTAAAATAGATGCTATTTTTTAAATATTATAGCACACATTTTTTTTGTTTTTTTTTTTAATAAAATTTTGAATAACTGCGTCATTTGTATTGAGCTTTCTTTCAATAATGATCCGCAAATATTCTTAAGAGAGTTTGCGAGTAATGTCGCAGCTAAATATTAACTAATTACAATCATCGTAATTACGAACGCATTAGTAGTATTATAACAACACTGACTACACGAAATTCTCCAAAACAATTATATAATTTGAAAGAATATAATATCAAATTAGTCTCAGTTTTTCCCGTGAGTGCGTTTTATATAATTGTATGTATTTTGTAGAGTTTTTTACAAAATTTATCTGCGTACAAGTTGCGCAACATCATTCGTAACTTTTACTTTGCAAATGTTAGAAGGCATGTAAACGGCTGTAATATGTGGTGTATGCCTTTATGGCAAACTCGATGATATTTAGATAAGTGTCATCATAAACCGGCAATCTTGTAATTGAAAAAACAACTTGTTCATCTTTCACATGTAAATACACACATTGCTGAAAAATGATCTTTGTTGCAAAATTGTTAATAGTAAAGATTTCATTACCTTTTATTGCCCTTACTTCTTATGTCTTTCATGTATGCCTTTTGTAAGTGTGACTTTTAATCTAGTTGCCTAATTTGTGCACAATTTCATAAAGGATAAAAATGATTAATAAAAAGGCTAAAAATTTCTTTCCTAGCTAACTTCACAATATTGCCGACAGATATAAGAATGGTGCCCTATATACTTTTATTAAATCTATTAACATAAAATTATAAGTTAATAAAATACATAATATTTATATTATTTTTTTAATTTAAAATATATAGAGGTCTATTTAATAAAAATACACTCATTTGCACTTCAGATTTTTAGGCCAGTAAAATTGTAATGTTGTTAACAAATGGTAAGTTGCTAGAAGTTTTTTTTAATTTGTTTGTCATAACTACCGATAAGGAAAAATATGATATATTAATCTATATTAATACAATTAATTATTATTAATAATATTTCAACACTTGTAGTCGAATTAAAATTTTTAAAATTACCCTCGATTCTAAACCCTCAACCCTAAATTTATAAATATTTTTCAATATCATGGTTAGAAAATTGGTTAGGAATCTAGGTTATTTTCCTTACCGTTTGGTTATTCTGCCGATATTACGGTATTTTTGATATTACATAGATTTCCAATAATCATTTCTCTAACTTCCTGCTAATAATCACCTTTAAATTTCCAAATATTTCTCAATGACCCAAATTTAACTTTTGCAAGTACATCAGTTTTCATCTTCGCCGTTATTTATTGGAAGCACATAAACCTACTGTAAAATCAATTGTAAGTTCATTTTACTCTGAATAACTTGTTTTTGTTATCTATTTAAAATACAATTTCATTTTGTTATTAGAAAATGAGATGTGAGTTAGAAGATTGCGGTAGAAAATTAATGAGATTATGTACGTGTTTGCAGATTATCGCTTTTTTGTCAGTAACAGTAATAGAAGATGGGGATATAAACATTTTTATTTGATTTATTTTAAATAACTATTGATGTTTTTGTGTTGTTATTATAAAAATTACATCTATATGAAAATATTGATGTAACTAAACAAATTTCTTTTGTTTTGATACTTATATTCTGCATTTTGCTGATGTAATTATCATTATCAGTCTTAAGTGATCATCTTGTACAATAAAATTTTATGACCTTCATTTTAATATTTGCATTCTACTAATATTAGAATGAAGAATTGATAAGAAATAAATAAATAAAATATTTTGCTAATTTCTAATTTCACGATTTCTCGACGTCTCAAATCATTCTAAAGCTTTTGAGACCAAAATTAGAAAAATGTGTTTACCCAAATACCCCAAAAATTTACAAGCCATTTTAATCCTGCAGGATGATCTACGGAACCATTTTTTAAAATTAGCATAAAATTGCAAATTATTTATCCACGTTTTTGCCAAAAATATTGAACAGATTTTGAAATTTTAAAATACTTTCGGCAGATCAGTTAAAAATCGTTTTGATTATTTTTGATAAAGATCGGTCGGGCCGTTTTTCGTAATTAATTTTTAGTAGAGTTTTAATGAATATCGTAAAATATTAGTTCTGCAAAAAATTGATTATAAAAATTGCTTAAAATTGGGCAGTTTTTTAGGACATACTGTGTATGTCCTAAGCGACTCTGAGAGCTTTACAATTAATACAATTAAATTTATTCGTTCATTTTTTTTAAAGATATCAATGTCAAATTTTTAGCGAAAGCAGAAACTTTATTGTGGGGAAAAACAGTTGAAAATTTTATCAGCATTATTCATATATTTCGGATACAGGATTATAATTACTCATTACAGAAAATATATTATCTAAATTAAATTAACACAAATATGTAATTCAATAATTTAAAGAAAAAATACTCATAATAATGTGATAGTTTGTGGGCATGATAATGGATTCCTTAGTATTCTAAATAGGTAGATGTCTGAAGATTATTTTTATGGTTAAAGTCTTTTACAATAAGAAGAGTCTCAAATCTGCAATATAATTGAGGATAGGATAAGGGCAGAATCGAGAACGGAATAAAGTGTTAAAGCATTTTTAATAGAAAATTATGAGAAATAGAAAAATTATTAATTGTAGACATTGCATCAGCAAAGTCCTCCTTTAAAAACTGAATGAAGTACAATTGTGCCATTAGCACTAACAAGAATCATGCCATTTTTAGGCTTTTATTTTTTTACTCGAAAGAAAATCCACCGAATTAAAAAAAAAGTAAATTCATATTTCAACAAAAAGTCTTAATTCTTGAAAATTTGAGGCAGTTGTATTGTTTTTGATTGTGTTCCTAGAATGTTACCAAAGCTCTAGGTTGCAGTTATTAGCTCATAATTTCTAAACAGCGTGAGAAATTTTTTTCAGGACAGTAAAGGTCCATACCAACAAGTAACGACCCGTTTTAGCTTCACGTCAAGATCTGGGTCGTTTAGGCACATATGATTTTCAAAAGATAAGGGTTGAATTTTGAAAAATTTCCCTCACTAACCGACCCTCACTAACTTCGAAAGGCGGATCCATCCATGCCCATCGTTTAATTTGCAAAATGTTTATAATGAAATGGCACTCAGAACATTTTAGATATACAATTCACAATTTTACAATTAAATAACAAAACAACCAAATATAAAATACAAATAATGGAGTCCTAAACTAATTCAATTTTGTGTCTTGATTTTATGAAACTTGATATTACGTCTTCGTTTAGGGCATCTTCAAAAGTTTGCAAAGCATCTTCAAATCTTTGCCCATACAAATCGACCAAATATTATATATATATATATATATATATAAATATATATATATATATATATATATATATATTGTGAGTGATTTACAGTTGAGACACATATCACTGAATTCTGCCATTCCGGCATGACGATGACACTGCCGATGTAACTCTTTATTGTTATCCACCACCATGGACCCCCTGAATGTTGTATCTAGACCCTTGGGGGTCTATGTGGACGTCTTTGGGAATCACTGGTAAAAATGACTAGGATATTTCTTATGAGTGATTTACAATTGACACATATCACTGAAATTCTGCCATTCTGGCATGACGATGACACCGGCGTTGTAACGGTTAGACGCTCTGAACTACTTCATCTCGACTTATTATACTTGGCTGACAAAGCGACAAAGCGACAAACTGTGTCGACAAACAATTTGTATATTTTATCCTAACAAATAAGCTCTTGTTTCGAATGAGAACAGAACAAGAAACCTTTTGTGTTTAACGAAGACTCGTTAGAGAACATATTGCGACCATCGGAAAACGGAACACACCTTCGAGGTTGATATATATTTGCAAATGACCCATATTATGGGACGATGACGAACTTGCAATAAGATCATGCAAGAAATAATAGAACTATGTGTAAAAGGCTTTGGTCTCAAAGCAAGATGCGTGAACTTCCCGATATGGGTAAAAAATTTACCTAATGAATAAGATTTGGTATTTAGATTATTAACTTCCCGAAGGAGAAGTTTATGTTTTCATCAAAAAATCCGAATCGCTAATTTTATGTTTTCTCGACGTTTCGAGCCATTCTGAATCGAATGAGACCAAATTTGGAAAAAGTATGTGTGTGTGTGTGTGTGTGTGTGTGTGTGTATGTGTGTGTGTGTGTGTGTGTGAACAGATTTTTTGCCGTAAATCGACGTTTTCTCCAAAACGGTTGGACCGATTTCAAAAATTTAAAAGCCATTTGATGTATCTCGATGAGGACTATCGTCTCTGAGTTTTGTGCGGCGATCGGCCGGGCCGTTTCTTTGTAAATTGCAGAAAAGTGAAAAATTTTTCGTCCACGTTTTAGCCCGCAATTCTGAATCGATTCTGAAAATTCAAAAACCGTTCGATAGATATTGGTTGGGAATCGTGCTGATTAGTTTTTGGTAAAGATCGGCCGGGCCGTTTTCTTGTAATAAAGTTTAAAAAAAAAAAATTTTGACAATTTTTATGATTATTTTTTTGACGATAGATACCACAGTCTTCTAGGTCATACTAAAATATTACGGCCCTACGACAACTGGTTCAGCTTTAAAAATTCGTCAAAGTTTGCAAAAATCAGTATGGTCTTTTTGGCATTTGTCAAAATTAGACTTTTGATCGACGTTTTCTCAAAAACGCCTGAACCGATTTTAGAAATTTAAAAGCCATTTGATGTATTTCGGTGAGGACTATCGTTTGTCAGTTTTGTGCAACGATCTGCCAAGCCGTTTCTTCGTAATTTGAAAAAAAGTGTTGAACTTTTCGTCCACATTTAAGCTCATCCTACCGAACCGATTTTAAAAAATCAAAAACTGTTCGAAAGATATTAGTTGGGAATGATGCTGATTAATTTTAGGTGAAAATCTACCGAGCCGTTTTCTTGTAATTAAATGTTGAAAAAAGTGTTAAATTTTCGTCCACATTTAAGTTCATCCTACCGAACCGATTTTGAAAAATCAAAAACTGTTCGAAAGATATTAGTTGGGAATGATGCTGATTAATTTTAGGTGAAAATCTACCGAGCCGTTTTCTTGTAATTTACTGTTGAAAAAAAGTGTTAAATTTTCGTCCACATTTAAGCTCATCCTACCGAACCGATATTAAAAAATCAAAAACTGTTCGAAAGATATTAGTTGGGAATGATGCTGATTAATTTTAGGTGAAAATCTACCGAGCCGTTTTCTTGTAATTAAATGTTGAAAAAAAGTGTTAAATTTTCGTCCACATTTAAGCTCATCCTACCGAACCGATTTTAAAAAATCAAAAACTGTTCGAAAGATATTAGTTGGGAATGATGCTGATTAATTTTAGGTGAAAATCTACCGAGCCGTTTTCTTGTAATTAAATGTTGAAAAAAAGTGTTAAATTTTCGTCCACATTTCAGCTCATCCTACCGAACCGATTTTAAAAAATCAAAAACTGTTCGAAAGATATTAGTTGGGAATGATGCTGATTAATTTTAGGTGAAAATCTACCAAGCCGTTTTCTTGTAATGAACTGTTGAAAAAAAAATTGAAGCCGATTTTCATGGAACTTTTTTTGGCAATATACATCATGGTCTTATAGAACTTACTGTAATGCTACGGCCTTACAACAAGTAGTTTAATTTTAAAAATTCGTCAAACTTTGCTAGAATTATTATCGTTTTTTTTTAAAGTAGGATTGATGAAGTATATTATTTACACATTTTTTTGATCAAGTCGATTATTTACACATATCGGGAAGTTCATGTAATTTGCCTCAAGGCTAAATACCAAACCAACTAGTTTCTGAATTGGTATCAAAATTGGCAAATTCCGATTCATTAAAGATTTAGTCATTTTTAAGCGCGTAATTATATTTACCTTAATGTAAACGCAGAAACGTTACGGAGCCCATCTGTTAAGTGTTATGAAGGTATTTCATTAACTTCGTTAAACAATTTACACTTAACTTGCCATAGAAAACGGTACGTACTGAAATAGTAATTGAATAATAAAATGTAATAATTACGTTTTACGTTTTATGTCTTAGTAGTTATGTCTTTATATGTATCTACTTGTTAAGTGTACAAGAATCCTGGACACCTGATGTAGCTGGTAATATTTAACTAATTATAAACACATATATTTATATTTACACTTATGGGGTTTCTAATTAAATGTGCCAATATTAGTTAGCTAATTTACACCTAACTTCAATCAAAAACTTAGTAAGTAAATAAATATTTTCTTTTTTAAATCCTTACCTTTCGTATTAGTCAAAATTGTATTAGAACCTGATATTTCCCATTAGATATTTCTCTCATTTTGTTGTCATTTTCTAAGTAATACGATAAAAAATAAAAGGAAATACATCTAAGGTGCCCAATTATCTTCAATTGAAAATTCTTTTATAACACCATGGGTACATTAAGAACACTAGAAAAGATTTTGACATAGTTTCACGCCGGATGCAATATAAAACAGTTGCACGGGTTTCCTACAACATTCTTTATAGTTTCTACTTCTAATCACGAAACTAAAAAAAAAGTACGGCGAAAAGCGAGTCCAACTCGTTTAGTAAGAGTACAGTATTTAGCATTTATAATAAAATAATATTTATATGAGGAAATAGCCATAGTACTAGGTTTTTGATGGTATATTTGGGTGTAAATGCAATTAAGTGATAGTGGTTATTCGAAAAGTAAAAGTGATGAAACGATGTAAATTTCAGAGAGAATTCGATAAGTGCTTCTAACGAGCATTTAATAAAACAAAGAAAAGAAAGCATTATTATCTCGCTTCTAGGTTGTGAAATATTCCCAAGTTCTGCTGGACGACTATTAAAAACGAATTAAAACAAGTTTTGATATTCAACATATATATATATATATATATATATATATATATATATCCAAATATTAAACCAGAAATATAATTATGATTCATTGGCCCCATTTCGAGAGGAAATGAAGATTCTGTTTATTGAATTAACTTGATCATATAACTAGACATAAATGTTCGCTAATTATATACTCGTTTGCTTGAATTGCAATTATCTATAATGAAATTTTAACATTGAAATGAATTCAATGATCGAGTAATCTATGTTCTGGATCACGCGATACATAGATAGACATGATAAATATTGCAAAACGTTTCAATGTTTAATATGTGAGAGGTATTCACAATTTTTTATACAAATTTGATATTGCATTGTGTTTTTTCAAAATCAAATATTGAATAATTTAAAAGATGTCTTTGAAACTATATAGTACCTACCCAAGATTAAAATCAAAGAATTTAATTCAAATCATTAGGAATTAACAAATATTTGTGTAAAGACCATGTAGCACTCAGATCTAGCTGAAAATTTTTATTGTGGTTTCTTTGAAATATATGCAAAATAGCTGCACGAGTCATATAAATATATCAAATGCGCATTTTATGTAGTGCAGTGTGATAGAAGTTTCCTATAAATAAAAGTTCAATTTTTTTTAATGATATATCATCCGATATTTGCCATTAATAACCGGAAACGATACCAGCCAAATGAAAAATTCTACTACTCTCACAGGACTTCTACTTCTCATGATTTTTTTTTATCACTAAATCGGAAAGTTGTTGGTGTAGGCCCCCAATAACTTCACGAATTCCATCTTTTAGACATCAAATAATTGGAAAACTGTTCGAGTACTTACTAAGTTACTTTAAGAATCACAAGATCTCGATGACTAATTGCAATCACCTTTCCAAGAAATAACACGGTCTGAAAACTTTTCAAGCCAATGTTTCGTTTCTTGTGTGACTCGTATCATCTTATCGAAAGTTACTGTTGTCCAGATCAATACTATCCAATTAAATCATTAATCATTTATTGATAGATCAATCCATTCTTGAAGATTTTGGAATGCAGTAGCAATATTTTCAGTTGTTTTTAAACGATTTTCACGGATTTTATTCTCGTTTGTATCACTTACAGTTAGAATTTTGCACAAAAGCTTCACCAGGATTCAAAAAAGTTTTACGAACTAGGTTTTCACTAAATTTATAGTGATTTTTAATAATTTTATTTGCCCTGTTGAAACATGTTTTGTTACACTGCTATTAATTTCATAATTTATACTTGGCAATTATCAAAAACTAACAGCTTCAGAAGTCTTCTTAGGAAATGGCGGACTCGGGCTATTCAATATAACATTCTTATTGTAAAACTCGCTTTATAAAATAACAAAACAAATATAAGGAACAAACAGAGAGGGTTTTATAGAATAACTTTCTGAACAACTATTTTTTTGGTACGAAGTAGATAATACTGTTCGTAGTTCTACTTCTTCTGTCCTAAGTTGGAGCAAATTCTATAGAAATATCTCATTTATGAAACAGTTATGCAAAGTAATGCGAAGGACTAAAAAGGTAACTGAAATAGTCGTTAGAAATCGTATTATACAATAAATACAGATCCAATACGAGCATCTCGACATTTGCATACGCTGTTTTGAAATGCCAGCTGGAAAATGCGATTCATATCATATAAATAGTAGTGTGCGAATTAGATCACCTGGCTTCACTATCTCTCGGCACAGTGATTTATATTATTTTTATTAACGAAGGTTCCCACGAACACCTCCTAATTGTGACTTTTGATTTTATTATTCTCTAAGAAGCTAATTAATGAGATCGCTTTTGATTTTGTTTAATTATAAATCCCGTGCTCGAGGAATATGGGCGGAAGCATTTATGTTTTATTTGTCTGTCCGGCGACCAGAAATCTGCTTCCAAAATATGTTTCACATATAATTTCAATTTACACGGTCAAAATATTATGATGATAAATGAGATTTTTGTGCTCACCTTTGTGTTGGTTGTGAGAAATTTAAATACATTCACCATTATTTACAAGTTTCGAATAAAGCCAGAACAAATGACAAAAGATCTTAGAAAACTGAGCTCTATGAGCCAATTAGTATTAGAGGATGATTGTAATGAATCATTAACGCAATTTTATATTATTTGGAACAATAATCAATTAATTAGTATAAGTATAATTTAGTCAAATATGTAAATGAAACTAAACGAAATCGAATACATAATTGTTAACAATACTATAATAAATTTATATCTTCTGATGAAGTGGAAGATTTAGAGAAAAGGTGCAATTCAGATGTGCTTAAATCTGATAGTGATAAAAAAAATATATTTAAAAGATCTAGAGCCTGATGCAAAATTCGAAACATCGAAAAACTTAAAAAAAAAAATATGGATTAGGTTGATAATATATACTAGAATTTCTAAAAAATAGTTGTAATTAATTATATGAATATCTAAGGTCAAAACGAAATATTTTCTAAATCACAAACAGTGGCAAATTGCGTAAATTTAGTTTCACAATTTGCTTGGTATTGTCCGATATCGGAGGTTTGTCTTCAAAATTCTTCAACTTATTCTCAATTTTCCTAAAATATTTTAATGGTTACTAACGATTATTTATAAAGTAAAACAAATACACACACATTGCACTTATTGAAAGAATTTTGTTAAATATATTATCATTAACAATAACAATCTTATAAACATCAACGATGCCATGCCATCTCAACGAGTGTCTATTATTAGATAATGACTAATAATTAACTAATGACTTTTTAATAGAAGCAGAAATGCATGGTAAAGGGCTATTTTTACTTTTTTTATTGTTGGGAGGTGAAATTTTTTGCCTTACTATCTCCCTCCATAGTTCTTGCCTAACCTTTCCCCATTTTTTGCAATCCATAACGGCGTGCTCAGCATCCGCCCTAGTCACTCCACCCAAGCAATAGCAATTAGGGATCGGTATTGATCCCAATTCTACTCAGGTAAAACGGAGTGTATGTATGGTTAAATCTTAGTCTGAATATTATAGAAAAAAACGACCGACATTCAGTAAACTCGTCATACCATGGTCTGATAGGTATTGCTTCTTGTATTGTGCCGCAGAATATACCTTTGATTTGTTTGGAAGCCTGATGGTCCAATTACCATTCTTTGCGAATCTTTGCTTTGCAGAATTTTTTTGTCTTTATAGGATAACCCGTCCTCTGCAGAGATGCCAGTATCTATTTTCTATATTTTTAAATAAAATCCGATGTCACTCCTGGTTGACATCACCCTGCTGAGATGGTTATCGAACCTAGAACTTCCGATTCAAATCCCTTAGCTCTAGCCACTAACCCAGGAGCGAACCCATATATATATATATATATATATACATGTATAGAATTATATATATGCGTGTATATCATTTCATGAACGTATATTTTAAAATAACAATAACATCTGCTTTTACACGCTCTGAATATTTTGCATGACAAGGGGAAGCGCAAAAAGCAAAAGTTACAATGCACAATTACGATTCAGCTATGCAATATACGAGCAGTTTTACTGACATATGAAACTATATATAATAGAAATAATTTCTACATCATGACTATTATTGTAATTTACAAATTGATATAGAAATATTAAAAAGAACGTTTTTTTCAAATGGCATCACTTCCGTGATAAGAACTACCTATTCTAAATTACTTTTGTATTAGATTTGAAATGGAATGTTATATTTATATCTCGTTACGTAGTTCTTTGACATTTCCTGAAAAGCTTGTATGTGAATAAATCGTTGCAGTTTTTATAAAATGATTTTATTATTATGAAAAATTCTTGATATTCTATTTGATTACACTGCGCGATAATAAATTTTTTTCGGAGATGTTATGATGGTTTTTAAATGATTCTGAAAAAAGTAACAGAAATTTTCTACAACTTTATGTTTTGAGATATGTCAATATGCCAGTTTTACTTCAAATTACAATAAAATATACAACATATTTCATTTTATGCTTTCTAAAAGTTTTTTATATGACTGATTTTGTCATAAGCTCCACCAATTGTCATTCATCATGTGGATGTCCTACATTCCTTGATATCGCTCCTCCAAAGTTCTGATGTCCTGGTGGATACTCTCACCCTGCTCTTCGCTAATATCTTCAAAATTTTCCAAAAATCATTCTGAATAAGAGTGCGGGTGATAAATTATCTTATCTTATCTTATCTTCTCTCTTAATGTTGGTTTCTGCATCCATTACTTGGTAGACAAGAGATGTTGATGTTCTGTTGATCATATAAAGACTTCAATACCAGTGGGGTTGTGGTTTCTATTGCCATTTGCTTCCATTGCCTGAATTTATTTCTTTGGTATTTACCACACAGAAGAATCGATCGTCGTGGTGATTCTGTTTTTTTCTCATCTCTCTCAATAAAAGTGCAATTTTTGTCGCGCAGTGTTATGAATAGTTTGATATTTGTTTTGTTTCTACCAAATACACGACTAATATCTATATATATATATATATATATATATATATATATATATATATATATATATATATCACAATAGAACTAGTTGTCCATTGTTTCTTTAACCTTCTAGTTAGCATTAATCCCGGATTAATGTAGATCTTGATTGCAAAGGTATTTTATAAAAGATGTTTTTGTCCTGCATCACATCTTATATATATACATTAATTTTGTAATGTCATTATGCTCAAGAATAATGTCTAACAAAATTATTTTATATTGTATATTTTAATTATTTTAATTTTTAACCAAAAACAGAATTATTAACTCGGTTGTTGGCGTTAGGTGGAATTCATGGTAAAAGAGAGAGATCAGGATGTGCTTAAATTATTGTTCCTAATCCTAATAAGTCATAATTTTAAAATTAGCATTTTACAAAGTCAACACCTACTAATTTAAGAATCATATCTTATAATCTATTGAAGCATACCAATAGAAGTGCCCAGAATAATCTTCTCTCGGGACTCCTCAGGAAGAACCTGGGTTAATATTTATTTGCCTTTCACATATTATTTCATTTTTTTTATTTTCCTATTGCTTCAGTTGGTTTATGAATATTTGTTGAATGTATTTTTCAACTTGAATAGTTCCTAGTTTAAAAAAAACTTTTGTTGCTCCATTCCAAGTTTTCTTAATCTGTGTAGATGATCTCTAAAACCTCTCACGTTTATATTAACATACAGTTTTTTCTTACTCGTTTGAGTTCAAGGGAATTGCAGGTGGATTTATTAGTATCTATTTACTCGTTTGAGTTCAAGGTGGAATTATTAGTATCTATTAGAATTTGTATAGTTATATTGGCAATAACTCAATTATAAAAATTTGAATGGGAAAATAATATTCCTTATTCCGAAATCAGGCTCCGACAATGGTAAGAACATCAGGCAATCTTTGGACTTCGAATTCGATATGTCTTTGAAATTTCAGGAATAACTCTTTGTCACCCTTATATTAAGCAGTAGTGATAAAAGTTTACAATTAAAAATTCAGGTCAAAATATGTCTCCAAATGAAAAAAACAATTTGTCGACATTTCTGCATCTCATTAAAACTAGATTATCTAATAGAGAAATAAAATTAGAGAAATTCTATTATTGACAATATATCAAATAAAGGTTGCTTGTCATCTAAAAGAAGTTGTTAATATAAGGACAAATTTCATTAGAATAGCTGATAGAACGGTAGAATTCTTCAAAAATGAAAAAAAAGGTAAAAATGATCTTGTGTAATTTTGATGCACATGATCGTCTTCAATGATTAATCAGTAATGCCATTAAATGAGCAAACTTGTACATTTCAAATTCATCATTTAAAAAGTACAAGTTTCATCAACTTTCAAGACAAAAAAAATCATGTCTAAAGCAAAATGTAATGCAATGCCATTTCAAATATTGTACTTTATAGTATGTAAATTACAAGTCTTTCCATGACAATTGACCCACTAATTTGTCTCCTTCATTTCTTAAGTATTCCATTTAAAAATACTACATGAAATGAAATTCTGTAAATGAATATCAAACCGAAATCTTCGAATTGGGCAATTGTTTCAGTTTTAATATGTGTGAAATAAGAAGTGAACGACATACATATCAAGGTCGGAAATTATGAATCCGCTTTTATACACGTAAGTGTATAATTGTATTAAATAAGTATATATATATATGTGTATATGTATATATATATATATATATATATATATATATATATATAACATAAGACAATACCGCGGACCTTGAAAAGATTTTGCCGGGCGAAACGTATGAAAACTGGTTTCTTCAATCGTTTTGTATGGACAACATATACTTTTGAATATAATTTCAGTAATTTGCATAATACATAGACTGCATATAAGTAACTATAAAAATGTAAATATATGTATAAAATATTATACACATAAGAATGATTAATAACGGTGAATTATTACTAGTGATATTTTGACGTTTGGCATTAATTAACGACTTTAGAAACTATAACAGAAATGTTCCAAATGTCATGTCTTAAAGATTAGTGAAAACATAGATTATGATACAGGCTCATGGACTGAGAATTTTGTATAAATACAAGTGTTTACAAATCAAATTTATAGCCATTTATTTATTTGATTTCCTTAAAAGTAGCAATCAAGGTACAATGGGTACAATGAAATCCTGTAAGCTTCTATTACACGAAAAGATACATAAAAGTTATAGAGTAGAAGAAAAAGTAATAAATTAGAATTCATTCCATGGAGATTGTACTATTTCATTCTTAGCCATTACTGTTGTTTCAATTTATACTTTTTAATCATTTAAGAAAAGCTCATATTTTACTTACTATCTAAATTTACCTATGAGTTCTTTTTATGTTAGTATAATTATAAACAAATATACTTCTATCCCTCGTATGATCAGTACACATATGTGTATATTATATGGATATAACGATTCAATAAATGGGAACAAATAATAAAATACGATAAAGACGAATTTTATAAAATTCTCTGTGGCTTTAAACAAACAATAATAAAATTCAGTATTTGTAGACATATTGCTTTAATAAAATTCAGATCCCAAGATTGACAATCGATTCGTTCCAAACCAAACAGAACTGATTCAAACAAAAAGATTCTGTATGAATTTTGTGGGTATGTAAAGCCTAAAAAACGGGAGTAAAAGAGGTGACCTTAAGTCCCGGATTTCCACCTTGTGTCCCGGGTTTTTCTAAAAGCAAGTTTTGCCACCGATTTAGAATTTTTACCCCGGATTGTCCCAGTTTTTCGAAAATTAATAGGTAAATTAACAAAAATTATGAAAACTAAGAAACAAGTGCTATTTTTTTCCAATTAATTATGAAGAAATTGGAATAGAATTTCAGACTAGGCTCAAAAGCGAAAAAACATATAGATCGAAAAATAAAAGATATAATATAATGTCCCGGTTTTGACTTAAAAAAAGTATAGTCATCTTAGTAAATAGCAGTCCAAAAATATTGTTTATAAAGTTCTCGATCTGCTGACTTGTTGGATTAATCGATTAATCAGATTCGTTGACATCAATTTTCTTGATCTAGTTGCTATTAGATATTGAGTATCAAAAAAATGAAATCCAATTGTAAATGAGACAGGATATCAGGATATTTTTGGTGCAATTTATCTCTTTTTATTTATAACAATTTATAACAAAATTGTTAAGGTATTATAAGGTAGTGAATTATTGAGGTAGTATTCGTAATCGCTTAAAAGTTCTTGTAGATAAATGAAGTGAAACTGAGGTGGTTACAAATTAAATGAAATTTTACTTGAAAAGAATATAGATATTTGATAAATAGAATTCAATTTTTTTAGAATAGCTATGTAAATTGATGTAAAAGTAAAAACGCTAAAAAAATAATGATATCTTATTCTTCCTCGTACACTAGAGGTCTACAGGACCCCAACGCCGCCTTCAGCCTTCAGCGTATTTTTTACAAGGTCGCTTGTTTCCGAGTATTTTTCAGGCTTTGAATATTTTTTACCTTTAAAAATGTATGCCATCGCATTGTGAAAAAATTAAATTTTATTTTCTGCCGACTGACAGCGTTTATACACCGCTAGGGTCTACTGACCCCTGTACGTTTTCGTT
Organism: Ctenocephalides felis; assembly: GCF_003426905.1. Classification (NCBI taxonomy): domain Eukaryota; kingdom Metazoa; phylum Arthropoda; class Insecta; order Siphonaptera; family Pulicidae; genus Ctenocephalides; species Ctenocephalides felis. Next base: position 16,322,773 of record NW_020539724.1, on the reverse strand, counting down.
CTGGGCTGACGTGTATACCTTGGTGGTGAAACCTTGCCAAAGCCCTAGTAAATCAGCTCATAGCCTCACATAATCTATCAATAATCTGACTATTTATAAGAATATAATAACCCAAAAAATGGAAGAGAGACTAGTACAGATATTTTGAAAATATCTTTCATTTTTATCACCCCAAAGGACAACGTAACAACGTTATACTTGTTTATCTATGGTTGCAGTTATAGAACTTCTGAAAAATCTTATATGTAAACTTTAATCAATTTAGTTTCTTAAAGTTGGATTGGCCTAAAATAAAATTGAATGTAAGTTTAATTCATATACGGATTCCCCGTGAATAATTTACTCTATAATTAAATTCAAATCATATAAGGAAATGCGCTTGAGGGCTTCAAAGGCACAGAAAACGTGCACGTTTCGTACCAACAGTTTCTACGCTCGTTTGCCGTTTATAATAAAGCACGTCTCGTAGTATAAAAGAACTTGAGAGTGAAAGTATAAAATTAATAATTGAACTGGATTATAAAACAGCAGGCCATAAATTGATACATAGACAAAGTGTAAGATTTAGTTTGCGGTTTATTTTCAATAGAATAGATAAAATTCAATGCACCTGCTTCTTAATCTTTAATTATTTGTGCGCACTAAACCTACTTATATCATTTGTTATGTAAGCTTGAAAAAAAACTAGTGGAGAAATAAGGCAAATAGCTGGAAATCCCGCATAAAAAAATATTTATTTTTAAAAAAACATATAGCATAAAAAAATATAGTTTAAATGTTTAAAAAATTAGATTTTTGAGAATTTTGACATTTTTGTAATTTTTTTTTTAAATTTTATTTTATTCCGCAATCTATAAAAATAATTACATTTAGCAGAAAATGCTGACAAGTTGTTTACAATTAATTGTCCACAAATTACTAGATACCCCCAGTGGCGTATCTACTAGAGCTAATATAAAAAAAACTAAAGACAAAGGGGAGAAAAACAACTATAAATAAACTATATTAGATCTCCAAGAATTTTTCTATTGAGTCTGGACGGCTGGCTTTTCTGGTATAAATGGCTTGCTAGTTGGTTAGGATGGACGTCAATTCATTTGTTTTTTGTTCACATTTTGTAATTATTTGGAAATTTAGAACTAACTGATAAACATTGGTTTGGTATTTAACCCATAGAAATATAAACAAAGTTTGTACTTATTATCAAAATCTCCATAATATATCTTATAATTTAATGTGCATAGGTCTAATGATCATTTTTGGCCGCAAAATGACTTTTTTTTACTTTCTTTATTGGATCTCCGAAATCGCTGGACCTGCTTTCCCAAAAATTTAATCAGTTCTTCGTATCGTCAGTACAAAAAAATATTTTTTGAATCATTCAAATCGGACACTCCGATCCGTATCTTCGAAACGATTGGATCTATTTTGCAAAAACCAATAAGGACAATTTTCGGTAAATTACTCAAATCGGTAGATCCGTGTTGCGGAAATCGACGACAAAAATTTGTATCCGCACATTCAAACACACACACATACATACACACATCAATTTTTTCTAAGGTATGCCAAAATGTTCAAAAACCTCTGAAACGTATAAAGATATGTAAAAAAAAATTATATTAAATTTTTTGCGATTACTGCAACTTACCGTTTTAAAAATAGTCTTAAGACGAAACAATAATTAATATCAGATATTATAAATTATTAAAAATAAATTGTTAAGAGAAAAACTTGATTAAGAAAAAAGTGTTCTTTTTAGTTTATATTATTCATATTTTAGTTAATAATTAGTTTAGATATATTGATAGATAATTAAAATAAAATATTGAATGTCGTTTATCATCTTCTGAATAAAATTTGATTGCTTCAGTTTAATTATATGCCTGTCCAACAATCGCGACTAATATTAATTAAAGAAAGCTTAGAAACTTTTTTTAATTAATATTAATTGACTTATATAATATTGAATTCTTAAATTGTACTGAAGGTGTTATATTGTATTTATTTCCCAACGAATATCCATAAAAAATAAAACCCGTAACAAAAATAAAAAATAAAACCTGTAATGAAAAATTAAGATTAATCATTAATTTTGAAAAATCTGAATCAAAATTCAATGAAAAACGTTCGCAAAATGACGATAATTGACCCAGTCATTGATCAGATTAAAAATGATTAATGAAATTGGGAAGTGTAGTAGGAAGGTGAAAATTGAGGGTTGAAACTATGTATTTTTTAAACTCGCATTTAAAATTATGTATAACAAAATCGATCCAATACATTCAAAAATAGGTACTAAAATTGGACAATCCTTGAACAATTAATTTTTAATGTAAAATAGAGCCTTTTAATAAGACCAAAAAATCTCAATTAAATTTCTGTCCACTGACAGAAATCGAGATGAAAAATGATGTAATTACTATAATAATTCTTACAAAATAAGGGTTTGTGGTACGATGGTGAAAAATTTGTAACATTTGTATACCATGTAACATTTTCCCAAATTTTCACAGCGATCGGGTGTATGGTTTAAGATTAGATAGGACTTTTTTTTGGAAAAAATACATAATGATTTTATTATTGTATTCACAATATATGTAATAATCCATTTTTCTAATATATGTAATAAGCATTTCACCTTCGTTCGAAACTAGAATTTGATATTATCTCAAACAATGCATGCGTGCAATGAAATTATAATTCTAAATTATTTATTGTATTACATAATTTCATGAATCACTAATTAAATTATTCATGGGCGCAATTAACGAGTGTATAATTCAAATTAAATAACTTTTATTTCATTAAATTTCTTAAAATGTGTGGAATGTTTTTATTAATCACCATAACTTTCATCTTTGCATTTCTTTTCTTGGGTAAATGAACGCGAAATGGACAGTTTTAATAATTATAATGGATACTTTTCAACAAATTATCACATTAAAAATTTCATGCAAAATTAGAATCAGATAAACTCGTTGAAGCACGTCGAGGGAATTAAAAATTTTCGAAACTTGGTAAAAATATACTTATAGCACTCTCACTGCTTTTAGAGATATTTTAATGTGATTATATTATTTATTTATGGCATATTTATTTATGATGTTATTATTATGTGGTTTAACATTGCGCGTTTGCCTTTCACTTTCATTGGTCTTGTTATTTTCTTGGATTCAAAATATTATAATATAATTCAATTAAAACACAAATTATTTGTATGATTTATACTCCAACAATATCTAATTAAAAATATATTATATCAAAGCATTGTCAAACGTAAACAGTAAATCTGAATTTAAAATTTACTGACTTTAAATTAAAAAGTCGTATGTATTTCTTACTAGAAATTGGATCATCGTCAATGCGAATGAATATTCACATTTTAAGGATTTGTTTAAATTTATTTCAAAAATTAAAGGGCTTATCTTGGATATATGAAGTACAAATACAGCTTAAAATTTATTTCATTGAGTCGAATAAAAAACATTAAAATAAAACATGATGATAAAACGACTAATATCGATTTTTTTTTTGTAAAATAACCATCAATAGGTTATATCTGAAAGTAATTAACATTCTGAATTACCACTGTAATAGTAAATATTATCAAAAAACCAAAATATTATAAATATCTCATGAATTCATAGGTTTACAAAAAATATATCATCATTTATTATGATATTAAATTTATAACAAGTTAACCTAAGAGGAATTTAAAATCAACTCATAATAATTAGCAATTAAGTTTTTTTTATAGACTATTAATCTTGAAACTTATTTTTGTAAACATATTTTTTTTGTGTCTTCAATTCATCAACTTAACTTCTGTATACTTACCGTGGCTCAGTAATAAGTGCTTTGGCCTTGCAACCCGAGGTTCCAAGTTTAATCCTAACTTCAACGACCTGATATTAATCAGTAGGTCTATCAGTTTTTACCTCAAAATTGAAAACTAAATCGAATATATAAATCTGAATATGATTTCAATTGAAAATATCCTTTCTGGACATTACTCCAAATTAAAAATAAATATATAACAATTAGTAATGAAGAGCGAAGAAAATCAAAAGTTCTGATTGCTTTTTAATATACATGGATAAAAAAATCTATATATTTACTAATAAATATATATTTTAAATGTAATTGGAAATGTTTATCTTCTCAATGTTGGACAAAATTTAGAATATATTTTTGAGATTTAGAACTTTCCACTTATGCTTTAATTTTTTTTTTTTTTTATATATATATTGGCTTGAATTAAAATAATCGTAACCGACATATACAAGTTTAAATATGCATAAACTAAATGTGTGTCATTACAAAAATATTTCCTTAGCTATAAATAGTTTACTTCTAGAATTGTCAGATTTTTTTTATTTGATATTGTTAATTCTAGTGCTAATTATGTAGGTATGTAGTATATTTATCTAAATAATGATATAATAAATCTTTAAGTTGTATATCCACTGATGATGAAAAAAATACTATTTTTAAATAATTATTTTTTTTAATAAAATTATTAAGTATTTTACCATTTACAATGCTGATCAAATGCGCCAACTTTTGATGAAACTTGCCAACACACTTTGATGCAATTTTTTAATGGAGGACTTCTCAAAGTCAACCGACCATAAAAAATTTTAATTTAGAGTTCAACAAAAAGTTTTAATTCCTGACAACTTGGGGTAATTGCATTGTTATTTTTATGTGGATTGTAGAAATGTTCTTCATCTATGTATGTACACGGAGACAAATTTTTGTCGATGATTTCGGGAACACCGATTTGAATTAATCAACCGATTCGTATTGATAAGGACGTGCTGATTAGTTTTTGGCAAAGGCAGGTCGAGCCATTTCTAAGATACAAAAGTGCTAAATATGGTAATTGATTTTTTTCAGAGAAAGGAGCATCCGATTTGGATAATTCAAAAAACGTCATGTTTCTATTTTGGATATCCAATAAAAAAGTGAAACAAACGCCATTTATCGGACAAAAATGATCATTAAACATATGCACACAAATTATCACATCCTTTATAGATATTTTAACAATAAAAAATTTTGTTTACTTTTTTATGGGTTCCGTACCAATGTTTATCCGTTATACACCGACGCGACGCCCACGCGCTTCTATATTTTAGTTCTACGCAGCTAACACATCGCGATTGAAATCAAATCCCGTACCAAAAATCCAATTTTTTAAAAAGGTCAATTTTATTCGAAAATAATAAAGATCTCAAAAATCGATTTATTCAGAATTCTAACAGAAAATTGAATTCTTCTTAAAAATTTTAATTTTTGGTACAGGAAGTTCTAGCTATTTAGCATTTCTAGTCTTAAGCACGATGCCATGCACAACTAGTTAATTATTTTTAATTGGTTAGTTTTTTCCATGAATCTTCCGACCTTTCATCAAACATTTCTCTACCATAACAAACCATATATCACATATCCCTTTCGTTATATTTTTCACACGCGTCCAATTTGTATTAGAAGTGTAGCGTGAAACTCATGAATTAAAAACCGTCTAATTGGAAGATAAACACACATTCAAGAAAAAATGCTTATAAATTAATATGTGCAGGTGAATAAGTCTACACATACACCTCTATAAAAATTACGACAGTTAGAGAGTAAGCATGCAAAAAAGTAATAGTTCCCACACGACACGCCAAGTGACTCTGAAAGGAGAATGAAAAAAATTAAAATAAAAATTAATTAATTCAGTACGCTTTGAAGAACACTTGAAATTCACTTGCACTTTTTAGGTAACAGTGGTATGATTTATGGCCCATGAATATCTTTAATTTATTCTATTACTCATTGTGATAATCAAATAAATTGCGAAATAGTTTAATCGGAAAAGATTTTTATTTTTGTGTAAACGAGGAAAGCTTAATTGTTCAACTATCTTGAGACATTATATTTGTTTATAGAGATTATATATGTTTTATATAATCATGTTCAAGATTAAGTCGAAGTCCAATATTTCGAGGTTTTTCTTTATTTTTAATTGTAAGAAATCTATCTACCCAATTTCTGTCTTTCGAAGTTCTATCTTCTCGAGAAGTATTATCTCTCATCAAAATTAAAAGTTACCATATAAGTTGTGTACTTAGAAGGTATGGCTGTTGATTTTGTTCAAAAACATACCCCTTTCCGGAAAATTTGTTTTATTTTTGAAGATTTTAACTCATAAATTCTATACAATCATATTAGTTAAATAATGTCTTGTTCAACTATTCACTGTAATATTTTTTAATCAGAAAATTGCTTGTTTTTTTCTTATGAGCAAAAATTAATTTACAGAAGACTGTTGATTAATTTATTTCTGTATAACAAGTTCACATACCGGAAATTTAAAACCAACTCCTAATAATTAATAACAATTACAATATTTTATGGACTTATATATCTTGAAGAACTCATTTCTGTAAACATAATTTTTTCGCGTCTCCAACTCCTAATAATTAATAACAATTACAATATTTTATGGACTATATATCTTGACGAACTGATTTTTGTAAACATATTTTTTTTGCGTCTCTAATGTATCTACTCAACTTCTGTCTACTTACCATGGCTCAGTAATAAGAGTTTTGGCCCTGCAACCCGAGGTTTCAGGTTCAATCCTAATTCCAAATACTTGATATCAAAAATGATATCAATCAGTAGTTATATTAAGACTGTTGATTATTTTCGAGAATTGATTAATAATAAATTCTGAATTAATATTGATTTTGCCGTGGCCTTGTGGTCATAGCTTTGTTTGGCAATGACAGGTTTCAAGTTTGATACGCACTTCGACCAGCTTAATGTCAAGCAGTAGTGATATCAGTTCTCACTCGAAATTGTAGATCTGAATATGATTCCGTGTGAAAATAGTCTTTCGGAACATTAGTACTGCGATAATCACGTCACTATGGGCAAAAATATAATAATAATGTAACCAGAAAAAGAATAAACTACTAGGTTGCCTTCTAAAAACTCTCAATATCAATAATTTTAGTAATATTGTTTATTTTCGGAAATCAAATTTGAACATATTGAAATATAAATCGTGCAACCAAAATGTATTTGTTTAACATACTGTCACACATGACTTTACCTCTTCATTTTTGGAATTAAATTGTAAATAATTGAAGATAAATACAAAATGAGAAAAAATAATCTGTAACTACATCCGGGTCGAGAAAGAGCCTAGTGAAACCACAATGTTGATAATATTTATTTAATATATTTTATTACTCTATAAATTATATTTATAAATATTATTCTAGAGGCAATCACTAATAACAAATTAAGTCAAGTAACTTTCAATTGGGAACAAGTACGATAGTAACTAGTTTTAAGCCCAGTGCAACTATCTATATTAATAGGCTTCTATTTAACCATATTAGTATATTTATCTTATATTTCACTTTCTGGAATATTATTGAATTCCATACAAATCAGTTCAGTTTTTTATACAAAAAACTTTTTTTCAATTTTTATATTTCGGTATCCGCTTTTTTGGGTTCCATAGTTTCTAATTCCAAAGTTCTCTGAAATTTTAGCGTTGTTCTTATGACGTCTTATCTTCAAAATATATTATATTGAATACAAAACTGGACCACTAAATATTTGATTTTGTGTAATTGTGCAAGTCAAAAACATTAATTGTGCAATATGTTATTAAATAAACAAGTCAAATAACTTTAACAGTGGCAAAATATTGAACAATAACACTAGTAGATTTCTTTCTACAATATGAGTTCTTTATAAGTTATTTTCATGACCACAATTATATGAACTACTCAAGAAATTATATAATAAAAATTTATTTTAACACCTTAACAATTCGATTTGCATTTTTATATATTTTAATAATCATTTTCTATACTACTATTTATGGCTTTATAGAAAGATAGAAGGTGGACAAATAGACATGTAGAAAGATAGAAAGATAGAGAGATAGAACGATAGAGAGATAGAGAGATAGAGAGATAGAATGATAGAAGGATAGAAGAATAGGATAGAGAGATATAGAGATAGAAGGATAGAAGGATACAACGATAGAACGATAGAAAGAAATAAAATATAGAAAGATACAAAGATAGACAGGTTGACATTATAGAACGATAGAAAGAAATAAAAGATAGAAAGATACAAAGAAACAAAGATAGACAGGACAGGTTGACTTGTAAACCTGTAGACATGTATACTAGTATACAGATAGATCAGTAGACAGCATGAAGACAGGTATCATGTAAACACATAGTAAGATAAAATGATTGGCACACTGGTAGATTGGTAGAATAAATGACTGGTTGACAAGATACAAAGATAGGTAGGTCAACAGTTCCACAGATACAAAGATAGCCATGTAGACAGATGGGCAGAGATTTCTGTTCTGACAAATGGGCAGAGATCTTTAGATTAGGACTAGGTGGTCATAGTAAGTAATGGGTAGTACTGCCCTAGGGCATTACCAGAGTAAAACTCGAACTCAATAGGTAGACATATAGAAAGATCAAAAAATAGACATTTAGGTAGGGAATATACAAATCAAATTAATATTGATTCAATTTATTATTTACACATTTCGGAAAGTTCTAGCAACTTATCTTAAATCAAAATGCCACTTACTCTTAGTTTTATTATATTTATTTACTAACATGGAAGGAAGAAGTATATGATATGAAATTTAACCATTGTCTAAGCTAACTGAATAATATTGAAATACCATTATGGGAAAAATTAAAATCGAAATATGTCTGTAAAGAACATATGGACATTGAAGTCTATGAATACAGTTACCTTCATCAATATTTAATCACTTATATACATATACTTAAACATATGCATATGTATTTGTATATTATGTGTTCATCTAAATATAATCTACTTTCCTTCTGTTTGTAAAGACATTGTTCATATATTTACACCTAATATCTAATTTTTTTTATTTGCCCACGAAATATTTATATGCATAGTGATTGTTGATAAAAGGTGAATGCTATATAAATATGTACAGAATGATTCAATAGTAATTTGTCTACCATAACTTTTTTTTCTCACAATTACTAAATAATCGACTAGTAATGATATGTAATCATCAAGTGATCATATGAGTTGAATAACTTGAAAAGTGTCAATGCTACTTGGCTAATGTATATGATCAACTATTAAATAAATACCAGGTTTTTTGCTTTTTAATGTTTGTGGTAAAAATATAGTGAATGATTGTTATTAATAATTATTATTTTGAATTATCTATGGGATTGTCATCGCGTAATTCTGCTGTTTTTATTCAAGTGCATTAGATAAAATTAACTTAAACAAGTTTTATTAAGTAAAATGTACTTGAACAAGTTTCTTGAAGCTATTTGTGTCTAAATAAATACTAAATATTTTAAATAATAAATATTTTGTTTCTTAATAATAATTTTTAATAATAATAAATAGTAGTCTGCTTGAAGGCAGGCCCATGACCTGAGAGCACCACAAATAAATGGTTCCCTTTCCATTCTTTGTTTATTATTCTCATAATTATTTTACTTCAATTATTCACTTTTTTCTTGATTTTTAGGTATTTTCTTTTTCAAACTACTGCGTCCATGGTTTTGTGTTTCGGCTCTCATTTCCTCCCTGTATTTTTCCTTCTCCAAGTGTGTTTAATTCTATTTCCAACAAAATATTGATTGGGATTTCTATTTTTTTTATTTAAAGCTCAGGTAATATAATACAACTCAAATAGTGTACTACTAATTTTCGAATTACGATCTCATGAAAATTAGATAAAAATTCTGACTTGAAGCTGTATGTCTCTATCTAAAATCCAACGCATTTATTGTGCCTTCTGATTTGATTACTAAAATAAAAGTTGTGAAAGAATAATTTATATGAATAATACATGCGTATCACGAATATATAAATATTTACTTCTATATGATCGAACAGAATTCAAATTATGCTGGCATGAGAAAGTGATAATGTAATAGAGAAATTTTGCTGCATTTAGGAACATAATCAAGTAATCGTTTATGAAGATGATATGTATGAATATATATATATATATATATATATATATATTTGCTCGATTGATGATTTTATTTTGTGCATACGGAAAGTATTTTTTATAACAAAAATTTTATTATTGTACTAACTAGATACTTTCTAATAGTTCACTAGTTTTTTCATATATTACAAATTATTTAATAGTAATTACTTTTAAATTAATGCATAAATGACGAAAAAGGGCTATTTTTACCAGGAATCTATAATTCAAGTGAAATCCGATATCACTACTGTTTGATATTAGGCTGCCCAAGGTCGGTATCGAATCTGAAACTTTGGTTGCAATTTGGAATATCGTTTAAATCTGAATTATTAAATTAAATATAAACATTATTATAAAGATTTGTAGAAAGTTTTAATGAATAGTTATAATTACTAATATTTTTTATTAATATTAATAATAGTGTTAAAATTTTTATAACATATGATATTTTACTTTGAATTAATTGATGACTTACTGACTGTGAATATGTATATTTATAAATTGTTCGTCATACTTCAGAGAGAAAAATAAGCACTTGTAATTACATAAATTATATCAAATGTATCCTGTGACAAATGTTTTCAAATACTTTTCATTTCCGTGACGAATAAAAAAAAATTTGAAATCAATTATAATTCATAAAAATCAATTTTATAAATACAAAATTACATATAAAATCCATTTGCATGTCAATACAAGCGCCTATAACAATTCTTTAAATTGTTTGCTCCAACCACGCACATTTTTCACGATTGTGCATGATGTATTGTGAATTCATATCATAATTAAAAACACATTACTACTAGGAGCAATTCAGACAATGAAGATGTTACAAATCAATCAAATTTGTTAGCGTTATTAATAATTTTAACATCATTATGTTTCAAACACTATGAATTAAAAAAAAGCAAAATACGGTTCGTGAAATGTGGGTGTACTTTCGAAGCCTACATAAATACTCCATGGGTACACTTACTGTATAATATATATATATATATATATATATATATATATATATAATTTTTTTACTTAACAATATTTTTATTGTTTGATAAATAATCACAAGTCAGTAACTTTCTTATGGTTAGAGGAAAAGTTACAAGAATATCGAACAGTCACTTTCTAACAAAATGTGCATAGCAAATCTAACTTTATTATGTAGATGAGTATAATATGCATATACATATATACACACATATATAAATATGTATATGTATATATAATATTGATAGCAGTATTTAATTTCATAATAACAATGGTCATGAATGATTGCTATATTACTATTTGTTTTTGAATAATTACTAGAATCTTCTATTGTCTAATCTTAGATTTTATTGATAGTTGCAAAAGCTGTTTTGATTTTTAAAATTTTTTTAATCATTAATTTCATTATTTAATATAGATTCATTATTTAAATCATTATTTAAATAATTTCATTATTTAATATAGATTTAAATTATTCATTATACTCATTTTCAACTGTTTATTTTTAGGCAAATTTTGCAATTACATAAAGATCGCGTAAAAACTATCATACTCTATTGATTTATTATTTATCTTCTTCTTAATCAAATCATCACAATAGCTTATTAGGTCCCTTAAATTCTAATCACTGTTTGAATAAAATAAACAAAAAAAACTTTTCAAATCATGTTATGTACTGTTGTGCAGATCCATGAAAATAATTGTTCCAAACTATCAGGTCTATGGAATTAATTGTTTAAGTTCTAAAAAATCTAAATGTTCCAACGTTCCGTAATAACAAGCCAGATAAATAGTCTCATTCTACCTGTGTGGTAATGTTCAATTGCAAGAGTTATATTACTTTGTAATTAGTGTTGTTTTTCTTTGACCATTTGCTTTGCTGGTGCAAAAATCGAAAGTTCATGCGATCAATGAAAGTCTTACCTAACATATTATATTGTTTATAGACAAATTTCTATGTGTATGTATAACACGCTTCAGTACATGCAAATAAATAATAAAGCACTAAGCAATCGCTCAATCTGGTAATCAAGGGCTGGAGAACGTTTTAATAGACTTTAGAAATTTAGATTCACTTCTGGTTTCATAGGGTTTTTACCAAATAATTAAATTAATAATATTGACCAATATTATGCAAGTCAGTGATCGATAATAATAAATATAATTTTGATACAAGTTAAAAAAATTAATTAATGTAATTACAATAGAATCTCGTTAACCCGGCACACTCCCAACAGAAGCATTGAACAATTTTTGAAAATTTTAACGTTATTTCCAATATCATATGTTGAAAATTATGACTTTTTCACTATAATAATGATTAAATAAACGTATATTTAATATTACTATTGAATAGGGCCATGGTTATATTAATAATATTTATTTTTTATAAGAGACAATATTACTCCTAGATTGAACTTCATAAAAAATAAATTTCAGGAAATTAACTTTTTTTCCAAAAGTGAGCATTTCCCTATAAACTTAAATTTTGTGAAAATTGTTTATAATGGTATGCCATAAAAAAATCTTATATATTTAATCTTTTCAGTAGAGTTGCATTAATAAATATGATCAGAAGAAATTTGATTTAAAGGTTGTAACTATCAGTACTGCTATTTTCAAATATATTTGTATCTATATCTACATATATGTATCTTATTAGATACTTTGAGTATTATTTAAAATAATTGGATATAAGTATTTGAACATAAGTGTGGGTTTACGCTAAATTTTTGTCATTTTAATTATTGCCTTGCATAAATGCTAATACAATTATGCAAATGTGTGGCATATTCTTTGAAATATATTTTGACTACTAATTCACATTACGTATTAGTGCGTGGTGAACTCTTTATTATCTGCAATATATATCTAACAATATGATTCTTCAAAAGTTGGTTCGAATTTCAGAAGTAAAAAACCTTTTATAGATAGAAAATAATGCTTACATACGTATTGATTGTGTTTTACTTTAACATGTTCCGGAAATTTCTTAATCTTGTAATTAATTACTTAAATAATTAATATGGTCAGTCTTTATAGCTTATTTTTATTAATTTAATATGGTATTACTATGGAAGAATTATGAGATTTCTTTAAAGTTAAATGTGTAAGTGAAATTTGTGTTAATTATTAGCAATATATTGAAATATATTATCCTTCATGTTTTTAAGCTAGAAAAGAGCAGCAAGAATGTACATGACAATGTGTTTAAAGTTTGCATATTAATCATTGAACTTTTGAATTGATTTCAATTATATAATAAATTTAAATAATTTAATGGTACAGGAATACCCCGCTTAACGCGGCTATTGGCTAAAATAGAGCGCTAAACGAGGCTATATTTACATGGAAATATTGAAAGTTCTTTTTGCTCTTCCTCTGGAACACTGCCGTCAACATTTTTTTCTCCTTGTTAAGTTAATTCCTTGAGCTCGCCATTAGAAAGACTGCGCTGCTTCTTGAATTATTTCTTCGACATCTTTCATATTTATCCCTTCAAAACCTAGGTTGGAATAAAAGAGCGTTAAACCGAAACAGCGCTAAACGATACAGCGTTGAGCGGGGTATTCTTGTACTTGATGGTTTGATAAATAATTTTGCTTGAATTTTCACTATCAATAAATTTGATAAATTTCAGAATATTATTTTTTAAAATAATGCACATAATCTACATCTTAGAAGAAGTTGGTTTCCGCCAAAAAATCTAATATCCTTATTTTATGTTTTCCAAAGTTTCAAGTCATTTTGAATCGATTACCGCAAGATTGGAAAAAGTCTGTATAATTTGAGAAGTCGTTAACTCTCTGAATATTTTCAAATATCAGAAAGATTATGCAATTGTCTCAGGACAATATGTAACTTATACATTAATACTATAATTTGTCAATTTTAAAGTAGTTGCAAACTTAAAACAATAAAAAATATAAGTGAGATTTTTTTTAAGAAATAAAATTGGCTGTGAAATATTCGAATATATTCCTCCATTTTTTACTGCAATTTTTTTTAATGCAAAATTATCATTTTACTTGGTCAGGCAGTATAAGTGGCACATCTTAGTCTTGTTTATCATGATTCTTTCAAATATATATTACCAAAATAGTTTTTCTGCCCTGGTATGAGTTATATTGCACAAGATTTCACTTGGCGCGAGCTAAGAGAGTGACCAACCTGCAAAAGGTCACCTGGAGGAACTCTGCGGCGAGTTTTCAAATAACATCACGACTTCCACATCACGAATGTGTGGGTTGAACAACTAGTCGTTCTATGGACTTGAATATAACTATAAATGGGAAATTAGAGTTAGGGCTAGGAAACATTTTGGATTGTAATTGAAATTTGAATTGACAATTGTCGAAAACTTGAAGATTCAGATTTGGTGCGAGAGTCATAAACTCCTCCAATTCTATCGTTTTCTTGTTCTAAATTGATGTGCATAACCAAGTCAATCTGCAGCCAGAGGAAGATCATTGGATCATTGGAATCGTTGGTCATAATGATTGTGAAAAAATATTAGATTATTTGAAAAATCGATGTATTTTCCTGAACCCACACACTCCACTCCAAAAATTGATCACGTGATTAATGGACGCCCCTTAATCCATTAACTTATAACTTTCAAAATTCTTTAGATTATTTTTTTAACAGCAATCAAAAACTTAGAATTTCTTAAACTATTATGATGATATTTCTTCTCAAAGTCACTTTGGTCGGAAGCAACCAAATAGTTGTTCTATCTATTTTTTATTTTTTGGACAACTGATATCAAGTAGTAATGATATCCATTTTTACTCGAAAATGTAATTCATTGTGTTTCATAGTGATAATATACCTTCCTGGCATTGCTGAATCTTTTAATATAAAATATTACATAGATTCAGGTTATCCAAGTTACATGGTTACATCAAGAATATAGATGATTTTGGTCATCTTGGGTCGGGAATCGAAAATCCGTTTGAAGTACAAATAATATTGAATTATAAATATTATAAATAAAACTTGCACACTATTTAGAAGAAATTTTGCAATTATCAATATCATAATAATGAATACTTTGAAGCAATATATAATTTTTTTTATTAACTCCCCGACTATAGTAGAACATAGTCACTTTTATTTTCAGTATGGGTTCCTTAATGAGTGTATTGATTTCGCGATTGTTCGATTGTGTAAATCTTTGTTGACAAATGTACATATTCAGATAGGCTATTAGGTCTTGATAATGGTGTTTTGTCTTATTGACAATGAATTAAATATAATTCGAATGGATATTCTGCAATAAATTGCACAATAAATATACTTTGACAGTCAATATTGTAAGAATATAATGGTCAAATAATCACTGACCCCTACCACTATGTAATGGAAATTTATTTTATTTTATACATATTTTAATTTTAATTTTATTTATACAAAATATATAGCATTTCTGCATTTTTTGCTAGTACTAAAAGTAATATATTTAATAACTATTTATTATGAACAAATTGGCTTTCCTGTGGCATTTTGGTAATCGTCCTTGCATTCAAAGGCACCAGGTTCTATACACACCTCGGACAGGTTGATATCAAGTAGTTATATCGGTTTTCAAATATATAAATGTCTTGATATCATATAGACTAACATGCATTTTCAAAGAAAATTACCCTCTCCACAGCATTTTGCTGCATCAAATTAAAAGCTACCTATCTATATTTAATATATTTTTTACACGTTAATCGCCATGATATCAGAATTCTTTTCACATGGACCATGGCACCTTTATTAGATAATTTATTTAAAAAAACTTCATGTATCAAAGAATTTTTTTTGTTAAAATTTCTGACATGACAAATTAAAATTCATTTCTCGACAAGCACATTTCTTTTTTATTCCGATTTTTTTTCCTCTATCCTTTATCTTGGAGGCTACTATCACGACTCTATTTTTTATCCTGATAACTTCTACCATTACTTTTTTATTATGATGATTCTTACTACGTTTTCCTTTATCCTGGTGACTCTTACCACATCCTGAAAGTCACCAGGAAAAAGGAGGACGAGATAAGTCATAAGGATATAGGAGACGTGATAAAAAAACAAATATTTTTATTCTGATGATTTTAACCACATCTTCTATATCCTGATGAATGTTACCACGACCTCCATTATCCTGATGACCTTTACCACATCCTGAAAGTCATGAGGATCAAAAAGTATGTAGTAAGAATCATCAGGATACAGGATAAAACCTAAATATCTTTATTTTGATGATTTTTACCATGTCCTTCTTTATCTTAGTGATATTGTCACCAAGAAAAAGGAGGACGAAATAAGAGTCATCAGAATATAGAAGACGTGGTAAAAAAATCCAATATATTTATTCTGATGATTTCACCACATTTCCTATATCCTGATGACTGTTACCACGTCCTCCATTATCCTGATGACCTTGACCACATCCTGAAAGTTATCAGGATCAAAAAGTATGTGTAAGAGTCATCAGGATATAGGATTTCTCAGATTTTTACCACGTTCTCCTGTATCCTGGTGGTTTTGTCAGGGATATATATATATCTGGCATGGCTCTTGTAGAACTTTTTAGCGTCAGACACTACAACCAGAACTATGAAATATGTACAGATCAACCATGAGATGCCTTCTAAAAGATGTAGGCATATTTTTCAAGTAATATTTGTATAGACAAAATAAAAATGACATGTTTATTGCAACTGTTCATAAGACTATTGAGTTATGATTGCTAACAAAGAAATATAATTGTGAAAAAATATTTTAGTTAACCTCGAATAGATTATTTATACGGGTAATCATGATGGACCATCTTCATTTTATTTTAACAACCGACATTATATTTCAATTCATCAAGACTGCAAGTACCAACAGTAATTATTTTGATACGAACATTTCGATACAAATATAGTATAATATAATAATTGAAATATTATAATAAATAGGAGCTCCATGACGTAACGGTTGAGAGCACTGCCTTGTGTGGACAGAGTTGTGAGTTCGATCAGGTCACCTCCACTCTGGGTAATCTGATATCATGCAGTAGTGATGTCATTTTTTACTTGAAAATATAGATCAATAATATGTTTCCAATAGAAAATAGCGTTATTTTGGTCACAGGGGTGTAAAATGGCAATAGGAAATCGTTCATACTGTTCTTTCCTGAATCAAATTGGAGTTTAAATCAGCTCACGCGCTTGTCCTAATGCAGTACTATTCATTACAATTAATATAATATTTAATAAAACTATACTATATAATATAAATTCGACAGATTTTGATAATGAAATTATTTATCCAACGATGATTTTCCTTTCCATCTGACTTACTACTTCTTTGTGTACACGAATTAGCCGCCGGTTGAATTAGACATTATTACATCAAGAGTTATTTTATTGCGCCAATGCTTTGATTTGCAAAGATTTATAGCAATATATAATTTCAATAAGTATATCTGACCATTAAAGGCTATGAAAATAGAACATTCTATTCTTAATTTAAGAGGGAGCATAAAAATATACAGATCGCACGTGAGATAGTTCTGCACCGCGCCCTGTGTAACCTCTTACGTAATAACATAAAGAATAAGCGCATTCCTAGATCTGCCCTAGATGGATTTATATCATATAATATATATATATATATATATATATATATATAGCGGGTTGTCAACACGCATCGCGACTCGTCAACACGCATCACATGTCTACTGGACAGATAGGCCCATATAAATACCAATAACGTTTTATTAATGATCAGTATGACAACACATAGTGTCGTGGATATTAATCATATATAAAATAAACGAAATATAATAATATTTTATGAAATTTATTATTGTCTATCATTTTGGTATTTAATATGGACCACACCTCCATATTTTGGTGACCCCGAGAGTGAACTGGTAACACACAGAAAAGAAGGTAAGAAGATCAAGACATATTTTGAAGTAAAAAAATATAAATTGAAGTCTCAAGAATTATTAAGAAAAGAATTTTTAAGAATATTAATAATTATTATAAATGGCTCACAACTTCCATAATTCGAAGAGCATTCTAAGCATACAACTGAGACTCCAACCACGCACTTCAAGATCAATAACAACACGTGCTCAATAAATCACTTATTATCATGGTAAATAAGTCGATTATAAGCAACATGGCAACAGACAGGGAGCACCAGCGGAGGGCCACATACACTCAACCGCTAATTCACCAGCGAAGAGCCACATACAATCAACCGCTAACTCACCAGCGAAGGGCCACATACACTCAACCGCTAACTCACCAGCGAAGGGCCACATACACTCAACCGCTAACTCACCAGCGAAGGGCCACATACACTCAACCGCTAACTCACCAGCGAAGGGCCACATACAATCAACCGCTAACTCACCAGCGAAGGGCCACATACACTCAACCGCTAACTCACCAGCGAAGTGTCAAATATACTCAGCCGCTAACTCACCAGCGAAGAGCCACATCTACTCAACCGCTAACTCACCAGCGAAGGGCCACGTAAGCGATCAACAAACTCAACAAGCCAACACGGCATTCAAAACGGCCACGGCCACAAACAAATAAAATTTATCACATAATCTCAACCAAAAGAAATTTACAAGGAAGTTCAAGAATGGCAGGCAGAGATACGAAACAATCTTTTTCATTAGGGCGGAGTGATATAGCGGGTTGTCAACACGCATCGCGACTCGTCAACACGCATCACATGTCTACTGGACAGATAGGCCCATATAGTGACAGCACGGAGAAAAACAAAAATAAATTCAAGTGTCAGATCGGATCTAGTTTTTGTTTGCTCCATGTTCGAAATGCCAAAATTATAATTCTTAACTTTTTTACCTTTTTTTATATAAATACTCAAATAATATCTACGTTGTGTAAATGATAAATATAATCACACATAGTGTTGTTACTATTGTCATAATAAACAATATACGTAGTATAAAGAACACAAGTTTCTTTATATATATATATATATATATATACGTGCATTTGTATGATTATTTACATTACTGCAAGACAAAGACAATGAACTGTGCAAAGTCGTTGTAACGTCAGGAAAGAAAATTGATGTACGTTTGTTTTGTCCATGCTGTGAAATCTGTATGTATTTTCCATATATAAGTTTTACTTTCATATTGACGCTTTATAAATATAAATAAATATCTTGTACCGACAGTATACACATTATATATACAGTGTAATCTCGTCAAACCGATTTTTTGTATAATACCCTTACAACATATATCTAAGGTGACCATATTTTTGTAACAATAAGTCAAACCCGGGACCACAATTTTATTAATAACAGTTTTTGTATATGAATATTTCATTTATAAAAATTGCCGTCTTTTAGTAAGAACTTTGGTTCGATTATATGCAATACTTCTTTATCTATGATATAATATCTTATATCAATCTATATGTTTTTCGCGCTTTTGAGCCTTGTATAATACTCTATTCAATTTTATTCAGAATTAATTTGAACAAATTAGCATTTGTTTGTTTGTTTTCATAATTTTTGTCAATTCATCAGTTAATTTTTGAGAAAACCGGGACAATCTGGTACAAATGATCTAAATCCGGTACAAATAACACTTTCAAAAAAAAAACCCGGTACACAAGGTGAAAATCCGGGAAGGTCCCGACCGAACTGGGACATGTGGTCACCTTACATATATCTCTACTCCTTATAATATCCTTTCTCGCATAAGACGCGTTTTAAGTCCGGTTACCACCAAATCGTCTTAGGGGGCGTTCATTAATCACGTGAGGCTTTAAAGGGCAGGAGGATTTGAAAAAATCACGAAATATCACGTGGGTTGGGGAGGGGTATTATAAGATATCACGCTCATTTATTTTATTAGCAGAATTTAAAAAAAAATCTAAAAATATAACGTTTTTTATATATACTAAAAATACACGTGATGTTGGGCGGGGTAAGGAGGTTAATTTGAAATATCACCAGGTATCACCATCAAAGGCAGGGATGGGTCCCAAAATTCTTAAAAATAGGTAATATTATTGATAGACACCCTTTACTGGGGTGTTTCTGTTTAAGTTAATTTTACTCTCAATTTATTGTACTATTTTATTCTTTGAACTTTTCTTATGTGTTCTATGAGTTGTCCTGTTGTATTTTTCCTAATTTGGCATTATTAACCAAATGATTAACCCAGTGATTGTATTTTTTTGGTGAAGAGATTATTATAGTGATTTGATTCATACATAAATATTGCAGTAATGCCCGCCAAGGCTATTTTCACTTGAATTCATATTCAGATCTATATTTTCAAGTGAAAAATGATTTCACTGCTGCTTGACATTAGGTTGTTCGAGCAAATCATTGCAAGGCCAAAGCTCTTGATTGTGGCACTTGAGCCACAATCAAACCCAAATTTCATGAATAACCTGTTAAATTCATAATTGTCATGCAAAATTTTTGGATGTCCTGGATAAAAGTAGCATAATTCTAATGTTTATGTTGATGGTTGTTATATATATATATATATATATATATATATATATATATCGAATTAACATAAACGTTATTATTAAAGTGATTTCATATAATTTCATTATAAATTCATAATTTCTCTGCATAACCTGTTACCTGACCTTGATTAGTTAAATTAATAGATTGCTCATAAATTTATCAATATATATATATATATATATATATATATATATATATCATCAATATATATATGTATATATACATATGTATCATGTATTAAATTGATCAAGATTTTTTCTCAGTAATTTTGCAGTAGCAATGTCTTATAATTAATTTAATTATAGTAATTGTTTACATCTATACCATCGCAATGCCAACCTTGTTCTTATTTTTTATTGTTATCGTGTGATGGATTTATATATTGTATAATAATGTTAGATTTTTCCTGATATTACTATTCTATAGAATATAAATTTTCTCTATTTTGCCCACTTTTGAAATTAAAAGTGCGATTTTATTTGATTAGTAGTATTTGATAATAAATTTTATTATACATTAATATATGATTATGGCTATATGACTATGACTTTAAAGACATTTATTATTTCTGTCGTGTTACTAAATGTTAATAAATTTACATATCGACTTCATATTTAGGATTATGTTAAGTATATTATTTAAATATATTAATATTATTTAAATTTTTCAATCTAAATTATTAATGCGTAATCTGAATAAATCACTGTCTCTCATTATTAAATCAGATATTTATTAAATATTGTCGAAACTACTAGTTATAAGTATAAAACTATTATTTACGAATCCTGCTTCAATTCTGTCAATCAATATATTTAATTGGTTTGATACTACTGATAAACATTTATATTTATTTAAATTCACTTTTTTAAAATTCACTTTTCTCGGTATTACTGGAAACTCTTTTATAACTTATTTTATTCAGATTTTTTAAGAAAAGGCTTATATCATATACAAAACAAAATCTAAGAAGTACATAGATTTTCTGTGTGATTGAATTTAGAGAAATTGAAGATAGAGAAATGATGCAATTCTTTAATAACATTTTTATTATATAAGAGGCAGTCACGGTATTATTAAATAATTATTGCTGTTTAATCAATTAAATAAATTATAAATTATATATCATTAACAGTTTTTACCTTCTATAGAAATACAATTACAAGAAGTTTTCATTTCATATCGAAGTCATTAAACAGCACACGCCACCATGCTGTGCAAGAAGATGCATTTTAACAGCATTATATATGTTTAAAATTATTTTCCTATTAATCATATAATGCTTTAAGAGTAACCTCATTATTTTTAATAAATAAAAAATGACCTCTATCGTAATTCAATCTCAAAAACTTTTTGCTCGTTGTTATTTCCTTGGATTAGAAATTTGGTAAGATCTTTAAACGCTTGATTGCAGGTGTGTTGTTTTTTAGTCATATAAAAGATTTATGTACTTATATAATCAAATGTGCATGAATGTATTTGGTTACAATTTTGTTGAAAGTATTTATTAATTTAAATTAGTGGTGTATGGCATCGTGTATTAGAATTAGAATCAAAATCCGAATTACTATTCGATCTCCACACATACACGCACATCCTTTTTTTTCTGAGGTATGCCAAAATGTTCAGAAGCGTCTGAAACGTGAAGATATGCAAAAAAAATTATTTTCGATTTTTGGCCCTACTTAATAAATGAAGTTAATAACCAATTATGGAAGTTTATAAATGAATAGAATTTGAGAGCCTAAAATATCGTTATGCATAATTCGCAATGATCTACATTTGTAGATAACAAGTAAATAGATATCAAGAAACCAACAGACTTGAAATATGTAATTTCTTCTATTGATACTTTTAGTATTCATAATATGGTATATTATTTCAAAATTAATTTCATATTGTAAATTATTAAGCTTTATTCATAATCTTTCATAATGACCTTACTAAACTTTTCGCTAATTGAAAGGACTTGACTGTTTTTAATATAGTTTATTTATATTATTTATTTTATATTGACTTTAAATGCATAAATCATAACTAAACGGTATTAGTTCATATAAGTATTTATTATGTCTGTAATACACATAAATAATATCTAATACTATAGCTAATAATCATAAATAATTGTATTAGTTGCAAGGAAAATGAAAGTACTAGTAGTTCTTGTCTCGCAATAAGAATATGTGCTAAGGATTTAAGCTTTATATTTCTTTTTTATCATTTAATGACTTATTTACGTGCTACAAAAAATATCATAGTCTCTAAAGTTTCTTTTTACCTTTATGGTGGTTCCAAAACTACCTGATGATACATCAGACTGGTCGAGATGAGTGTCGAACTTGGAAGGTTCCATTTGTCATTGCAAGGCCAAAGATCTTACTACCGCGCCACGGCAAGTGGCTACACTTTTAATTGAGTAGGGCAGCTTTTACAAAATTTATATAAGGAAAATATATTTATATGATACCTGAAAGTACTACGCCTTATGTTAGATAATGTCGTACTATTGTGCAATGTGTGGGATGAGTCGTTTACTATAAAATAACATGTGCTGGACAAAAATAAGTTTATATATATATATATATATATATATATATATATATATACATGTGTGTGTGTGTGTGTATGCATATGTATCATGTATGTATTACTACCATTTGTATTAAACGTTCCGGTGTAGTATTCAATTCGACGTAAATTCAAGTATGACAGGTAATTACCTCGTATGCGGAACGTATCAAAAATGTAATAATAATAATGCCAAATTATTTTTTCGAAATGTGGTTGCCGATTGTGGAATTCAAAGAACAATTTGCAATAATTCATCATTCGTTTGCCTTTGTTTAATTACTGACAATCGAAAGTGAAATGCACGGGCACTTGAACAGCTCGGTGGACACAATCGCATTTTGTGAAATCACCTTTTTTGCTTCTGCGGAAAAAGTGACTTATTGGTATGTGCACACGTGCGGATATTGCTTTTAAGTAGATGTAATTATTTTTGATTATTGGACAATCTATAAATTATTGCGAGTTGATAGAGGAACATGAAAAAAATATTATATTTGTATTTCGGGTATTCTACTCTGAATGATATCACATAAGATCAATAGATGTATATATATAAGAAATTTGCTATGAACAGGTCCTATGAACAGCTCTTTTGCAATACCCTGGAACAGCTTTTTGAGCTATCAGGGGCAAATTTCAATCCAATGTCAGGATTGTCCACATACCACAGTACTTCCTATATATTTAACTTCAAACTTTCAAACTGAAGAGTCGATAAAATAAAAAAAATAAGGAAATCTAAGTATTCTGGCCTAGAATTTGAAAAAAAAATAAACAATTATAATTACTATCATAAACATTCCATACCTCTACACCAGTGATTCCCAAAGTGGTCCACAAGGCGACTTTCAAGGAGTTGGCAACGAAAACAAAATTTGGGGGTTCACGATATAAAAATGGGGCTTTACAGCATATTTAGAAATGAACCAAAAAGTAAAGAAACACATTTCACATGTATTTAAAATGTTCAAGTTTTATATAAGCTGGCTGTTAAAATGCTTAATTTTTGCGCTTTTAGAGATTATTTTAGAATTTATATTAATTCTAAAGGTTTAACAGACAATTTAACAAAGTGTAACATAGATATCGTTCAATTAACTCTTTTTACGTCTTTGATTATATCATTGTATATATAATTTCCTGATATTTGATGGGTGGTTGTAATTTTATTATCGAGCAATTGCGAAGATTCGATTTAAACCTATACTTTGCGAAAAACCAGCACAATCTGGGCCAAATATTGTTTTTAGAAAAAACCGGGTCTCCAGGATTGATTGATTTTAGAAAATCCCGGGAAATCCAGGACTGTCCCGGCGAAACCGGGTCAAACGGTCACCTTAATCTAGCAGGTCCATAACAAAACAAAAAATATTGCAAGAGGTTCAAGGCACGAAAAAGTTTGAGAACTTATGCTCTACACCAAAATACTAACATCTTGCTTTATCTACTTATATCAAAAAACAAAAAATATAAAAAAATCGAACTTGCGCAGGTAAATTTCATGTTTAGTCATGTTCGTTCAAAAGCCTTTTCAATCTCAAATACGTCCTTGAAGTATTTACACTTGTTCAGATGTTTATTCTTATATGTTTTTTTGTCTTCGATTTTCAATTACGAATCGAGACCGTTCTTGAAATTTGCCAGTCCATATAACGGTGGCTTTAAACTCTAGATAGAGCATTCGTCGAAGTCAATAGCCATATAAAGTTACCATGTCAGTAGTTTGATCACTCATGCATAATACTTTTACAGTTTCTTATGGTTTTAGCAAAAATCGTAGATTTATTTTATCGATTGAATAGCAGACCTAGTGGTAAAATAAACATATAACATATATTCGTTATCTTTAAAAAAGAGTCGCCCGTAGGTAAGTGGTTAGAACGACTGGACCTAAATCGGAGGTCCCGGGTTCGATCCCGCTTCGAGCAGTTTGTTGTCAAGCACTAGCGACAACGATTTTCACTTGAAAGGCATTGCTGCATCAGTAAAATATTCGCCCTATCATAGAAATTGTAATAATAATTCATCATGCAGAAATAGGACAACTATTTAGGTTGCCATCTATAGAAGCGATGGTAGTATTAACTCAAATTAGCACATTAGCTTATAAAACTCTGATTTAAGTAAAAATAAATACATCATATAACAATTTTGAATAGCGTTTATTAGTAATATGGTAACACTCGTGGTGCACACATTTATTAGTGTCAACCATTATACATATTTATTTAATGATAAATTATAAATTATATATTTATAATAGCTTTAAAAATATGTATAATATTTAAAAACAATGATGTAATTAAAGTCATACTTCAAATATGACATGATCGGTTTGTCATTGTAATTAGCATTTACAAATGAACCTTCATTAGAGAAATGAAGTAATTGCTGTATAATAACTTCTATAATATTCGTTCACACAGTGGATTATGTTAGCAAAGCCTATTACAACTTCACTCATCATATAATTGTGTTTGAAGAACTTCATGTAATTAAAATTAACATACATTCATTGACTGCTTGTAATTTTTTACTTTTTCGCTGGCGATGTAATCTCATTCTTTGAACAGCTGTAATATCTGTCTTGCCTACAAAATATTTTCTATTTTAATAACTTTAAATATTTATAGAAACTACGAATAATATAAAAATAATTTCTAATCAATAAACTTACGTTTAGTACACGGCACAAATGTTTAATTTGTTTTATTATTTTCAAGGAACAGGGTAAAATATTCTTCAGATTCAGGCATTTTTCATTAAATCAAGTTTTGTACTAAGATGTAACTTTAAAATATTTATTTATCTATGCCAATTTCCTTATTGATATCGGTACGCGTACAGCGTTGATGCCGGTACAAATACAATGACAGATCTTTATGCATATACAGGACTACTAATCACAATCGACTCATATAGAAATGATTTAATCGCAAGCGAATAACGTACAGTGCGGGCGTAACGCAAATTCCGTTGCATTTGTACGAATTTACACCCTAGTCGCGCCTAAAGAAATTTTACTTCAAAAGTTTTTTTTTCATTGTTTGAACAGATATCAGACAGTCGTTATTCAGAAGGCAACCTAATTGTTGGCTTATCTGATATATTGTCGTTTTTGTATAATTTTATTAGTAGAATTTTTCTAATAATGATGATATATTTTTAATTTGAAGCAGCAATGCTGGGAAAAAACTATTTTACTTGTAAAAATATTATAGATCTATTCTGATCACTACTTCTTGATCAGGCTCTGACCAAATTGGGTATTGTGCCTCAAATCTGTTTACAAAGCCAAAGCCTTTACCACATCAAAGTATACTGGCATCATCAATTTGTCTCTAAAATATGCTACTTTCAAATTTTTATTCTATTTCATGGTTAAGATTCATTTACACCAGCACACGCCCCTGGTCTAAATTTATCATATTTTTAATTAAGTCATGTTTTTGCAATTAACCTTCAGCAACTGCTGTCGACTGGTAATTTTCTGCATTTTGTTTCGAGATGATATCGAAGTGACAGTTTGTCAGCGTTGTAATAAGATTAAGTGAAATGGTCTTGATCAAACTTTGTCCAAAATCGATATCGTGCCTCAAATCTGTTTGCAAAGCAAAAGTCTTTACGACAGAGAAGTATACTGGCTGCATTATAAATCTGCCTCTAAAATATGCTATCCGTTATATTTTTGTTACAAACAACTTCCTGGTTAAGATTCATTTACACCAGCACACGCGCCTGGTCTATTTTTGTCATATTCCTAATGAAGTCATGTTTATGCCATCAACCTTCAGCAACTACTGTTAAGGGGGTTGTTCGTTTTTTTGTTACAAAAAATGCAAGGTATTTGTTTTTGTTTTTCTCGAAATGTATTTATCATAGAGACATGCGGTTTTTTTAAACAAAAATTACAAAATCATAGAATATAAAGATTTTTTTTATTTTTTTGGTCATTTTAAGTCATTTTGAGAAAAACGTATTTAAAGTTTTTAATATAATGTACTAAATACACCATTTAATTTAATGCACTAAATACGCCATGGTGTTTAAAGATGCTGACACATAAAAAAGGTCATGTGCATGAGGTATTATAATGAAAAAGAGAGCAGCTGGCATACAATAGCTCGCGGAGCTGCCATTGGTCTAAATTTATCATAGTTTTAATTCAGCAGCTGCTGTCGACTGGTAATTTGGTGCATTTTATTTCGAGATAATATTGAAGTGATACTTTGTCAGCGTTGTAATAAGATTAAGTGAAATAGTTCAGTGAGCCTAACTGTATTTTTGAACAATCGTCATGCAGCTCGCATCATCAGATAAATAGGCGTGACACTGACAACAATTCAGAAGATGTATGTCACTGCCTAACTGATTTCCTTATTGTTCCAGGTCGTCTAATGATACCTTGTCAGATCATAATAATAAACTAATAATTTTCACATGTAATCATTTTTTTTTAAATTAGCATTTACCCTGCTACTGTGTTGTTCTTGTTAACTATGGAATGCAAGATTTTTTAAGATCTTAAGAAGAAGTTTGCTTTTGGAAAAAATTGCTAATTCTAGTCTTTATGAACCTGAATCGGAAATTGGAAAAGTATGTGTGCGTATGGATGGGCCTGTGTATATTTGGGCCAGAATTTGACTTTGGTCGACATGTTCTCATATACATCTAGACCGATTTTTTTTGCTCTTGGCAAAAATTTATTTTTTAGAAGTTTGCTTTTGGCAAAAAACGCGATTTGCTAATTTTGTTTACTCGATATTTCAAGGATTTATGGATCACAATCTGATATTGGAAAAGTATGTGTGTGCATGAGAATATGTATATGTCAGCCAAAAATTGATTTTGGCCTAGAAAACTGGAAAAGTATGTATGTCTATAAGAATGTGTATATTTAGGACAAAATTTGACCTTCGCTACAATTTCTGAAAAACGGCTGCACCGATTTCTAAGATTTAAAAGGCTATTCATGAAGTTTTTCAAAATTCTAAAGAAGTTTGTTTTTGGCAAAAAAACGGATTGCTTATTTTATGGTCTCTCGACATTTCAAGTCGTTTTGAATCGAAATCTAAAATTGGAAAATTATGTGTATATGAGCATATGTATATGTGAGCCAAAATGTGACTTTGGTCGACATTTTCTCAAAAACGACTGCACCGATTTTAGAAATTTAGAAGTCTATTAATGATACTCAATAAGGACTGGCATTAATTTTTCGGGACAATCGGCCGAGCAATTTTATTATTACAAGATTATAATTTTTCGTCGACGTTTAATAAAAAAAAATCATGGTGATTCCCAAATATTTATCTGAATTCATGGCAAAGTGATCCGCTTAGTAGTTTTTTGGTAATTAAATGTTTGTAAAAGTTTTTTTAGTGTCCGCAATGTAACTTAAAATAGCGATAAGGTTCATGATCTAAATTAACATCCTAAAATATTAGAGGCCCACGAAAAGTAGTCAACTTATAAAAATTCATTAAAATTTGGAAAAATGGGCTGCGCTTTTAGGACATCCAATATAATAACATATATTATGAAGCAAAAATTTTATTTAAATAATAAACAGTTGAAATTTTTATCTGCATGTACTTCTACCTTATTATTATTATTTTATTATTTACTTCAACTGATTTTTGTTCTCAGATAATTTAAAAATGTAATTTAGTTTATAAATTTCAAATCACAAAATATCATCAAAAATCTAATCGTGCAATCTTTATTTCAAAACTTTTATCGAAATACTTCATTTGAACGAAAAATTTATATTTCGATAATTACAGTAATGAATATTGAATTTTAATTGCAATATTTCTATCGAAAATGTAATTTTTATTCTGCAATATTGGTTAATTCAAACTATTCCATTTAAATGACCTTCTGCATTCATAGAATATTTATTCTTCTAATTAATTGGTCTAATTAAATATAAATAAAAGTACTTTTTATGGGTTTTAACACATAATAATTCTTGCTAAATCAGAGATATAATTAATGATAAAATTTGTATGTAGAAATTTCGATGATTGTGTTCATAATCATAGGTAAAATTATTTATTATTTGTCAAGAATAATAATTCGAAGAATATTATGCAATTGCGAAATATAAATGAATTATTCAAGCTTATTAAGGTAAAATATTTTTTAAAAGTCAAATTGGGAAAAATTTTTGCTAATGTCCTTTTCATTTCAATAATTCCTATAAAATTATACTGTTGATATTGTATTAAAATTGATAACATACAGTATTCATAAGAGTGCCTTTTTAATTCTCTTATAAAGAAATTAATTAATAATTTATTCTATATATAAAGAGTTGGTTAATAGTTATGATATAATTTGTATTTTTAAATCTATCAAATGTTTTTTGTTGTATGACTGTTATTGCAATAAAAGCTAGCAGAGATATTAATAATTTCCTACATAGTTTTGCATATTCAAGATCATATAACGGAAAATTCGACGAGTTGTTATATAAGTATTTTATATCCAATAATTCAAGGATGGATTTCTTTGATTTTCTTTGAATATTAAATGCAACATATAAATAATTGTTGCAGTGGCGCATTAGTCGCTTTAATTTTATTTTGATATATGTTAATTATGCAGCATGGTCTTACTGTGTTGTAAAATTATATATCTTCATGAATCAACTTTTTTGTTTTATATTTGAAGAGCAATCAGAACTATGGCTATGAGCTGGTAATGTCTTAACCCAGCTTTATTAGAAGGAAACCCAGTGGTTGACCATTTACTTTCTGATGATATTATTAATACATTTATTTATTCTACAATAGAGATGTTATATATATTGCAGCAATGTCTGAAAAGCTATTTTGTCTTAAAATTACACTTTGGATCTATGATTTTGACTGAAAATTGATATCAATACTGCTTGATATCGAGCAGAATTGAATATCGAATGGGGCACTAAAAAGTTATTAATTTTTTGTGGTATATATTATAGGTCATAGGACCTAAAAGGCCATTTTGACTTATAATTACACTTTAGATCTGTGATTGTACCTTAAAATTGATATCACTACTGCTTGATATCAAGTTGGCAGAAATGAATATCGAAGGTTGCACCTTATATCATCTGAAATAAAAAGTTACTAATTTTTCTGTTATATGTTCTACATTCAACGATTAACACTAATTCTATACCAAATACTTAATTTGTAACAACGTTAACAAAAAATAAATATTTTATATCATTATCATACATTTAGGTTTTTTAATTTTTTTTAAATAATTTTCAACTATTAACTGTTATGTCTTGTCTTTATAATCAAGATAATTATTTTTTTATGTGTGTATCTGTTTTCATGGAATAAACTGACACACATTTTGTCAAAACGTATAGGATTTTTTATTATTAATTGCCTATTAATATTTTTATAAATATCTTGTTCTAAATATTTTCTTGTTCGCACATGTATCTAACACATTATATACAATTCTAATGAGTTTTGAGTCGTTGTTTAAATGTAGAAATTTATATGTTAATGAGACCTTCAATAATATTCAAATCAGATTTTTCTAATCTGTGTTGAATCTTCATGCACAGTTGGTCTTCACAACCATTTATATGCGATCAGATTTGCGTTATATAATCTGAATAGTTTTTCGGAATGGCGTGATCGAAATTGTAATAATTTTATTTATTCCGTTGGTCTCCCCTGTGAATTGTGTTATGGGATCAGAAGTTACAGGTTCGATACCCGCTTCGGGCAGCTTGATGTCAAGCAGTAGTATAATATTCGACAAATATACTTGACTACTCGCTCTACTACTCTTGACTCGCATGAACTAAAATTGAATCTATTTTAATTAGATTATATTCAAAATTCAAAATCATCTCAAAATCTACATATATATATATATATATATATATATATATATATATTAATGTACAAAAATAAATATTATCTTTTCCTCCTTTAACAGAAGTGAGCAGTCCTTGTGGAGCACCCCAAGTACCACCAAACGCCCGATATAGGTATACAAATCAAGGACTCAACGCAGATTACCTGTGTGATCCTGGTTATGAATTATTAGGAGCACCTGGCTCTGTCTCATGTGACCAGGTTGAGAAGAAATGGCGGGGTGATATACCTTTTTGTGGTAAGTTAATAGGATAAAGGATAAATAATGAATATTTAATATGCGCGAAAGCAGAACTAAGGTATGAGATCACAGCACCACAAAATTGATTTTTTCTCCTCTCTTGTTTACTATTCCTATTACTGTTTTATTACCACTAATTAATGACCATTAATCACTTTATACTCGTTCTTATGAATTTTACTTTCCAAACTTCTGCTGCCATGCTCCCTGGTCATGTACTTCAGCTTTTAGTTCCCTGTATTTCCTATTCTCTCGTAAGTCATCAACCATCTGCATTCTTCTTCTTCACAATCTTTCCCGTCCTTCTATATTGCTTTCGACGACGTCGTATAGAAGACACTTTTTTGGCAGAAGGGATTCAATCTGGTTTCCTTTTCTTTCCAAGATCGTGGTCAGTGAAGTCTTTTCTTCACCCGCTCTTCTCAGGACTTCTTCATTCGTTACCTTGTCTGTCCACTTTATCTTCTCCATTCGCCTCCAGCAACGTATTTCAAAACTCTCAGATAGTGTTTGTCGGCCTTCTTTAGAGTCCATGTCTCTGATCCGTAAAGAGCTATGCAGCAGACATAGCGTTTTGATAGTCTCTTCCGCAAATCGAGATTCACTTTACTCGTCAGTAAGAATCTCTAAGCAATTTTTTTTTATTTATATGTACACATTATTTTCACATCTCAGGCAGAAGTGCCTCGTATAAGAGATTATGAAAACAGTTTTCATATTTTATAAATACATTTCATTTGACTATCTCATTAATATAATATCTATTATAATTAAATTATCAAAAAAAAAATTACATACAAAATTGTATGAATTCAACATTCAAATATCCTCTGGCGCCAGTAATTTCTAAAAATAAATTCCAGATGTGGTTTTGTCGATTCTAAAGCACTTTGGCTAGAAAAAACTTTCTGATTTTTTTCGAATTTCTTTCTGATCTGTGGTTTTCCCCTGAAATGGTAGAAATGAACTCTTAGGAACAGAATCGAGATGATCCGGTAAATTTTTTAATTTCTTACTATTTGACCCGCCCTAATAGATATACTTATAGTTTCCTTGTGATATTTTTTTATTCTCTATTTTATTTACAACTGTCCAGTTAAGGACATTTAATAAATTTGGGGTATTTACAATTGTCAGCCGTTAGAGGAACTTTGTGTACTAAATGGACATGTTGGAAAAATAACTCAATAGTTGTTTTCTCATTCGTTATAATATTAACAATATTTACTTATAAATAATGACTAAGTTATTTCAATCTTTATTAATTGTCATCATTTACAAAATTTTAAATCGTGTAAAATCGATTTTAAAAAAGTATTTTAAATCATGAAAAATCATTCACCAATGTCACTACTGCTTGATATTAGGCTGCCCGAGGAGAACATCTAACCTAAACATATAACATAGTTAACTTAATTTTATGATTGCATTTTTAAGCTGCAACTGTCCTTCTGATCAATTTATCTTTATTACTTTGTTTCCTACCATTACTATTTGACATTCCCAGATTATTATCATTTTTACAAGAGTATCGTGAATATTTAAACATGAGAAAATCTTAATAAATGTATCTATAAGATGTCTTTATTGTTTTGCCTTTCACGTATCCTTCAATCGACTGCACATGAGAATTGCAAATGTAACATAATTATCTAAAGTGTCTTTTTATGTAATGGTAAAAGATAATTCTAGAGGAATACATTATTGCATACGAATCAAGATGGTAATAAATGCAAGCAACATGGTGTAAGTTTTTATTTAGAACTGTAGTAGTAGTCTCAGTATTATACCATGTTTAGTTAATTAATTTTTACATTTTATTACTACTGCTTGATATTAGTCTGTCCAAGGAGAGTATCTAACTAGGAACCTCTAATCAGAAGTCAATACTTCTAAATATTTACTTCACGATGAAACTCCAAATTTCATAATAAATGAAATAATCTGTTTCTTTGGCATGACTTTGCAGTTTCTCAATTGCAATAAATTTATTGCACTCAAATACTGGTTAAAGCCTTAAGCCTTTTTTGTGACTTCTTATTGAGAAACTATGCTTTACAGAATATTTATCTCCCAGATCAATAAAAACATATTCTACAATTTTTTACCACCATGGGTACACGTATTCGATTTCCCTATTTAACATACAATAACTAACTTTTACCGGTAATTATTTTCTGAATCTTATAACAAGTTTGTAAGCGATAGTCATCATTCACAAACTTACATTATTATCATAATTAATAGAAATACAATAGTGTACTTTATATTCTTTGTCTCAGTAATAAAGCATTATTATTATTGCAAGAACACAAGACTCATACTTGTGTAATAAAACTTGAAGAGATAAAGGGCTAAGCACTTAAATTATTAAATATAATGAAAAAAGCATAAGTAGATGTAATCCTAAATCTAAAAGTACACGAAATCCTAAAAGACATATTATATCTCCAAGCGTTCCAAGCTATGTGCACAGTGCGCTGCAAAAATGCAAACTTTAATTAATTTTTATAACTAAACCGCTTTTCACAGGCCTCTAATATTTTACCACGGTCAGTTTGGGCATAAAGCCTACCATTATGCCAAATTTCATCAAAATCCCAGACGAGCAACGCGCGGGTCCTCCTTGTTAGTACAATATCTTGAAGCTTCATACTATATCCTTCTTTATTTTGTCCCGCTAAACTTATCATAATAAAATTTAGAACTTGTAAGTTATATAAGTGATTTTTTGTATATGTATTCTGAAAATTTATTGAAAATAGTAAGAGAGGTAATTGGAAAGTCTTAAAATATGCTGTAGTGTCTGGTTCGTTCAGTAGCGCTACTGGGCGGCTCTTTGGCTTGTACAGCAGTGTCTCTCCTGAGGAAAGCACTAGTCCAGCGAAAGAATTAATGTTGTCGTTTGTATGATAAATTGTCATTATAGTTTTTATTATTAACAATTTATTATGTTTTTTTCTTTAACCAGGTGTCAATGTAGCTCTGCACAGACCGGCAAATCAGTCATCAGAAGCTCGAGGAGGTTCTGCAAAGCACGCAAACGATGGTCATGGATCTGGAGGTGATAGAAAGTGTTCTGAAACTTTGAAGGAACCAGCTCCTTGGTGGAGTGTTGATTTACTGATACCTTACGAAGTTCGTCTAGTCAGGATAGCTACCAGGTAGAAGACCATAATGGACCAAAGTCTTGGAATTGGAACATAGTTGTTCCAGTTTCAAGTTCCATTGTTGCCAGTTCGAAATCATTGACTTTTGCTTAAATTTTATTTAATAGTTATAATAAACTTGATTATTATGAATGGTCCATTATCATTAATGTTTTACAGGGGTTGCTGTGGCCAACAACCTTTACAAGATTTAGAAATTCGTGTTGGTAACAGCAGTACGGACTTACAAAGGAATCCATTGTGTGCCTGGTATCCTGGTACTGTCGGTAAGCCCAGTAACAATTTTCATGAATCCCTAAGGTCTCACCACAATGTGACAACAATTCGTAACACATCTTTTTGGGCTTTCAGTTTTAGGTTTAGGTTTAGGTTTAGGTTATTAATTTAATTTATTTTTTTTTATCAGAGGAAGGAGTTACAAAGTCATTTGCATGTGCCAGGCCAGTTGTTGGCAGATATGTTGCAGTACAACTGGTGGGATCACAGGCTGCTCTTTCTTTGTGTGAAGTTGAAGTTTTTACAGCCGATGGTAATTTTATTTACAATACAGCTTAGGTCTTCAATGATTATTATTATTATTTAATATAGATAACAAATTTTTATCTGTTATCTCCAGAATTTTCTAGCGATGCTTGTGCACCTCAGGGGGCTGCTGCGTCCCTTCAAGTCGCCTCTTTTACTAGATCATGCTACGAATTTGCTTCTCAGCGCGGCGCCTCCTTTGCAGAGGCTCGGGATTCCTGTAAAAAACACGGTGGAGATCTACTTCACGATTATGATGCACTTACACAAAGGTAAGGGAAAGGTCAAAGGGATTAATAATTTTAAACTCCTAGATTAAAAACACTAACTATCCCTAATGCACTCAACTAACTGGATGGACCAAATCACATCTTGAGCTAAATGTCATGAAATAATGACCTTTGTAATATTGTATCTATTAATGTAGTAAAAGTACTTATATTAATTAAAAATATTTCTAATTGAAAATTCATGATACAAAAATATTATGGTTTTTAGTTTTTTGTTGTCTGAGCTGGACCGAAGGAAAGAATCCCTTAAAACTCAACTGGTATGGATTGGGGTCCAGAAAGAACCTGGTATAGCAGCTAGTACTTGGAAATGGGTTAATAGTAAGTTCTATTATTCATTATTGTTTTATAAATCATGTTATTACAACAAATATTATTCACTTCTTCTATAATTTATATTGCAGATGCCACAGTGTCGAGACCAGCATGGGGTAAAGACCAGCCCAATAATTACAATGGTGAGCAAAATTGCGCAGTTCTGGATGGCGGTAGGGGCTGGCTGTGGAACGATGTTGGATGCAATTTGGATTACTTGCATTGGATTTGTCAATATTGTGGGTATATTTTTATTACTCTGTTTCTAATTCTTATTAAATGTTATTTATCGAAGGTAATGTCGATGGAAATTCTATAGAAATGTTTTCTTCTAGTGCCTGCAAAGTGCGGATCACCTGACAGGAATTCTTTGACCCAACTAATCAGCGGAGGTTCCGGTGATATGAAAGAAGGTTCTACGACCAAATACGCATGTCCAGATGGACACATGCTGCTAGGAGAAGCACTAAGAACTTGCAGACGCGGAGAATGGACTGGTAAAGCACCCACTTGTAAATGTAAGTAAATGATAATGTATGGATAAAAAATGATATAAAGGTTGATAAATCGTAATTTGTTATATTTTGTTATTTCAGTCGTTGAATGTGGTCCACCACCAACTTTGGATCATGGAACAGTGTCTTTGATAGACAAAAGAACAACTTATAACGCGAGTGCTATTTATACATGCCATGAAAATTACACACTAGTTGGTAAGCAATAGTGTTTATGAAAGGCAATAAATTGGTAAAAGTCTATACATTATATAAAATTTGATTTAACATTTATTAAATACATACTATTGCATTGCAGTTTTATGGCTATCAGTTCAAGATATTTTCAACAAAATTATTATGTTTTTAGATTATGATACATTATGCACATTATTGACAACTGATAAGATGATCTGATAATATTGTAGTTTTATGATTCACTTATATTATAAAAAATTGAACCTATAAATCACAAGCATTTGTAGAATCTTTGCAGTTTGGCGTGTGTGAAATTAAAACAAGGATTTTTCTAATTTTTCTCTGTGCAGGGGCGGAGCGCCGACAATGTGATGGCGATGGTACATGGGGTGGTGGCGCTTCCGTGGAGACTCCTAGATGTTTATTACATTGGTGCCCAGCTCCGCCAAAAGTGGAAGGCTCTGTTCTAGATGCTACATTGGATCGTGCTCTTAAAGCTAAAACAGAAGTCAAATATGAATGTCAGAAGGGGTATACTTTATTTGGAGAAGCGGTGAGTAGAACAGGATCATTTTTAAATGATAATCAATAACTAATATTTTTGGGTCTTGTGAAAACAATTTGGAAAGTATAGTTAAACTTAAACATAAGAAAATACCAGTTAACGAGATTCAACTAATATTGTGCATGAATGAAGTAATCAATCCTTTACCTCTTTCTTGCTCCTAGACTATAAAATGTGAATTGGGAGGCTCTTGGTCTAAGCCTATTCCTGAATGTAAATGGGTAGAATGTCCACCGCCTAAAACACCTGCATTTGGTAATGCTACCCTCGTATTATCTGGTTTACCAACCAGAGATGGAAGCTCTGCCGGGAGTTCATCAGAAGGTCCTAGTGGACCGGTGCCATATGGTGGTGTAGTCAAGTAAGAAATAATGGCTTAGAAATAGATAGTTTAAAGAAGTAATACTTGGAAATAGACAATGAAATTAGGAATATGTGTTTAGTTGAGAATTGTATTGTTATTTACTATATCAATGATTTTTTGCTATATAATTTTTTTTCAGATATGCATGTGATGCAGATCACTGGCTGGTAGGAGAGTCGGAAGCCGTTTGTACCAGGGATGGAGTTTGGAGCACACCGACACCGTCTTGCGAATGTACGTTGAAAATTTAAATGATTTGTAAATTTGTAGCATTACTTTCATACTGATTTCTTAATAATATGTTTTGTCTATAGTAATAACGTGTTTGGAGCCCGATGTGCCAGCAGGCGGTTACGTCGTCGGATATGATTTCAATGTTCATTCCACCATTCAATACCATTGCGAAGCAGGTCATGCAAGAAGGGGGCCTTCCGAAGCAGAATGCAGACCTGATGGAGAGTGGAGCAGACCCGAACCTCAATGCGAATGTAAGCAGATTCATAATACTTAAATATGTATTATTTATTTAATATTACGATATTGAAAATTTGCACTTGTTCCTCATTAATACATGTTTTTTTCAGATGTCGATTGCGGACGTGTACCAGAATTAGCTTCTGGGCGTGTTAATTATGTAAATAGTACCACACATTTGGGTAGTGAGATAGAGTATTCCTGCTCTTCTGGTCATCGACTTAGGGGTTCCAAACGACGATACTGCCTGGACAACGGTCGGTGGAGTGATGCAGCACCAAAATGCGATGGTAATGGACAGATAGTAAATTTTAAAAACATTAATTTCTTTGATATTGTTAAGTTAAATTAGTTTATGCTAATTATTTTCTTTCTATATGTCTCTGGTTTGTTTGCTTTACTCATTTTCTAACAATGAATCTAATGAGATTCTTAAGTAATGTTAGTTTCAGTGATTTATGGTATAAAAACAAATAAGGTTTTTTATTTGTTTTTACTAATAAATAAAATGGTATTTTTTGCAGAAATCCGTTGTCCTGAACCTACAATTGCAAAGCACAGTATTGTATCAGTAACTGGAAATGACAGAATGTATGGCCGGACATTAATCCGTACTTCTGAATCAAGTTCTGGAAGCTCAGCAGGAACCTTCAGAGTGGGAGCCGTAGCAAAATACAGATGTGAAAGGTAATAAACTAGTAAAACTTGATTTTATTTAAAAACTATAGGGCATTCAAAGTACAGAGGGAAGATCCGCGATCTTGCAACCACGGGGTTTCGGATTGAAATACTTGCTTATATTCACTTGCTAATAAAGATCCAAATTTTCCGATTGAAAATTGCTTTTCGAAATCATATTTTACTGGTATGAAAATTATTGCAGAGAAAGGACAACCATTGGGTTGCTCTTTAATAATGCTTGGTAGAAGAAAATTCGTCACAACAGCTCATAGAACACTGGGATTAGTTCTACTGCACAAATTGCAGTAATATTTAAAAACACGATTAAAAATTATGTCTCTATATTATTCTCCTCAATTTCATTTTCAGAGGACATACTTTACAAGGAGAAGCATTGAGCACGTGTGAAGAAACTGGACATTGGAGCGGTGATGTTCCAAATTGTCATTGTAAGCGATTTTCCATAAAGTTCTACCAAATAAATTTCATTTAGAATATTCACCAATTTATTATCATTTTAGTTGTGGATTGTGGTTCTGCACCATCAGTTACACACGGTCGCGTAACTTTGGCAAGCAATGCATCATATTATGGTGCCGCAGCATTATATGAATGCGAACCAAATTTCAAACTTGTTGGAGTTTCTAGAAGACTTTGTATGGAGAATGCAACGTGGAGTGGTGATGCTCCGAAATGCGAAGGTTTGATTATATATATATATATATATATATATATATATATATATATATATATTGTTGGGCACCGCGTTGATGAACAGAAAGGGCTGTTGGCACCGCTATATTCAAATCGGTGTTGTTGCTCTGGACCTTCCGGAGTTCCTGAAAACTCACTTGCTGAAAATACTTGAGATTGATAAATGAAAAGACTATTTCAAAAACTTCACTTTATTACAATTTAAGTACAAGGAACTCGGAGGTATTGGAAGAGAAGTGTTTGCCCGGCGACCGACAGATTAAGACTGATTTATTTCATAATTATTAAAACTAAAGTCCTTTGAAACGTAGTGGGGATTTGTCTCGAATATTCTATGCAACGAAAAGGACAAAGTAATGAATTTAGCTGATTAAACAAAATATTATTCATGCGAACTTGGTGAGAATTGTTAACTAGGCGGAATGTCAATAATATGATCTTGGTGAGATTTGTCGATGTAGATTCATGATTTCGTGAGAGAATGTTAATGTCAGCTACTACGCAGTAGTTTGAGAAAAGTTAATATGAACCGGTAATATCAGCTAAAGCTCAGGGGTTCTAAGATTTCAGTCTGGACTTGTTAGAAATCTAATATTATGACAGTGGTTAGCAACTTGTAATATCAGGGGTGTACAACAATATATATATAAATATAATTTAGAAATATGAACAAACAGCACTCATTTGCAACGGATTTTTGCTACGGATTTGGATTTTTTTTTACTTACCTTTGTTGCCTATTTACATCATTTCGGTAATTGCAGAAGTGACATGCCCCGAGCCCGAACTTTTGGACGGAGCAAGCGTTACCTTGTCAAGTGTCACCGTCGGCGCAGTTGTGACTTACAATTGTCCAAAAGGTTCTTCTCCCCTGGGAAATCTCACTCGTACCTGCAACGAACTAGGAAAGTGGACCGGAAAACCTGCCAGATGCAAACGTAAGATCGAGATAAAATTTAACATTATTTTACAAAAATTTTAACAACTGGACAGATAAATCATTGCCAAACGGTAAAAGACATCGTTTGCGAAATAATTCTCGAATTTAATCTTTATCTCTTCTTAGATATTTAAATGTATTAAGATTTTATAGGCAATAATTGGGTATTACTATTTGAACATAATGTTCTGAAATATATAAGTTTTCATGATTCTTTTAACAGCTGTGGAGTGTCCTTTACCTGAAGATATTGAATTTGGTCGAGTGGTATTAGTGAACTCTTCGAGAATTTATGGTGCTAGTGCCGAACACCATTGCGCTCCTG
Source organism: Ctenocephalides felis (assembly GCF_003426905.1). Classification (NCBI taxonomy): domain Eukaryota; kingdom Metazoa; phylum Arthropoda; class Insecta; order Siphonaptera; family Pulicidae; genus Ctenocephalides; species Ctenocephalides felis. Next base: position 16,282,467 of record NW_020539724.1, on the reverse strand, counting down.
GTAGACGGCGTGAGGGACCCTATTTGCGAAGGTGCCTTGAAGATGGTTCATGGTCAGGAACAATACCACGATGTGAAGGTAATATTGATTCGACTTTCTTATAACAATAATATGTTAGTATTTTTATTGTAAGTTTAAATTTGAAATTTTTGCAGTTGCAGCAGATGAGGCTACTCAAGATGGAGGTGTTCTTGGATTAGCGATCGGGGTTGCATCTGGAATATTATTATTTATTCTGCTTCTTATGGGACTCATATACATGCGATTGTAAGTGATGAAATATTTTGTTCTGCATTTGAATACTTTTACATATTATAAATCGAGGAAATTATGGAAAACAAATATATGTATATACTTTCTGTATAACTGGATATTCCCACACTCTAACTGTATTGAAGTATATCATATTTAGTTGATACTGATATTTATCTTTTAATAATAGACGAAAGGCTAGGCCAGTCAAAAATACTGAAAATATTGAAGGTGCCGAACGAAAAGAAGATGCAAATGCAGCAGTTGTAAGTTATGCAACATTAACTGATGGGCAAACGAATCGACATCAAGGTAAGCATTTTAAATGCAATGTAAGAGAGTTGTTGCACCTTGCCAGTGTAAAGGTGCAGGTGGTTCTTTTTACCCCAACCACATGTAAGCTATTCTAGTGGTTATATAAAATAATTGTTAAAGCCAACTTAAAAATAAGAATACATCTTATAAAACAATTAACTAACGACTACTTAAAAATTTTATTCAGGCGTTGTAAACTAAATAACAATGCTCAAATAAAAAAATCTAACCACGAAAAAAATACTTTGGATAAAATATTGACAATGTGGCTATCTATCTTGTGATGGCTATGTAGCTAATTGAATTACAACCTCATTATTCTCCACAGGTACTTATGACATGTCAGACGGTCTTTACGACGCCCCTTATGCTTCTGTCAGAGGTAGCGGGCCCCCTTCAACGCAAGGCTATCCTCATTCAGCTAATTATCCTGGTTCTATTGGTTCTAACCAGTACCACGGATATGAACCAGAGCCCAGACGTCCCCATGCTGTAACTGTTAATGGAGTGGCTGTGAGATAAATTGAAGACAATGTATAATTAATATTTGTAGATACTTTTTTGTTAAGTGTAGTATGAATGTATATTATTTGAGTGATGTGCGTTTTGTTATACAATTCACAATTTATATATATATATATATATATATATATATATAATAAAGTGCTGCTGTGTGTAAAATATATGTTAATAGTAAAGTGCATGTGCGAATGAGTGCGTGAATATGGATTTGAATCTAATGATAACATTTGTAAAGAAATACCTAAGTTCTGATCATGAATGTATTAATTTTATTTTTGTGCATGTCTGTGCTTAGATTTAAGTGTATAAAAATTAGAGGTTTTTGTTATTCAAAATTTTTAGCTCTTGATCACTTACTTTTCTTTTATGTGTTCATCTTAATAATAAAGCGCTTGCCAAATTAAATAATTTTTACATAATATATATATACATGTAAATATTTATATGTATATATATTAGGGTGGTCCTTAAAATGGTCATTCTCGAAATTTCTTGCTCCCAGGGGCTCAAATGGTTCCAAATTGATAAAAAACAATTCTCTGAAAGTTTTAGCTCTTAATATTAACGTTTAGATAGAGCGCAATTCAATCAAAGTTTGTATGGAAAGAGCATGGAAAAATTTTTGAAAATTTAAAAAAAATGTGTTAGGTATAACTAAGCGACAAATGAATGAGTTTTATTCATTCATTTGTTCGCTAAATTACATCTAAAAAACATTTTTTTAATTTTTGAAAATTTTTCCATGCTATCTTCATACAAAACTTTGATTGAATTGCGCTCTATCTAAACGTTAATATTAAGAGCTAAAACTTTCAGAGAATTGTTTTTTATCTATTTGAAACCATTTGAGCCCCTGGGAGCAAGGAAATTCGAAAATGATCATTTTAAGGACCACCCTAATATATATATATATATATATATATATATATATATATATATATATATGCATATAATTCAGTTTGAACAAGCACAACTATCGTTCAACAGGCAAACTCTTAAAGTGAAACACTCACTTTGTGAACTAACAAATATATTCAAAATTTCAAACACGAAAATTGCTTGTTGGGCGTGTCTCACTGTACATATGTATAAATAAGTCTTTGATAAGAAAATCTCTTTTCTTATATATATATATATATATACTCGTATATATATATATATATATATATATATATATGTGTATATATATATATATATGTATATATATATATATATGATCATTTTAAATATTGTATACTTAAATACTAGTAAAAATAGTTAATATATATTGTATATTTTAAGATGTAATTAATATGTAAAGAAAGTGGTTGAATAAAATTGCAAGTGATGATTCAAATTTATTGTTTTAATAAAATATCCATATAAACATTTATATATTTTTTATACAGTAGTGAAACTTTAGGAATCGATGTGGTTTTAGTGAAATATTTATATATATATATTATATATATATATATATATATATATATATATATATATATATACATTTTATATATTCTCGTGAGGGCAGTATTGGGTTATATTCTAGATGATATTATATTTGAATAAATTATATATAAAATCAAAAACTGTTCGAATTAGGAATTATGAATATATAAATGTATATATTCATTTTTTCATCATTATAATTGAACTAAGCTACCGTAGTTTGTATGGAAGTTGGATATATAAATGTATATATTGATTCTTCCATCATTATATATGAAATAGCTGTCTTAGTTTATATGGAAATTAGATATATAAATGTATATATTGATTTTTCCATCATTATATTTGGACTAGCTATCTTAGTTTGTATGGAAAATGGATATATAAATGTATATATTGATTTTTTCATCATTATAATTGAACTAGCTACCGTAGTTTATATGGAAGTTGGATATATAAATGTATATATTGATTTTTCCATCATTATATATGAAATAGCTGTCTTAGTTTATATGGAAATTAGATATATAAATGTATATATTGATTTTTCCATCATTATATTTGGACTAGCTATCTTAGTTTGTATGGAAAATGGATATATAAATGTATATATTGATTTTTCCATCATTATATTTGGACTAGCTATCTTAGTTTGTATGGAAAATGGATATATAAATGTATATATTGATTTTTCCATCATTATATTTGGACTAGCTATCTTAGTTTGTATGGAAAATGGATATATAAATGTATATATTGATTTTTCCATCATTATATTTGGACTAGCTATCTTAGTTTGTATGGAAAATGGATATATAAATGTATATATTGATTTTTCCATCATTATATTTGGACTAGCTATCTTAGTTTGTATGGAAAATGGATATATAAATGTATATATTGATTTTTTCATCATTATATTTGGACTACATGCCGTAGTTTGTAGGGAAATTGCATATATAAGTATATACATTGATATTTCTCCTAAGCCGGAACCATAATTATATATAAAAGCGTATAAAGGAATCTAGTTAGATTCCTAGATTCAGGAGGCGATTGCATGCAGCGCCTCTATGCAAAATTGTTCCCAGTTCTTGAGGAACTAACATTTGACAGTTCTTGCGTAAAAGGAATCCAATTAGATTCCTATGATTCTAAGGCGATTGATTGCAGCGCCTCTATGCAAAATTGTTCCCAGTTCGTGAGGAACTACGTAGTGACTACCGGGTTCATATGGTTCTGTGTCAGATGTCGCCACCGCTCCGTACGTCTTGTTGGTTATATTTCGTGTGAATTATTCAGTTTAACTGCCGAAATGATACAACCTAGACTAATAATGTAAATATAATACAATATAAACTATGATATATGATATGATGAAAGACAATATAAATGATGATATAATTCAGAAACATAAACGTTGTTATGTTTAACACTTACTGAGAATGGAAGATTCGAGCCAAATCTTTGAGGTCAAGAAATTATTAGAAGCACTAGAAAATAATGTAATTTCTGAAGAAAATGTTGAATCTTTCATAGAATCAACTTTAAATCTGACGACAATTGATCCCAGCTCTTTGGTTTACACCAGTAAGTAATAAGATAAATAATTTTATAATAAAATTGTTTTAAAAGCAGTGAAAGACAACAGAAGCACTGATTTTATTTTAGATCTTAGGAAATATCTAGGTGTTTTTGCATTCAATAAAGGTGACTTACTTTCATGTGCTTATAACTTTCAAGAATCATTAGGACCTGCTCTTCGCCCATATATCAATAAATTATTCAATCACAAATTGAATAAAAATGGTGCAGCTACAGTCTGTAGTGAGCAAGCATTTAATTCTATTGTTAAAAAGTACAACACAAAGGAATGGAAAGAGAATAAATTACTCGAAGCATTAAAAGATGATTTTGTGGAATACTATATAAATAATAATCAAAAAGCAGATGCAATAGGCAATGACTTTAATTCACTACCATTTGTAAAATGCATCTCGCATTCCACTGACATTGAATCTATGAAAAAATTGAATGAAGGTCTACCACCAGGTAAACTAAAAGACCTTTCTGTCTAATAAGCTTGTAATGATTAATTTAATATTTTAAAGTATAAAGAGTTAAAGTATAAAAGTTTTTTACAATATCAATATCATAAAGAATTATTTATATTCAAAAATCTAACAAAAAGTTTTACATATTTTGTTGTAGAATGGACAATAGCGCAAATTACAAAGGGGCCATGTCAAAATGACATGGTAGGGCCCATTAGTCGAAACTTGTCGACATTACCCATATATATCACTATATTTTCAGGTGAAAACGTGGACATTAAAAATCACCAACCTATAACAATATGTGTTAAACCTAATAAAGGTAATTATTTAACTTTATTTTAGTATATGTGTGTAAACAATAATTATGTTGGATTAGATTTCTTTATTTTGTTGATTTGCATATTGCAAATGATTTACTTATACAGTTATTTTTACAATCTTCTGACTATTGTCAGATTTTGAAAAATTGAAATATGCTAATGTAACATGATTTTCTTTGTTGTTTGTAAATAGTCCTAAACGATGTTAATGCTTTTCTCAATGTAATTCCAGGTAGTAAATGTATTTTAACTGAACTGTTGGATATATTGCATGAATATGAAGTTGACAAAAAAAAGTCACGAAACGAGTTACATTTAAATTATAAGGTACCTCCAAATATTAACATTTGAATTGCTTTCATAAATGATATGCCATTACTTTTGTTTTTTATAGACATTGTTGTTAGAATTTGAAGATTATTTTGGTGGTATCGCCAGCTTGTTACTTGGGAAATTAAAAAGTAATCAGGATGATTATAAGATTATTTGCAAAGAGATTGATGATTGCATAAAAGATTTCAAGTAAGAATTATATTATACAATAATTTACTTTTACTATAATTAATATTTATTTTACAATCAAGTTAAATTTTTAATTGGTTTCAGCATAACACAAGAACAAAAGATTTTATTATATAAGCTGGCAGTTTACATTGGGTATTCATGTTCTTTTGAATCTATTAACAACGCACTCAAAGTAATTTTGCCTAAGCAGGACGATTCCAATGCTAGACAAATGCTGTCAATGCATTTCAAGAGCCGTTATCATTCTGATGAACCTCATTACAAGAGTATAAGGAAGGCAGAACGAGGCCCAATAATACTTATTGTCGATCAGGTTATAAATATAATCTATCAATGTGGCATATTCTATCAAAATATATAATTATGCATATATATATAAAAGTCATGATAACACATCACTCAATAAGTCTGTAGGATATATTGTAACAATTATTAATTTAACAGTAGGATATATAATTATTGATTTAATAGTAGTTCAGAATATCAAGTAAATCCTTTTGCAATTGTTGATAAAATTATTTTATATCAAGCAAAGTGATATATTGTGATGTACTATGATTATTTTTTTTTGGACTGAAAGGTTTTCATTTATTTTCAAATTCAATTTTTTCATATTTCATTTAATGGATGTTGCATGGATATGGAATGTGCCCACTTTAAAATACTCCTATAACATTTTTTTTTACATTTTCACATTTATCATAGGTATAGAAAATCATTTTTCACTTTTGATGTAATGAATATCTTAGAATAACTATTTACTTTATACTAATTGATTCAAGATGTGATTTTATCAATACTTATTTTAAAATATAACTAAATTCTTTAATCAGATTTTTCTTTTAGGAATGCTTATATTTATGAAATATATAAATGCTGCTCTCTATGTTTCTGATTATATTACAGGATTTAGATCATATCCCATGGGAAGTATTAAAATGTTTTCAATTGCAATCAGTAACACGAGTTCATTCGCTTCACTTATTACATGCACTGTACTACACCTACAAAGAACAGATAAAAGAGGGATACTTTATTGTTGATAAACTGAAGGGAAGTTACATATTGGATCCAGGTATTTTAGTAATGTCTTGATAGTAAACAAACATTTTTATTTGTCCAATCAATCTTTAGACCAAGGATGAGCAACTAGCAGCTCTTTGAATATTTTTTTCAGTTAATAAAAACTGAAATAAAAACTATCAAATGGAAGTGATCAACATGTAAAATAATACAGATTTAAAAATTGTATTTTTTCTTAGTAGACATATAATTTTTTTATAAAATCATGTCAGCCTTAAGGAAATTTAGCTTTTGTCAAGAAATGCAGAAAATATGTCTCTTTTGCAAACAATTATTTTTAACCATGGTATTCATCAAAAATGACCACAAGTCAAAACTGAGTGATGCTCGATTAGAAATCTGCATATGGCATAAGACTGATATTGATCAGGTTATATAAAAAAGTAGTGCCAAATTTCTCATAAAAGTATTAAGTATTTTTATTTTATGTTTATTAGTAAGTGATGTTATATAGATAGATAGATTATAGACACTTTATTCAAATTCTAAAATATGTAAATTAAATATTTACAATTTAAGTCAATACAATATATACTACAATATATATTGAAGTATATATTGGCCCATTCGTTAAATAGGTTGCTTATCCTTGCTTTAGACAATCCCTAAAAATATAACTGATACCTAAATTAATATAAAGCGTTTCTATTTTCACCTTATCTGTAAAAATGCGCTGCAAGTTATAAACTTGTTAAAAATGCATTTAAGTTATAAAGATAATTCTGTAAAAAATTTGCAAATATAATTTTAATGAAATTCTTTACAGATAAAAATTTAAATTTCATGGAAATGAGGGTGAAATCATTCATAAATTATTGGTTACCCAATTGGATCGATGGTATTTCAGGCAGGCAAGCTACAACAGAAGAGTTCTTAGATCTTATAAAATCTAGTTCAATATTCTAGTAAGTGCATTGATTATGGTTTATATATATATATATATATATATATATATATATATATAGTTTATATATATATATATATATATAGTTTATATATATATAGTTTATATATATATATATATATATATATATATATATATATATATAGTTTATATTATATATATATATATAGTTTATATATATAGATATATATATATATATTTATATATATATATATATATATATATATATATATATTTAATGCATAAATGTATTACAATTGGATATGGTTTGGGCCAATTTTTTGAGATCCTTCACTTCATCAACTTCTAGAATTAAAGTTTTGATTATTTTTTATTTTTATTTCAAAACATTAATTAATTACTTATAAGAAAAATAGTAGAAAGATTGTTTGTCTCTTTTACAGTCCTTCACAAATTGCATAAAATTTATGCCTCTAAACCATAACAACCCCTTAAATCAATTTCCTACTAATACACTCAATCCTCTAAAGTAATTATTTAACTAAGTATTCGCCCTATAATTTCTTAATATTATTTTAATATAAACACTGTTAATTTTTAATTGTTTTTTTTCAGTTATGCTGGTCATGGTGGTGGTCAAAAATTCCTATCCCACGACGTTTTGGAAGCTCATGATTTGTCCTGTGTTGCTTTGCTAAGTGGATGTTCTTCAGTTTCAATAAGGAGATTGGGTATTGCAGAAGAATATGGACTTCATTTATCATACCATATTGCTGGCAGGTAAAAAACATCTAAATTATAAATGAGATATATGATTGAGTTATTTTTAATACCTTTTGAGAAATAAGTCGACATAATGTCTAATAATTTTATTTTTATTTAATTAGTTGGATGACTATCATGAAACCTGAAATTTACATTTTTTTTCAGTCCCTGCTTAGTTGGAAATTTATGGCAAGTTAGTGATAAGGACTGTGACTTCATGATGTCGAGGTTAATTTCCACTTGGATTCCTGGTCCAAAATCACTTAAACACTTCATACAATGCAATACTGAGAGATGGGATAAAGGAATAATTGGTAGGTAGAAATGGTGTGCATTCTACTATTGTAATTCAAAAATATCAGATGGATGACAGCATTTTTTTTCATATTTATTGTTCCTTCAATAATTATCTTATTAGCCTTAATAATTTAACATTCTAGACAACACAAAAGCTGCTTGTTTGAGATCAAATTTCATAGGTCCTTTGCATACTGATATTTTATCAGAATCAGACTTACAAAAAGCTGTTTCCATTAGTAGAGGGTTTTGCAAGTCTTCCTTGAATTCGTGTTCTATGGTAGTTCGAGGGCTTCCAACTAAATTAATATATTAACAAAATACTGATTTTAGCAACTTCATTAATATTGTAAATAATATAAATAAAATATTAGATATTTTTTAACAAATTTAAAACTATATGAAAGCACATTGTTTGTTTAGTTCAATAATTTACTTACTAAATAAAATGCATTCTTCACATTATTCTCATCATGCTCAAGAGTATAATTAAATTAGAGTGATCATAAACTTTATTTAAACATCTACAATAGTGATTAAAAGAATATATTTGTTTCAGTACTGTAATAAGTACATTGTAAAGTTTATTATCAATTACATACAAAAATAAGAGCCTCCTGGCTTTAGTATATGTATTACTTATGTACAATCATTTAAAATCGAATATATTTTTATTAACTTAAATTTCTATCGTTCTTATAAATAATAATAATATAAGGATCCTTCATCAAAATCCCGACTTTTGCTCGATAATCTCGGGATTCTTATAAGCAGAACCGACTTGAACGTTAGGAATGTCGGAATCCCTTTTAACTATTACTCCACCCATTGCATTTATAACATATTCCAAGGGATCCTCAGGTCTGTTTTCTTCCTCATATAAATTGGTGAAGGCTTTAGTGATTACGTCCATTACGCCAGCTCTCTCCAAGTACTTACGGAATATTTCCCGTTTAGAATCTGTTGGTTTATAAAAATTATTCATTTTAAAGGATTATTTGATATTCCAATCCAGTTAGATTCTCGTTGACGTAATGGAAAGTTTTAATGTACACGACGAGTTTTTGTATGACGCGATAATTTGAGAGATGTACGTTTTAATGTGAATAATATCATTCTAGGAATATCTATAAATTACCTCGTCAAAAATCCAAACTCTTCTAATCAGATTTTGTGGTTTTATAATTTTTTTTTAAGTGTTGGTAGCTCTCAACATTTGTTTGTTCCGACGTTCCGACCCGTTCCGACTAACTTTTGAAAATGGGCGGTTTGATACAAAACTCTTTTTGTATAACATCCATATACTCTTCTTTTATCTATGATAACATCTTTCACTAATGTTTACAATTACATGCCACGATAAATAGTTTAGTTTAATATAAAAACAATGAGGGGATTGTGACTTACTAATAAATAAACATTTTTGTATATGTTCATATAAAACGTACTAGTTTTCAAATGCTCGACATTATGGAAATCCACGATTTAGTTGATATCATTATACTTGTTTCTTTGGTTGATATATATGAATTTCGGGAATTTTTATTGATTAGTAAATAAAAATGGTATTAGTTCATAACCCCTAGTCATGACATTACAGTCACGTTTACTTTATTATAAATTTGCATTTTTGCAGAAAGTAGATATGATTTTAACATGATTACCAATAGATAAAATAATGACATCCAAGAAGTTATAAATGTGCATAGTTCTAAACAAACGTAGGTAAAAGAAGAGTATTGGTTCTAAAACTCAAAAATAACCTGTGAAATTTCATGGCAAAGTTTTCAATCTAATATAATTTTTGTTTTAGTATAAAAACGTAATTACACAAATGCAATATATTTTGAAGTAGGTACATTGTTAAATGTATTATTTTTTCTGTTTATATTGTGAATTTCTAAAATGTCTGACATCTGGAGCAAATCAGCCAATAAATTCTATAAGTCTACATTCTGCAAGAAACAAGTAAGTCAATTTCTAAATCAATTATATTTTATTAAATACAAAAAATTATATAAAAAATACTTGTTTCTAATTAACAAAAATATAATTTATTTTATTTTTTATTTATCATATGTTCTTCAATTTAACTAGAACGATGTCTGTTATATATTTTGAAAACTAAAGTTTGAGATATAATTCCTTCTACTGCACATATATGTAAAAACAGTTTACTAAGGTGTCTGTCATCAATTATCTTGGCAATTCGTTTTAATATCTATGTGAGGCGGCCAATCTAGATCTATTGCAGTAACATCTAATGCAACAATGTCGACATTTATTTTATATGCATCCTCATAATTATGTTCTTTAAGATAACATGTAAGCAAATCTTTTACATTTGGAATGGTTCGGCCAAAATCTCCATGTACTAATTCTTTAACATATGTTCCGGCTTGTGTAACAACATCCAAGTAAAATAAATTGGGATGATCTAATATTAAAGTAGCTTTCATATTATGTATGAATCTTGGCCTAGTAATCATAGATCGTCTGTGTAGCACTCTTATAGGCGTTTTTTGTTGAATGAGAAAACCATCAGGCTTATTTAAAATACTGATCATATCATTTGTAAGATTATTCTGTCCATTGTATAGACAAAGTGCTCGATATTGTTTGGTTTTGTTTTCCTCGCCTTGCTTTATATGATTTACATCTTCCCTGTTTACTAATTGTAAATCTCTAACACGAAGGTCTGGGCATTTGTTTATTGTATTTTCAAGATCTCGCAACTGACTAAATGTTACTTTGGTGTACTGAACATCTTGCAGTTCAAGAACAAATGGTCGCCCTAATCCTAAACAACGAACATCTACATCTTCTCGTCCACTTGAAATAAGATGTACAAGATTTTTATCACATTTGAATAACTTTATAACAGGTTCTTCTATAATTTCTTGCACACTACTTTCAGCCATTCTTTTTCCATCAATAATCCAGGGAGTCTGACACAAACTTCTTGAAAACTTGTTATATCTACCAGCAATAAATAAAGTATCCCCTAAAATTGATATATTTTTTATTTTCAAAGGAAAATCTGGAATTGAAGGAGGAAGATTGCAATATTTATCAAACTCTTCAAAACTAATATGTTCTGGTGTAATATTATTCTCAAAAAACTTTCTGGTAAGTATATGGCGATATTTTTTGGGCTCATTTCGCCTGCTGTTAAATATATCTGGTTTCGATTTTATAAGTTTTTCTAATTCTTCATCTTCATTTTCAAATTCTAATTCGACAGTCAATATGGTGCCTTTTGTTGCTAAAGTTATTTTATAAAATTCACTCAATTTCGGACCAAAGATAAATTTCCAAACTTCTTTTAATGGGACATCTGGTTGTACAGTTTTAGAAAAACGACTAGGAAATTTATTGATTAAGGAAAGCCAAACAGAAAGAGCTCGTAAGTTAATACATATCGGCAAGCTTAGAGCACAAACTATGTTTATATTATCATACAAGTTGAATTTATTGCTTTGTTCTATTTGCATCAATATATCATTTGTTGTTCTTTCCTTCAAAAGATCTAGACAGGTGACACAAACATTTTCCTTCGTTTGTTTATGAGGTGGTTCTAAACTTTCTGAACATTCCTCAATACCAAGCTGACTTAGGGAGCTTTTTATGTCCAAATACGTTTGACTATTTCTACATCCTAAGTATCGTAAACAGCATGATTTGCAACAATTAATTTCGCGTAAATATTTGTAAATTTCTACGTCGTTCGTCATCATAACCTATGATTAAACTTTTAGAAAACTCGGTTTACTTTGTTGAAAATAAATAATACGTTAGATTGAAATATTGTTTTTTTCATACATGATTTGGTTTACATCATTTTACAATTTTAATTCAAAACATATTAACATATTAATTATTATATTGTCTAGCAGGCCCTTGTATCTCAGTGTAAAACCCGCGTTCACAAACCGTGCTTAAAGTAACATAACCTAGGTGAGGATTTGGCGCTAGTGAGCCGATTTCATGTTGCGTAGCAGGTTGGTAAGTCTTATCTAACTCTAAAATTTCAATCTTTCATCTCTTTCATGTTGGTTGCGTTCGTTTAATTTTAACTTCGAAGCGGGAGGATCATTTTTCTCAGTTTTCCACATCGTTCGATTGTGTTGTGCGTTTTATACAATATTTTGAACAGATAATAAGTATGGGTTATAAATGCATAGTTCCAGGCTGCGGTAAAATTCGCAATAATGCGTTATTGCATAGATTCCCTCGCGAAGGAAGAGTATTCAAGGAATGGTTAAAGCGCATTCAAGTGCCTGCACTTTATACCATGAGTTGGAGAGAAATATACAAAAGAAAACGTGTGTGCACGGAACATTTTAGTCAGACGTGCAGAATGCGTGGTTCTTGGCGTGGTTCAAACCTGAAACTTGGTTGTTTGCCTACAGTTAATATGCCGGGATTCACAGGAGATCCATTATTGAAAGTGAATTGTTTCCTGGTTTCAGACAATTTAGGTAAAAAACACATTGCATATAATTTTCCTTATCTTTCCCCTATCCAATAATTTTTGTTGATTTTGGTTTCAAGTAAATAAAATAACATGTCCAACAATTATATCCAATAATTTTTATTGATTATGGATATCATGCTGCATATTATTTTCCCTATCTTTTCTCTATCCAATAATTTTTTTTGATTATGGTTTTAAGTAAATAAAATGTACATAACATATCAAATATATTATTATAATTATAATTACCTAGACATATAATTATATCTTATAACTTTTATTGATTATGGATAACATGCTGCGCATTATTTTTCCTATCTTTCCTCTATCTAATAATTTTTTTTGATTATGGTTTTAAGTAAATAAAATGTACATAACATGTGTTATTCTTATTGCAGAAAAAAACTGTGCAACACCATTTTTTACAATGCACTTTTCAGTGCCATCAATATCCAATGAATTGCCACTTGCAGGAAAGTTACTAAAGAAAGAAATTGTCATTCGAAATGAAATTACTTCTTTGCAATCTGAATTCCTAGATGTTTCTTCTCTTATTGAAGGTTATTTAAAATGATTTCATATAGCTTTTACTTGAAATTTTAGATAAATTAATAATTTTAAATTCAATTTCAGTCGATCTATCTGCGCTCGTTCCAGATGTTTCAGATGTTCCGGTTGTTCCAGATGTTCCGGTTGTTCCAGATGTTCCGGATGTTCCAGATGTTCCGGTTGTTCCAGATGTTCCTGCCAATGTACCTCATATAGCTATAAGACGATCAGGTATTTCAATGTTTCTTGAAAAGATATATTTCTTATTTAACTAATAAAATCATTCATTTTCTTAGATATTCGAACACCAAGGAGAAATTTCTTGAAGTTTATAGGTGTGAAGCATCGCAGGCAGCTTTCATCAAAATTAAAGAAATGTCATGATATAATTATGACAATGAAGAGAAGTGCCAGACGAATTATGAAAAATCATGAAATTGCCAGAGCTGAGCTAAAGGAGGCTTGCAGTACAAACAGCATGAAAGAAGTTGAAAATGTTGTCAATTCAATAACTGCGACATTGATCAAATGCCAGATGAAAAATCAGCCGAAACAGCCTAAAGGAAGAAGATACAACCTCGATGAAAAAGCACTGGGTATCGCTTTGTACAAACAGAGTCCATCCTGTTACAAATATTGGAGGTCCTTTTTATCTTTACCTTCAAAAAGCACTGTTTCTAAGTCCTTGGCTAATATTCCGATCAGCTCTGGTATAAATAAACCTTTTATGGAGACTTTGCGTACTTCTGTTCTGAATATGGATCCATCTAATAGAAACTGTGTTCTGATGTTTGACGAGATAAGTATTTCTGCAGGTCTTGATTATGACGAGAGTAAGGATAATATAACAGGCTTCGAGGAGGTTACAGAGAGGAGACCAAAGTTTGCTGACCATGCTTTGGTGTTCATGATTAAAGGCATTCGTGGACACTTTAAAACATCAGTGGCATTCTACTTTGCTGAAAGTAGTGTCAAAAGCGCTGAACTTAAAGTTTGTATAAGAGAAGTTATATCAAGCCTGCAGGAAATTGGTCTCACTGTTGTAGCCACTGTATGTGATCAGCATGCTACAAATGTCGCCGCAATTAACTTGTTGCTTAACGAGACAAGAGCACAGTTTCTCAAAGAAGACAGAAGTTGCAAACTTCAAGGCTTTCTTGTTGGTGATCAGGAAATCATACCACTTTATGATCCACCACATATGTTGAAATGTTTGAGAAACAGCTTTTCATCATATGATGTCACTTTCATTCAACGTAATCAAGAAAAAAGGGCATCCTGGAGCCATATAATTAAGTTATTCGAAATTGATTCAGAATTGCCCAATTTTCGCATGTGCTACAAGTTACGAGCACATAACGTGTATCCTGACAAAATGAGAAAAATGAGAGTGAAGGATGCTGCAGTGGTGTTTTCTTATAGCGTTTCATCAATGATGCACAGATATGCTACTAAGCAGTGTGAGTAAAAGAAAATTATGTAAAATGTATTTAATCGCATTTATAATACAACCTCTTTTAATCGTATTCTAGATGATAATTTTCCTCAAGAAGGTACTGGGACTGCTGATTTCCTGAAATTCATAGATGAGCTGTTTGACAGTGTGAATGGAACAGCTTCTAGTTCTGCCAGTGACTATAAACCTCTTCGCAGTGCTCTTACAGATAAGTCTAAGCATTTAGTATTTTGGAAGGAAGCTAGACATGTCTTAAAAAGCATATGCTTCTATAAGAAAGACAAGAGAGTTAAAACACCACCAACTATTCAAAATTTTATTAGAACATTGGAGGGTTTCGAATATATTTGGCAGAAAATAAAGTGTCCGGAAATTAAATTTTTGTCAACTCGTAATTTTAATCAAGACCCTCTTGAAAATTTTTTTGGTAGTATTAGAAGTCACGGGGTAAACAATCGCAATCCTTCTTGCAGTGCTTTTATTGGATCCTATAAAAGTCTTGTCGTCAATAGGTTTCATTCCGTCCATTCTTGCTCTGCCAATTGTGAGCTTGATAAAACAGAAGGTGCGATTGATTCGTTAAAAACATTACTATTGTCTAATGCATCAGTCAATTCCATGTGTGAATCTAGCTTGCATGAAGATGTTTTAGTTTCGTCTAATGTGAATACTGATGAATTCACATTAGAAGAAGTTAGTAGCAGTTTACTGCATGTCCAGGTGAATACATACATGACTGGCTTCATTACCAAGAAAATGTTAAAAAATGTTAAATCGTGCTCCATGTGTAAGTCCCATATTTTAGCAACAGAAAAGGATGGAGATGATTATTGGCTGATAAGGGTTAGGGATCGCACTGGAAAATCTCTTGTTTTTCCTTCTAGAAGCTTTGTTCACATTTTTTCCAAATGCGTTAGAGTTTCGGAACATTTTTTACCTAAAATTTGTGTAAAAAATAATTTAAAAACATTGCTTAGTTGCATTGTGGATAAATTTGTTTTTACTCAAAACTTTAATTTTGATTGCCCAATACACAATTTAAAAGTAATATTTTTGAACCATTTTGTACCGTATTTTATAAAATATTGGGTAAATGATATTAATTTAGCACTACGCGGTAAAATAACTTTTTCTAGCCCTATGAATGTTATGAAAACAAAAGCTCTATTGCGTTTTGATAAAATGAGAAAGAGACAACTGGCAATTCGTAACACAAAGCGTGGTGTGCGCTAATTTTTTTAATTTACCGTATATATATTATTTATTATACATATGCATATCATATACACATACACACAAACACACACACACACAATATTAGATTTTTTTGTTCGAGGTTGTGAAAAAAAATTCTTTTAGAAACTGTAAAAAATTTCAAAAAGGGTTGCTGAATGATGACACACAACCATGTCGAAACGTATAAATAAATAGTTCTTTATTTATTTTTTCATTTATTTCGACAATTGGCTGAAAATTAACATTCAAGAATATATATATATATATATATATATATATATTATTCACTTACATTTTTTACTGCTTTTGAATTCTTTTGTTTTCAGAGCATGAACAAAATTATATGGTGCAAGAAACATCTATTAGCTTTTTAACTACTCATTCTGAAAACTAGTGGTTCTTTAGTTGAAACATATGTGTCCTAGACAATAATATGTGTGTTTATTATTGTATGCATTCAATTTTATTATTATCAAAAATTATATTTCTGAATCCTTCTGTATGTGGTAATTTTCTGGTGACTGATACTCCATTCCATTTTATATTATGTATTCTTTTCCATTTATTATCGTTACTTACTTAAATTTCTGTATACTTGTATTTATTATAATTTTTACTAATGACTGTATTCTAATCCATTTTATTATGCATTCAATTTTATTATTATCAAAAATTATATTTCTGAATCCTTCTGTATGTGGTAATTTTCTGGCGATTGATACTCCATTCCATTTTATATTATGTATTCTTTTCCATTTATTATCGTTACTTACTTACATTTCTGTATACTTGTATTTATTATAATTTTTACTAATGACTATATTCTAATCCATTTTATTATTGTTAGAAATTATATTTCTGTGTGGTTGTATGTATTATAATTTTTACTAATGACTATTCTATTCCAGATTATTATAATTAGAAAATGCATTGCTGAAACCTTTCATATTATAATTTACTGATGACATGTGACTATATTTTACTAAAATTATTATAATAACAGGTTAGAACCCAATCGAAATTGTTATGACAAGAATGAGTGATTTGTATTGACACATGTAGTTATGTTTATTGCCTTCTTTTACTTTTATTTATGTGATACAAATATTGTTTGATATGTCATTTTCATTGTATTTTTACAAAATATAATATTGTAATACAAAAGTTCAATTCAAATAAATTATTTTTCAAATTATACATTTCTTATTTATATTTATTTTAAAAACTGTAATATTTTTATTTCAAATTTTGGCGCGCTAATTCGAATGCCGAGCGCTACGCGATTGAAGCGCCATTTCGAACTGTTGTACGCTACGAAAACTAACTCTCTGAACCAAAATACCGGGAGAGAGAAACGTCTATATTATTATATTGTCTAGGTTGTCTAGGCATATTAAATATTTCGAGGTTAGGTTTGAATAATCTATTAGTTTAGCAGTGTTGCCATTCTCATAGAACAAGGTGACATTTTTTTTAATTGCAGCGGTAACTTTTAACGACGAAAGGTATTTCATTTATTTATAGGAAATAAGTTAAAAATGACTTTTTTAATTACCATAAAATAAGTTTTTTTTATCAAATTCGAAGTACAAGAAAAAAAATAATATTATGTACAAATCCATAAATAATTTTACGTTCATATTTTTAAATGGCAGTTTTGTTTTATTTCCGGTTTTTTATGTGATTAAAAACATAGAATAACCTAGATAAGAACCTACATAGTACTTAAAATGCAGCCAAGCATTGTACTTTATTTAGTTATGTAGTTTATCATCTATGCCATAAGGAAAGGGTCTATGCTATATGGACTGTCAAATCTTATTCAGTTTAACCGCTTGTCCGTTAAATTTATTATTTTTTTTAGGCATTTTACCAATACATATTTTAAGATTACAATTTAATTGCGCGTGAGTTATATATATTCAATATTTTACATTATGTTATTGTTTTTATACAAAACTTTATTTATAATTTAAAATATAATTTTAACGAGAAATGACTTGGTTGTTGTAGGTAATAAAATGGCATCTAAAAAGCCTACTCCAGTTAACGTTAATAGTAGCAATAGAGAAACGAATTTAGATGATTCAAATGATGATATTTTTGAAGAAGGTGGTTCTTACGTTGGAGACATTTATATTCCTCCTCCATACAAACCAGTATGTTCAATGGAAACAAATGGTCCACGGACAATAATTACTAAAATCATTAATGAGAATTTTAAAAGTTATTATGGCGTCCGAATAGTTGGGCCCTTACATCAAAATTTTACAGCTGTCATTGGACCGAATGGCAGCGGAAAAAGTAATGTTATTGATGCAATGCTTTTTGTTTTTGGATATAGAGCTAGTAACATGAGAACGAAGAAAGTGTCTAGCCTTATTCATAATTCTAGTCGTGCACAGAATGTCAATAGTTGTTCTGTTGCTGTAGTGTTTCAAAGCATAGTGGATAATGATGATGGAACTTACAAATGTGTTGGCAATGAGATAGAAGTCAGGAGGACTGCTTTTAAAGATAATTCATCTTACTACAGTGTGAATGGTAAGAAGAAAACATATAAGGAAATTGCTTCATTGCTCGGAGGATATGGAATTGATTTATCAAGTAATAGATTTCTTATTCTTCAGGTAACTAATTGAATAAGATTTAGGCTGTTATATCAATTCTTACAATTAATCTTTTTCAATTAAAACTGTATTTTGAAATGAATGTTGCTTTTACTATAGTTTATTCTAATTTTATCATTATAAATATATTTTTTCTGATAATAATTTTATACATAATCATGGTTTACAGGGAGAAGTGGAACAAATTTCCTTAATGAAACCAAAGGCTCAAACTGAGCATGATCGTGGAATGTTAGAATATTTGGAAGATATCATAGGAACAACAAGATACAAGGTTTATACATCACTAAAAATAACTTATGTTTTATAGAATTTAATAATAATTACATTGCTTTCGTTTCTATTTTTTATTTTAGGAGCCCATCAGTAAATTAAACGAAAAATGGGAGGATCTTACAGAGGATCATCAACATCGATTAAATAGAATAAAATTATTACAGCGTGAGTTAAAAGATATGGAGGGACCAAAAAATGCTGCCATAGAACATCTAAGAAAAAGAAATGAACTTATTATTGTGAGAAGTGAATTACTTCAATATCAGAGGTAATTCAATTAAAGTATCTAGAATAAAATTGAAATTACAATGGCATTATATATTTTAGAATGAAATGCCAAGTGGAGAAGAGTAAGATAACTGAAGTGAAAAATGAAAAAGATGAAAAATTGAATATCATTTTGAAATCTATAGAAGAAATTGAAAAAGAAAAGAATAAAAACGAGACTGGTGGTGCTGATTTATTGAAGTAAAAAATGAGATACTTTTTAATTGCTTTAATAATGTTTTATAAAATAATGTCATTATTAACTAATGTAACTATTATCACAGAACACTCAATGATTTGAAGAAGCACTTCTCTAAACAGAATGCAAAATACGAAAAAGCAAATAGTCGTAACAATATTATTACTATTGAAATGCAACAAGCAAACAATCAACGGAAAAAACTGAAAACTGAATTTGAGAAGGAGAAAGTCAAGCTCTTGGAACTGGAGCAGGTTTGTATGCTTTTATAAATAAAGTTTAGTCAATTTTTTAATTTGATTTTAATTTTTACATGGTTTACATAAAGTCTTATAGCAAATATCAGACTCATTAAGTTTATCAAATTTTTAGATTCCTGAAAAAAATAATAAGTTAATACAACAATGTGCAGAGGATTTAGCAAATCTTGAAAAAAGGAAAATGAAACTTGTTGACGAGCAACAATCATCAATGACCAAATTTAAAAAGGAGAGTGAGGTTATAGTTGAACAGAGATCAAAGGCTTCTGAAAAGCTTATGCCGTTTAAAGAAGCCTCTTCTAAAATTTTATCAGAGGTTTGATTTTTAAACTAAACTATTTAAACAAAATTTAGCTAAACAATGTGCACTGAAACTAAAATCATAAATTCAATGCTCTTGAATTCAGAATGTTTAGAACTCTAGAAATATTATTAATTGATATAAATTATTTATGGAGTACAATGTTTGATTTTATTTTTTTTTTGTTATTCAATCTATTGGCTAGTTGTAATAAAATTTATTAACCTTTTAATTTTATTAACAATATTCACAGCTGAATATGGAAAAATCAAAATTAACTTTAATACAAAGCAATGAGAATAAGCAAAAGGCCATGTTAGAAGACATGGAAAGGCAACTAGAAGAAGTTAAAAGTCAGCTGGGTCCTAAAAGCATGTATGTGAATTTTAATTCTTGATGCTGTTGATAATAGAATATTTCATATTTCATCACATTAATTTTAGGGAGTTGAATAATTTTACAACAATGAAACCTGAAATAGAGAAAAAATTAAAAGAAGCTCAAGATGAACTGGTTCCCATTAAAGAAAGTACAGCAAATGTAATTGCTAAAATTCATCAGATAACTAAGCAGGTCAGTTTTGAAATTTGTTGTTGAAATACTATATACTAAAATAACTTCTTTATGAAATCTTCAGTCATGAGTAATGACTTTTTGAATTTAAAAACAATTTACTTAATTTAATTTTGAACTTTTAAAGAAAACTTGACTATATTTTTTTATTAAATTATTCCTAATTATTATCTTCTTAAAGAGAACATATAAACAAATCCCAGTATCTTGTTAGCTAGTCTTGCTATATATGTAATATGCTTTCCTTTTTGAATATTATAATAGTCTGATTATTATAATATAAGGACTTAAGATTTATATTATATCCACAATAAGTTTTGTGGTTAGTATAGTTTTTGATGGCACCTGATAATATAATTATCTTTTAATATTTAACATGTTATATAAAACCCATTACGAGGAGGAATTTGTTAATATTCGTTCATAGTTATATGGTGTGGCAAGAGATGCTTTTTTTTTCCCTTTTCCTTTTTATTTTTATTCTACTTGAAAACAGACTAATATATACAGTGCTTATTGCAAAGTTACATAGTGTGACAATTTGTTTAGTAGATTGAATTTTAACAACAAATTGTTTTTCAATTTTATTATTCATAGCTGACGCAAAGTCGAGAAGTATATCAAGAAAGCAGTAGCCGGAATAGAATCCTTGATTATTTGATGAGGAAAAAGCAAGAGGGTCAGCTCCCAGGGCTTATAGGAAGGCTGGTTAGTATTCACTTTTTGCTATTCATTTTTTACATTATTATTTTCATTAAGAGACTAGTTTCACAAAATCATGCTTGATACTTATTAGATTCATGAGAAACAATATTGTTCCTGCTGTTCTAAATATGTTTCAGTGTATATATATATATATATATATATATATATATATATATATATATATCTGAAAGGAAAACATCTAAAAATTAAACAAAATATTTTAACATGTATTAAATCTTTATTTCAGGGTGATTTAGGCGCTATAGATGATAAATACAATGTTGCAATATCTACTGCGTGTTCACAACTTGATTGTATTCTTGTTGATAATATGGATACAGCTCAAACTGCTTTGAAATTTCTTCAGGATAACAATATAGGGCGGACAACATTTATTGCACTGGACAAACAGGAACATTTATGGAATGCTATTAAAACACCATTCCAAAGGTAATATATAAAAATAATTTAATATATATCTATGACCAAAGGGGGCTTTAAGTTGACAGATGCAATATATTACCAGATTTTTTCAATGTTGCAATGAATAAATTATTGGTATCTAATATTAAACTGATTATGCTCTGTTATCAGCATAATATGTATACTAAAACTTTTCGAAGAAGTTTGCCTAAATATTTGAATCTCAATTCATATTGATGAGGTTGATTATTTAAATGTATTGGGAAGTGCAACTCGCTTAGGTCAAATGCCACTTACAACTTTTTTATTATATTCAACATTAAGCATTGAATATTAAAAATTGTGATGTGTATTACATTTATATTTGTTGTGATGCTTATTACATTTATATGTGTATTATATTTATAATTAAAATTATCTTTTTTATGGTTGCAGCCCTGAGAATGCACCTCGTTTATATGATTTAGTGCGTATTGCCGATGAAAGTTTAGCACCAGCATTTTACTTTGCCCTGAGAAATACTCTGGTTGGAGCTGATCTGGAACAATGTATGCGTCTAGCTTATGGAACACCAAGACACAGAGTTGTTTCATTGAAAGGGGAATTGTTTGAGTGCTCTGGTAAGACAAACATTTTTATGGCTTACTGTAAATAAAAGTTTAATATCTTCTCATCTCTTTTAATTTTGATCATTTGATTAAGAAGTGAATTCTGTTAATGATATTTTTACTGCAATGATTGATTATTTAATTAAATTAATTTGAAAGATCAGTCAGGTCATGTCTTCACAAATAACAGTTTGTATATATAAATACATATTACATACATACCCCAAATAACTATTTGGGGTATTTTAAAAATTCAATAACCATTTGTTAGGATCTAATTAATTTTTGCTAATATTAACTGAACTTAATCTGTAAATATGTGAATTTTTCAGAGTTAACAATATTTTAAGACATAATGTTTCTTTTATCTTTTCCAAGTTATTTTTATCAATTTTCTTTATTAATTTTTTTATCTAAAAATTTAAAAATATTTTGTAGTATGTAATTTGTGTAAGAATTTGATCAGTTATGAATAAAAGCTACTTCACCAAATTCTACTTATTTAACAGACGAGAAAGATATTGTTTTGCAACTTTATGAATTAGAATTTGTTAGATCTTCAATGTTAATTTTTAATCTATTAAAGCTCATTAAAATATAGAATTATTTACAATACATTTTGTATGCAAAACTTAACAATGCATCGTACTTTTTGAAAGGTACTATGACTGGAGGAGGAAAATCAGTTGCACGAAACCGCATGGGCAGCAAAATAAAAACACACACACGTAGATCTAACTCTAATATAGAGAGCCAGGCAGATTTACAAAATTTAGAAATTATGCGAGATAATTTACAGAAAGAGCTTGAACAAAAACGAGACAGAGAGGTATGGATTTATTGTGCAATCTAGCTTAAGAATATTTAATATGTTCCAGAAACATGAAAATTGAAATTTAATACTTAAATTAAATTTTTCAATAATTCAGGAGACATAGCCCTTTTCTTAGAGACTCATGGTTATGAAAGCAAATATTTTGTATATGTAAAAATAGCAAAGAAACGCGAATTCAACATATATAACTATACATTCACTATTAATTTATAGTCTAACTTTTAAATGTTAAAATAATCGTTGACACATTCGTGTGGGTAAATCGTAACATCACAAGTAATATTAATATATAATTGAAATGACTAACTATAATATTATTTACTGTCATACAACAACTAAAAATTTTTTATGGTAGAAAAATTATTGTTACAACTGATGCAAGTTTTCTCATTTTCTTTTTGTCATCAATATTTTTCAAGAAAACTCTTGATCCCTCAAAGCTCGCTTGTATTTCGAATTTTGTTCGTATTTCAAAGCAACGAATCGTTCCTTTGGCGGGCTTTTATTATATAGAATTTATGTTATATAATGTTACACTTATAAATACCATGTTTATAAACCAGAATAATTTAATTATTTAATTATTATTAATTTAATTTAATTATAATTTTAGATAAGCTTGGAAGAAATAATAAGGCGCAATTACAAAGCATTACAAGATTTTGATTCAACACATAAAAAGCTATCAATGGAAGTTAATGTAGGTATTTTCTATAAACATTTATTAATTATTTTCTTACTCCTTTTATTATTTTTTATTGTGGTTCAAAATTAATTTAGAAATTTGCTTTAGGCCCTAAACGAACAACATGTATTGCTATCGAAAAGTTTGAAGCAGCAACAAGAAAAAGTGAAAAATAGTTGTAGTGATGCAAAGGCAGTGAAGAAACAAGAAGAAATAATTCAAAATCTTGAGCTAAAACATAAAAAATCAATTGAAGATTCCGAAGAGGTATTTCTCATATTGTATGATTTGATTCACAGTAATAAATCAAGGATTTAATCATTCTGTGATTCATATACCACATCTGGTTTATCAACAGTTGTTATTATGTTAATTATAAAATCCTTCAAATTTAAGGCATTTCTAATATATATCAAAACTGAAAGTGTAACATGAAGAAAGTATATGATAATAAAAATATCTAAATATTAAATTGTATCATATGATATAAATCAAAGCTCAAATTTATTGTTATTTTTAAAATTGCTATTCTGAAATACTATTAATAGTGAAAAATGTTATTGTATTTAGTCAAATTGCTTTTATGGCTTACAATTAATTTTATTGTTGCAGTTGGAAAATAAAGTGAAACAATTAGATGAAGAATTGAACCGTTTGAAGAAAGACACTTTATTTAAAGTAGAAAAGGAATTGAAAAATGTAACTAAGAACATTGATGATCTGAAAAAAGAATCGGCTAAACTTACAATCGAACTTACCAATAATGAAAGGTAAATCAAGAATTTTATTTAATATTAAAATTGATTTTATTAATTGATATTGATATCAAAATTAATTTTTCAACAAAAAGTCAAATGAAATATTAGTGCCTGTTACAAGATTTATATGAATTGTTTTGGACCTATTATTGTATTAATGTTATTTCTATAAATTTAAGTACAGGGTAGAAATTTTGTTGTTGTATATAGATAGTTATTTTGTAAATTTATTTTCATTCTGTTTTATAATTTTTTTCATGCAATAATCTTTAAATCATATCTTATTTCTATAAAATTTTCTTACTTTAAACATTAGCATAAATGTCAAATAATTGTATATACAAATCCATAAAATTATTATAATATATTAAAATGAAAATAAACGCCAGATCGCCTCGTTATTAATGTTCCGAAGTCGATCTCACGCTTTTCACATAATAGAAATTGAAATTTATAATAGTCAAACATACATTCATCATTCTATAAGACATTTTCTAAGATAAATGAGCAGAGAAAACTGTGTAATCAACAATTTCGAGTATATATATTTAGTAACTGAAATTTTTACAAACTAACACAACCTTTTCAATTTACAAATATAATAAAAATATATTCATATAATATTTCGTACTATTGAATAAAACCAACAAAAATTGACAAACAAATTTTCGCTAGGCCTATAATACAATTAAAATAATCATAAAACTATAGATGACAAGAAATATAACATTTATGTATATAACAATAGATATACACGCATCGTGTGATATGTAGAAATCTAAGCCGCTAAATTGCGACGTGTACCCGTTTTGTATTTAATTCCTATAGTGTTTTTTTTAACAATTTTATTTAAGTCGTGTGTTCCTTGAGGTAGATTTATTATTGCTTGTGATATTTGAGGTAGTGAATTAGATCCTGAGGATTTTTAGCCTTCGTCGGCATGTAGACACATTGCCATCATACAAATATTTTATAAATGAAAATACTATCCTTAATTTTTTAATGCATTTGAATTATAAATTACTGTTACTTGGTGCTTATTACAAGACGTAATTAAAGTTGAAATAAAGCCATTTCAAAATAATAACATCAAGTTTTATTTTACAGAAATCTGGAAAAATGTAAAAAAATGGTTTCTAAACATGAGGCTGATATCAAGAACTTTGAAAAGACAATATTAGATTTAAGAGATGAAAAAACAAAGCTGGAAGAAGATGCTGCTCAGCTGGTTGAAGTAATTAGTGAATACGAGGTGAATGTCTTAATATTAATATTGTGAACAATTTTTTGACTTGATGTTTCCGAGAACAAGTTAGTCAAAAGTAGACTTTTCATTGAGGTTTGCTCAAAAACGGCTGAACCGATCTGAAAATTTAGCCATTCGATGAAACTTGATAAGCACAGCAACTCTGCATACTGATAAATATATATATATATATATATATATATATATATATATATATATATATATATATTGTATGGTTCTGAATTTGATGTTGACATGTATATATATACATATATATGTGTGTGTGTGTGTGTAAAATAGTTAATGTGTTAATATTGCTTGTTAATATTTTACATAAATTATTGTATTGTTGCTTTTTATATTTCAGACAAAAATCAGTGAAACGGAGGAAGAATATAATTCCCTGAAGTCTTCCACAAGTGATCTAAGCAAACAATTAGTCAAATTAAATTCTGATAAATTGGACAGTGAACAAGAAGTTGCAGAATTGGCTAGCAAATTAAAAGAAAATGCTTCAGCATTACATAAAGTTAATAGTGAATTACAAAGTTTGAAACTGGAGGATATTCCATATGAAAATGAAAATGAAAAACAAAAGTTGAAGGAATACACAAATGAAGAACTTGCAGTATTCAAGGAAGAAAACTTGTTGTATAAATCATCAGTACTTCATGGAGACTTAAAAAAATCACAGCCCAACATGCAAGCTATAGAAGTATGATGAATACTATTTTTATTTAGTAACCAATAATTATTTAGATTTTTTTGTCTTAACATATAATATTTTCATTCTCAGGAATATAAGAATAAAGAGGTTCAATTGATTGCGCGAACTGAGGAATTAGATGCTTTGACTGATGAACGAAACAATATACGTAAATTAAAAGAAAAATTATCTAAAGACAGACATGACCAATTCATCACAGGGTTTCAAATTATTTCTTTGAAGTTAAAAGAACTTTATCAGGTGAGTGAATATAAATTATAACCTGTGTTTTTTTACTTGATAAATTGATCTAAATTCATATTTTGTTGCTTTATACAAATACTATGAGAATATTTTAAGCTTGTTTTTGTACAAAGAGCATACAATATTTAGAATATGAAATACAAGAAAACTAGGCCCATATGACCCTGCAACTTGAGTGCAGAATAAAATATTTATTTAATAAACACAGTGCAATAACAATTTCTATCAATTATATGTTGTGGTATTTAAACTTATTTGTTACTTAGTTAAATTATCTTTTAGGTAATAACATTGGGTGGAGATGCTTCATTGGATCTCGTTGACTCTATGCTTCCTTTTAATGAAGGAATCGTGTTCAAGTAAGTTGTAGATATATCAGAAGTATTTGTATAATTAATCATATGATTTTGTGTTATTTTTATTTTATTAAGTTCTGAATCTGAATATTATATTTAGATTGTTTATAAAAAAGTTGATGAACTACAACTCTAAGTCATACCAAGTCTCTGATGGTCAATCTTTGTCAAAATTTAATCAGCACAGCACCCAAATGATATATCTTCTGAATAGTTTTTAAGTTTTCAAAATCAATTCAAAATTTTGGGAATTTAATAATGTACATGGTGTAAATATGGTATATCTAGCTTATTAAAATGACTATTCCATAAATTTCAGTGTAAGACCATTTAAAAAATCATGGAAAGCTATAAGTGATTTATCTGGAGGAGAAAAGACTTTAGCTTCCTTGTCTCTGGTACTTGCTTTACATTATTACCGGCCTTCGCCGCTTTATGTTATGGATGAGATTGATGCAGCCTTAGACTTTAGAAATGTTTCTATTGTGGCCAATTATATTAAGGTAAGAAAATATTTATTTATAGGACAAATATATTTCTAAGTCCGTCTTACGAGTGACCTGTCATACGAGTGTTTCTAAATATTTGTTTCTTCGACACAAGAGCAATATTCTAGTTTTGTGCGAGTAAGAATTTTCTTGAAAAATGTTAACGGCAAAATGAAAATATAAATAATTTCGTTACTTGTAACAATGATTTTTCTATCATAAAAATATTTTGATATAAATTATTTTATAGTTAGTCTTTTCAATTTTATATTAATATTAATTGTTAGTATTGATTAACGCAAGCAAATATATTGAGGATTGTTGCAATGTTTGAGATTTCTACTATATATTAATAGAGGTCGAACAAGTGTTTTGCTTTTTTTACATTTACAAAATATTATTTGCTTTTATGATCATAACCAAGAGAAAAGGGCCATATTTCTTGAATTATTGAAAGTGAAGTTATTGAAAAATATGAGAATGGCTAGGATGTACGTAAACACATAGATATTCACTGTGTTTAAACATAATTAGTTGATAAAGGATGTAACTCTAACTAAAGGTCTTATAATAATTTGTATGCAGCTTTCTGAGCTCTAAAAACTTATGAATAAGAATTATCCGAAAAAAAGTTGCAACAGTTCAAGAATGGAAGTCTTTCAATGAAACTAAATAAATAATAAATTTATTTTTAATATTCTAAAAACTTAACAAATACCACAGTGCTGAAAAGAATTAATGGCATAAAAATGTATTTATATGGAAAAAATTGGTTTGAGAGGTACCACAGTAGTTGTTACTAAAATTATTTTTTTCAGTAATTTTTATGCATCAAGATATTGATACAAATGAGTACAAAATTGTAGATATTGATATCAATTTTTTTGTGTTTCATTTTAATCATATCATTAAATATAATGTACAATATCTAAACTTAATGAATGTAAAAATATCTTTCTCATTTTATTTTCATTAAATATACCTAATCTCTCAATTTTATTCTCAGGAGCGTACTCGAAATGCCCAATTCATAATCATCTCTCTACGAAACAATATGTTTGATCTTTGCGATCGTTTCGTCTGTATTCACAAAACTCGGGATTGCTCCAAAGCTATCACAATTGATAATACTTGCAGTATTGGCAAGGCACCCAAAGTAGATAATGCAGTAATGGATAAAAAGAAACTTGTCACACAGGCATCGTAATAAGAAATAATTACAATTTACATTATATGGAAATGTTTAAGTATTATAATTTGGTTAAATTCAATTTAAGTGCAAATCATGCCTTTTGAAACTATGCCTATAAATTTGAACTTTATATTTTAAAATATTATAATATCACTCATATCTTATTGTCAGCAAATCTGTAAAATTCCAAAATTGAGAATTTCTTAAAGGTTTTGAGACTTTCTGACTCATACTTAAGTATTATACTTGAATATATACATACTTAAAGTATTAGAATTATTATATATCAATATAGTGTTTCTCTCTATATTAAATTAATACATCTCATAATTTAAGAAAATAATGAGATATATTAATGGCAATTAGTTGACAAACCTTATATTAGGCCTTTATTAATATGGTTAATAATACTTATCAATACTATTTTTCTGTAATTTTATATATAATATGTATATTCTAAATTTATGTTAAATATGCAATCTAATTTTGGATTAATTTTAGAATATGGATTAAATCGTTTTTATCATATTATATGTATATTTAACTGAATATATTTTTTAGGATGCTGTTCAAGTACTTTGAATTTATCGCAAATATTATATTTATATTATTTTTATTTTATTTATTTTATTTTTATCCAAATATTATATTTATATTATATTTATTTCCAAATATTTTATATTATATGAGGTTTTGAAAATATTTTTCATTCTTATAATTTTTTTTTATTGTTATATAAGTTGCCTTTAATGCAGATGTTATAACTTCGTCCCAAATCTAAAATGCATGCTTTATTAAACATGATTCATTGAAAACTGATAGGTTTATATTTGAATATATTACAAAATATAATAAATCATGTTTTTTTTTTAATTCTGGCGCTTTAATTTGAATCGATAACAATCACTAGGTTAGCGGCGCGCCATAGTGAAAAGCGCGCGATGCTGTGTCTGTTTATTCATCTATCTATGGTATCTGGCATTCTTAATGAAAGTGCGTTTATATTATTCAGTTATATATAGTTTAGAATCCGAAATACATATTTGAACCAGTTACTCGTAATAACTATAACATAAATATAAAATATATTAAAATATTATCACTGACACCATCAGATTTTGAGAAATGTAATTTTTTTGTTTTATTATGTTGCCAACTTCTGTTTAGATAGTAGTGTGTTTTCTTGTTTGTCTTTGATCTAAAGTTACAGAATCTTGTTATCAAAATTAATAAAAATGCCGGTGATTACTTTAAGTAATAAATGTATTTGGTTTAGTACATGAATATTTTGTTGGAAATGGAATGTGAAACTGTAAATAATTGTGAACAAGAAGATACAAACAAAGTTAAGGTTCGTAAAAATTTGTCAAATCCTGTACAATGTTTGAGGTTATAATAACCTATCGTATAATGTGTTGTCTTTTAATAATAATAATTTTTGTGCAATATTTTGGATTGAGATTTTTTGATTTGAGATGTATAAACTCGTTTTGTCTTTACGTTGCTTTAGGTTTTGTCTCAATTGTGTGAAATTCATATTTTTTTTATGTTTAGGATTTATCAGATGATCTACCTTTGTTATTAAGAGCGAACAGTATTTTTCGAGCAAGGTTGTTGCAAATTGAGTAAGTATAATTTATGCAAAATGTGTCATGAAATTGTTTATATATATATATATATATATAATATATATATATACATATATATATTTATATATATATCCTGCTAATCAACAATGCTATAATATAAACATTATAATCAACTTGCAGCAGAAGTTTACCTTTAATAGAAAAATTAACTATTGATAATACAGATCTGGCTGAAAAAGATAAAAAAATTATGGACCTTGAAGAGGTAATTTATATACACACATATTTACATTTATATATATGTATATATATATATATATATTTACATTTATATATATATATATATATATTTTATATATATATATATATGTATAATATATAATCATTGCAGGAAAATGCAGGACTGATTAATTCAAAGCGTGAATTATTACAAGAATGTGAGAAGTTAAACCGTGATTTGAATGAACTAAAAGAATTATATGATAATCGACGAGAAGAAGTTAAAGAGAATGCTCAAAGAGATGAAAAAATAAAGGATCTTGAAAAGGTAACTTATATAGATACACATGTATATATATATATATATATATATATATATAAATATATATAAATATTCAAATAAAAAACTTAAATAAAATCTTTAATAAAATCATTGCAGAAAAATGTAGAGCTGTTTAACTCAAATCAAAATTTATTAAAAGAATGTGAGAATTTAAACCGTGATTTGAATGAACTAAAAACATTATATGATAAACAACTGGATGAGAAAAAATCTTTTCTGACAAATAATGCTAATAAAACGGATCATACTGATGACTGCCTTATGGCTGATCTAGAACTTTCTTCTGATGATGAAAGTGAATTTCCAGCAAATAATAAGGTTAAATCTCAGAAAATGCCAGTGGAAGAAAACAAAAATATTGCTTGTGAAAAATGTATAAAACTAGAAGATGAATTATCATTTGAGAAAGCTATGAATTTTACAAGACATTTTCATTTTGTATCTCCAGTTCCAGAAGAAAAGCATTTCTCATCTGTTTCTATTCAAACTGATATTGTTCATGATCAGTTTATAAAAAATAATACATTAACTAAAAATGATCAAGAACTTATAAGCAATCCTCTTGGTTTTAGTACATCTGAAATTTGCAAAACAATATTTAAAAATAGAAATAAATTAATATTTTCCATAAATTCTTGTGGTTATAAGCATATAAATGCCTTCAATAAACTTGATTTGGGAGCTGAAAATGCTTTACCTGAGATAATAAAAAAAATATATAATTTTCTCTCTGAAGTAACTGATTCCATTCAAGATTCTTTCGAAGTAATTACAAAGAAATTTAATAAAACTTATGAATTAAAAGACTCACCAGAAAATAATAATATTAGTAATGCTTATTTGGGCAAGACAGAAAATACTGAATGTTCACCACTAGATGGTAAAATTAATAAAAAAAGCAAAAAGCGATTACTTGATGAAATACAACCATTAATTCATGATGAAATTGCTCCGAAACGCACTTGCACTTTAAAACCACAACAAATTGACTATGATTTAATTTACAATAATATGAACATTAAAAAACATGATAAACTAATCAGTCCAATTAAAAGTATTGCTGCTTTGTCTCCAAAAGATGCAAACAAAACCTCAAAAAGAAAACTAAAATCTTTAAAAAATAACATCTCTCCTCCAATAATTAAGGAATTTGCTAGTATTGATAATGACAATGTAAATAATGAATTGAAGAGTGTTCCTCCCAAAGGTAGACGTAAGTCAGTTATTAAAATATTAAACGATTCCCAAAGAATGAAGAGAAATCTAGAAATATTTTCAAAAGGAAAGAAATTAAAAAAAATAAAAACTGATTTTATAAAAGTGAACAGTGTTCCAAATATAGAAAATTTATATAATCAAAATGTTAACATTCAAAATGAAAAAAATAATTCAATCCCAATTACAGCCATTACGGAGAATAAAGACATGAAATTAAGCACAAGTAGTGTTAAAACTATTGAAAGCCCTGTTATTACAAAAGTTTTGAATACTGAGAAAACCGAGACCAATCGAGCAAAAGAGAGAAAAAGCAATCGACATGATAAATTAAATAAGTCTGTGATAGACACTTGTAAGAATTTAACTGGCGAATGTGATCAAACTTCAATTACTTCTATTAAAAGTTCAAATTTGAATGATACACAAGAGGACAGAAAACTTGAAAATTTGAACATAAATTTGGCAGAAATAGATAGTTCAAGTAATGTAACTAAATCAAATGTGGATCCTTTGAAAAATTGTCCAAATTACTTGGAAGATAATACCAAATCAAAAACTGATTTTCATGTAAAATTTGTTCCTGAAGGTTCCACAGAAACTAAAAACATCAAATCCCATGAAAGCGACTATGAATCAAAGGAAACCAAAGATTGTGTTACTAATGTTACAAAAACAGAAACAGAAGACTCTAATAAGATCCAGAACAATAATATCAAGATCAATGGAGTTTTAGATGAAAACGAAAGTTCAAAAACTCGAGCTGAACAATCAGATTGTTTTGAAGAAATTGATGGCAAAAATGACAATTTACCTAAAGAAAATTTTGTTAATAAAATTGAAAATACAGTGTGTCTCTCAGAAAACGATACTAGTATATTGAGCAAAGGTAACTCAATTCACAATGAAAATGTTGACACAGAAAAAATTAAAAATTCAAATGAAGAAAATATGAAATTAAATTTTTATACTGAACAAAGTATAAATGAAGATTTTCACACACCAGAAAAAAATAGGCAATTGAAAATGGTTTTAGAAAAATCTGAAGAGATTCAAATAATTCAAGGAACTTCTGATTCTGAAATGGTTAACTCTGATACTCCTACATTGAATAATTCTTCTTATAAACAAGAAAATATTTCAGACAATAATGCTGTTCAAACAAAAACTAGTATAATCAATTACAATAATACTAGATTAAAACAAAATAATTTCCAATCAACGTGTCTTGACTATTCAGTCATGGAAAAACATGTAAGAAGCATTAATTCAGTACAAACACCTGTTGAAAAGTTCAACAATCGCATAAGTGTTTTATCAGAACTCATTAAGGAATATGCTCTACCTAATAAAAACTATAAAAAGCTCATTAAGCAATTTCCAACAGCTATACCATTTACCCCAAGTTTCAAAACACAAGAACAACAAATTAAAATGATTCTTGTAGAATTTCTAGAGAGCCCAGATGTATCGGCAGGTATACCAAAAGCCATTAGTGAATTACAAATTACAGATTTGGACATAAAACAAGTTTTTTCTCAATGTTTGTTATACAACATGAAAGATGATTGGGGAACGATAATTAAAAAAAATCCACAACCTGCAAAATATTTAATTAGACTTATATGGCATCTTGATCAAATTTATGAAGGTTTTAAGCATTATTATATGTCTGCGACATCATACAAATTATTCAGGTTGAAAAAAGCTGATGATAAATATTTTATGTTGTATTCTCAAATATTCATTTCCTTGTGTTTAGAAGCTGGAGATGTAAAAGCATTGTCCATATTTCTGGCAGATAGTTTATATTGTTTCCACATTAAATGTGTGAATATTTTTGAACAGATATTAACAGCTTGTCCTGATTTGTTACAATGTTACAATTCTAATATTAGAGGTAAGTCATTTTAATTTTTAAAAATGTTAAGTAGACTTTGGTTTTTTAAGAAATTGCCAATAGTTTTAATTACAAATTTAGTAACCTGCTTAATTTGAATCTTTATAATAAGAAGTGCTTGATATTTTTGCTCAAGAACCATTTTTTTATTTTAATACATAAGCGTTATTTCTTTTAGAGAAAATAGTGTTCTTAGAAATTGCTAGTAGTTTCAATTATAAATTAGTATGTTTAATATGAATCTTTGTAATAACAAGAGCTTAATATTCACAAATATTTTTTTTATAGAAAATATTCTTCATACTACTATGAAATATCTTTTACTGAATTTTAAGTCTAATGGAGAGGCAACTTACTTAGGCCCTAAATATATGAATGTTCGACAGCAAATTTTATTCAGATACAAAATACCAGAAGATTGCCGGGACTTGGATGGATTATTGGCAAAAATAATAAAATTAACAATCCGTGAGTATTCATTGTTTTTATTAGTTAAGAAAATACAGTATTTACTATCTCTAAGATAGATATAAATCATTATATACAAGCATTATGAATCAATACTATGCAGTCTTAAATTTTTCAAATGTATTTTATTTTTATGAATATTTTTACATTTCTCATCAGCAAGCTCTGAATACACATTTTGTGCACATTACCACATGCTTATTAATTTATAATATGTACAAAGTTACTATTTCTATGTTATCAGAAAGATGATTCTTTAAGGAAAACGATTTTTAATAATTTTCAGATGATCCATGTGCAGAAGTATATTTATCGATTATACTATTAGCTCGAAGAGAAAGTACTGCCTGGGTAATCAACAAAGTGATCAACCAGGGCTTTTTACCTTTACTACAAAAATGCTGGGATAAATATGCAGATTGTAAAGATGATGTGATGAAAAATGAACTAGAAAGGACTATAAAATTATGTATAAATGTAATTGGAGCTGTTTGTAGGACTATTGATAATGCTAACAAGGATAAGTTGATGACAATCATATTTTTTCTCAAGAATATTTTATCAAATTTTGGTAAGTAATGAATTAGAAGTATTCAATAATAAAATATTGCAATAAGAAATATTTTTTAACAAAAAAAGAAGCAGAGTATATTATAACAATTCTTATAAACTGAGAACAACATATTGCATGTTTAATTATATATAATAATTGTGTAAACAGATTTTACTCTGAAGAGAAATAATTATTTTTTTATTGAAATAATTTTAATATGAATCTTTCTTTACTTTCTAAGTTTTATTGTTTTGTATGTGTAGAACTAAATCCAGAACTTCAAGAAACAGCTATTTCGGCACTGATCCAGTTATCAAGGCTTGAGTATGAGATTGTAGCTGACATCATAATGTTGTGGTCACCCAATTTTTTACCTACTCAACAATTATTGAATCGTATTAAAAGATTTATGACTAAAAAAACTGAAGCATTCTGGAAAAAAAAAATTCAATATGAATATAAACGAGAAATTTTATGAAATAATTTTATATACAAATATAATTTATAGATAGATAATCTGCAAAATCTGAATCACACATGAATTGAAAACTCAAATATTTTATGAAAATCTTCATTTGTCATATGCTTTATTTTTTTATGAAAGTAGTCAATAAATATTTAGTAGTACTGAAATTATTTGTGAATATATTTGGCATAAATGGAGTTTTTCACATAAATATTTGGTTATCATTCGATGTACAGCTGTGGAAGATTAGCAATGCAAATTTATACAACATATTATCATAAAATTATTATAATATATATGTTATAATATATATATATATATATACATATATATATATATATATATATATATATATATATATATATATATATATATATATATTATTAGCAGGCTATTGATTGGAATTGAAGACCAAAAATGTTAAAATATGTGAAATAAATATATTTATTTTAGCACTAAATGGGTCATCCATAGATAAGGAAAACAAATGAGAAAAATTTGTATTGCAACATACTTACAAATACAAAAAAAAAAAAAAAATTGATGAAGCTATAATTTATAAAATATAACATTTATTTTTGTATTTTATCTTATTTTATTCCTTTAAATTTGAATTAGTTACTTTTAAGAAAGTTTTTGCAAAACAAATATGAAATTAAATAATTTTAATATATTAAAATGTGATAATACTCTATAATATTTATTGTAATATTTCAAATAATGTAAATATGGATATATTTGTATATTAACTGCCTTTTTAGTAAAACTACCTCAATGATAATGAGTTATAAAGTTGTACAGGAACTTTAAGTAAATATTTAATGTTTTACTCATAGTTTTACCAAGGCACTTTCAAATTGTATAAAGGACTAACTAATACCTAGTTTTGTGCCTGATTATACATTATTTTTTTATCATTATTATTTGAAAATTCATTATTATTTATGAGCTAATATATATATATATATATATATATATACATATATATATATATATATATATATATATATATATATATATATAAATATAAATATAAATAAAATATAAATTTTTTGTTCGACGTTGAGACATGTCTTGATATGATTTTCAGCCAGTCGTCGAAATAAAAGAAACAAATCAATACAAAATATTTATTTAAAATATGTTAACGGTATCTAAAAAATTTTTTTTACAAATATTAAAAAAAGAATTAACTCAATTTTATTTTTAATTATTTTAAATATAAAATTAAGCTTATTTCTTTTTAAAAAAATCTTTATAAAAATTTTTTTTAGATACTGTTAACAAAGAATTGCTGAATGGTGACACACAATCGGTGTCGAAACGTATATTTTAAATAAATATTTTGTATTTGTTTCTTTTATTTTGACGACTGGCTGAAATTTATATCAAGATATATATAATTTAAATTTCGCGGGTCTGGAGTGTCTGATTGTCAAAATTTTTTTTTTATTGTGTTGGTATGCATGCCCCTAAAGTATGATGAAATTTTCAGCTATATTCACTGTTTACTTTGTCTGTGGTACCTAGACAAAATAATAAATGCTGTGGTAGTCGCTAACCTAGACAATATAACTAAGATTCGACGTGTTTTTCTGAGCTCGGCGATTTTTACAATGGAAGAATTGAAAAGTCAAAGAATTTGTATTAAATTTTGCGTAAAAAATGAAATAAAGTGTAACAAAGTGTGTGAAATGTTACAAAAAGCCTATGGTGAGTCTGCTATGAAAAAAACAAGTGTTTACGAGTGGTATAAGCGTTTCCAAGATGGCCGCGAAGACGTTGAAGATGACGAACGCTCCGGTCGACCCAGCACGCAGCACGTCAACAAACGATGAAAATGTGAAAGAAGTGGAAAAAATGGTTATGAATGATCGCCGAATCACAATTAGAGAAGTTGCTGATGAAGTTGGCATATCAATTGGCTCATGTCATAACATTTTTTCAAATGTTTTGGGCATGAAACGAGTGGCAGCAAAATTCATTCCAAAACTGCTAAATTTTGACCAAAAAAGCAATCGCATGAACATCGCTCAAGAGCTGTTAAATGACGTCAACAACGATCCAAGTTTGCTTGAAAGGGTCATAACTGGTGATGAAACATGGGTGTACGGTTATGATGTCGAAACCAAAGCCCAATCGTCCCAATGGAAGAGCCCAGGTGAGCCAAGACCGAAAAAAGCACGTCAAGTTCGATCGAATGTCAAGGTTTTGCTTACTGTTTTCTTTGATTATAACGGCATAGTGCATCAAGAGTTCTTACCACAAGGTCGTACGGTTAATAAGGAGTATTACCTTGAAGTGATGCGACGTTTGCGTGAAGCAATCCGAAAAAAACGCTCCGATTTATGGAAAAACAATTCATGGCTGTTGCACCACGATAACGCACCTGCTCACTCGTCGTTGCTTGTTCGTAATTTTTTGGCCAAAAACAATACCGTAGTCATGCCCCAACCTCCATATTCACCAGATATGGCTCCGTGTGACTTTTTCCTATTCCCAAAGTTGAAGAGACCCATGAAAGGACGGCGGTTTTCCTCGATTGAAGAAATAAAGGCCGAATCGCTGAGAGTGCTCAAGGACATATCAAAAAGTGAATATCAAGGGTGCTTCGAAAATTGGAAAAAACGCTGGCATAAGTGTATTATATCTGGGGGGGACTACTTTGAAGGGGACCACATTAATGTAGACGAATAAATAAATATTTTTTTGAAAAAACGAAAATTCCGGGTACTTTTTGAACAGACCTCGTATATATATATATATATATATATATATATATATATATTATGATTTTGTAGTTATTTTTGGTGTTGAGATATATGAGAAAGTTCTTATTGGGTGATTGGTGTTCCATTCTGTTGGAATTAAAGATTAATTTATAATTTTGTTTTTGTTTTTTTATGTATCGTCCTACAAGAACTTTCTCTATCTCAAAAAAAGTATATATATAAATATATATATATATATATATATATATATATATATATATATATATATAGTAATTAATTCTATGTTTTGACTTCATGAATATAGAATATAATTTAAAATTATAAGTATGTTACATTTTTTTAGCGTACTTACCATACCTAATATTAGATAATACTACAACTAGTATTTATTTTTTATTTTAGTAATAATTACATTAATTTTAATTAAATTTTAGATCTCCTGGTCAACAAGACCAGGATAGCTGGTCAACAAGTTTGAACTTGTGTCATTCAGCAAAATTTTGCTCTTGCGATTCTTTAAAAAGTCATTGTATATAAAAAACAAATTATTGTAAATATTTTGCGCAATAAACTATTTTTTATCTTTTATATATTTAAAGGATTTATATAAGTAAATTAATGATATTTTAAATTATATTAAATAAAAAAACAACAAAATGACATTGTTGGCTGTCGATAGATGTCTCTAGTTCTTCATTTAATAACACGTGCTGGGCTGTCAAAACTATTAACCTCTTTGCAATTTATTGCATAGTTTTATAAGTATTTTAATATATTGTGTAGCACCAAAAATGGTCTAGTATTTTATTTTATTTTATCGAAATGTAAAAAATAAATAGTATATTTTTAAATGCATTCAGAAAGTTGATAATGGAAAGTGATAAACGAGCACAATTTGGCAATAGATATTTAGGCAAAGACGATGATGTATTCAGTCATAACGCTTGGTAGGAAAATTGTATTAAAACCTTGCACATATGTTTTGATTCAAATTAATGGATTAAGAAAATATTGCGATTATGAACACACACGTTTTAGAAAAAAACCGAAAAATGGAACACGGTTTTTGAGAGACACCTCTCAGATTTATAGTTTCAATTCGTGGTGATTATCAAAGATTGTTATTAATATTATTTAATTATTTATTATTTATGTAGAGCTGATTTTTGTTGAACAATATGCAAACTAGAACGTAGGATTTAAACACTACATCCTAAACAGATATTAATGAAAATTTAAAATAATTATACTAATATTGTTGTCAAAGATAAAAGAAGAGTATATTATGATTATAGTATGATTGTTGTTTTCATACTACATTTGTTCAGACATTTATTAAAATCTTAGGTTTTATAGCTCATCGTAGTTGTAAAATAGCTTTTACAAGATTTTATATTCTGTGTAAAGTTTATATAATGTTTCTTGATCATATAATTTACATTACCAGTGTTAAAATTACTTTATATTCTTTTATTTACTTGTGCACTTAACTATGTCATCTAAAAGTGATTCAGCAAATGATCAGGTTGCAAATGATCAATTACTTATCAAATTCACATGATTTATTTAATTTATATTGGTTTTGCTAAGCTTAGTTCTTTTTATATTTTATTCAATATTAAAACAGTACAATTGATGTAAATTTTATTCTTATTAGGGATAATGTTGAGTGGAGCCCTGAACAAGAAGAGGAAGCACGTAAAAAAGTGGAGAAAATCTCAGAGGTTGTCTTAGATGCTGCAAAACTTAATGACTACGAAGAAAATGCAAATAAATATTGGGATACTTTTTATGGAATTCATCAAAACAAGTACTTGCTTTAATTAATATTTTTAGTAGAATATTTATTTAGTAT
The DNA here is from genome assembly GCF_003426905.1 of Ctenocephalides felis. Taxonomy (NCBI): domain Eukaryota; kingdom Metazoa; phylum Arthropoda; class Insecta; order Siphonaptera; family Pulicidae; genus Ctenocephalides; species Ctenocephalides felis. Next base: position 16,242,208 of record NW_020539724.1, on the reverse strand, counting down.
TTATTTAATATTTTTTAGTAGATAATTTAGTGTTACAATTATAATATTATATTGAAAACAATGCGCATGATCAAAATATGATGCTATAAGAAATAATTAATATTTTTGTTTGCTAGATATTATTTTTGTTGATTCAAATTCATATAATAAAGGTTTTAATAAACTTTTATAAAGATAAATAAATTTTCTTACAGATTTTTCAAAGACAGACATTGGTTATTTACCGAATTTCCAGAATTAGCACCTCATTATAAAGATGTTCCTAAAAGTGTACACGATAAGCAACCAGATGACTTGACAAGTGCAAGTGAACAATTTGAATCATGTTCAATATTTGAAATTGGTTGTGGTGTAGGCAATGCTATATTACCAATTTTGCAATATAATATAAATCCTAAATTAAAATTGTATGGGAGTGATTTTTCTGCAAAGGCTATTGATATTTTGAAAGAACATGAACAATTTGATGCTAAAAGAGCTCAAGTATTTGTTCTAGATGCAACAGAGAAAAATTGGGATGTACCTTTTGAAAAGAACAGTTTGGATATAATTATATTGATATTTGTATTATCGGCAATAAATCCTGAAAAGTAAGTTTATAATTTGTATAACACATATTATTATTCTCATTATATATAATTTATTTTAAGATTATTATATTTCAATCTATGAATATGTTAATTTTGAGCACATTTAACATTTACCATAAATTTCTTTTCAGAATGCAACATGTTGCAAATCAGATATATCATTATTTAAAACCAGGTGGAATTATTGTATTCAGAGATTATGGGCGATATGATTTAGCACAACTAAGATTTAAACATGGTCAGTGTTTACAGGAAAATTTCTATGTTAGAGGAGATGGAACAAGGGTATATTTTTTCACACAAGGTAATTTAAAAAAATATTATTACTATGTCTATAGTCTATTTTTTGCTATAACTATAGTTAACTAGAAATGATGAAAGTATCAAATAGAGAAGAACTACTTTAAAAATTTTATTACACTTTTGTGGTATATTCTAATTCTTCAATATTGCTGAAATGTCTATAGATAAATCAGAAATATTTTAATGTTTCTCGAATGTTTGTTTCAGATGAAATAAGGACCTTATTTACTACAGCAGGTTTAATTGAAGAGCAAAATATTGTTGACCGAAGACTCCAAGTAAATCGTGGTAGACAATTAACAATGTACAGAGTTTGGTTGCAAGCAAAGTATAGAAAACCTGTATAATGATAAAATATTTTAATGATAAAATAATTTAATAAAAATCTTGGATATATTGTAAGTATTTTTTTATTTCTTATAATTATATATTGAATGTACCACTGGTACAATTATAAAACAATTTTAAATTAAACTGTAAAATTTCAAGTGACCAGTGAAAAAATAAAGAAGAAACTAAGATCAAACTTATATCATCTTTCTTCAATTCTTCTTACAAGGATCTAAATTAATTGATCAGTTAAAAATCAAACATAAAATATAAGTAAGTAGTGGTCAGAACACAGCAAATAGTTGTAATGCACACACATGATCTAAAAATCTTATTAATAAATCAAAAATTTGCTTACTTACATTTTTTCTTAATTTAGAAAATAGGAAATTGTTTTACAATTTAGTAGTTTTTGAACTACTACTTATATTTTATGTTTGGTTTGTAACTAATAAAACAATTTAGATTTTTGTGAGGACCGAAGAAAGATGAGATGAGTTTGATCTTATTTTTAGTTTTGCAATTACTGATTTGAAGTGACTTTACTAACTTCTTTATTTTTTCACTGGTCAAGTGAAGTTTTATTTCAGTCATTGAAATATGTATTGTCATAAGAGTATTACAATTTTGTTGAATATTGAGTCAAAATTGTATGTGATGTATTTAAGTTTTACCATATGACTTCTCATCACTTCCAATTTGTTAATTGTTGTGATTGGAAATTATACTAAATGAAAATGTTGATTTCTTTGACAATGATGTATTTACTCTGATAATACAGCATGTTTAGCATTTTGGAATCAGTTCAATAATACGATGAGATCACCTGTGTTTTATGGTGGCCCTTCCAGTGAACAAGTTTGATCGAAAACAGTAGTTTTTAACTTTCTTGTCGCATTTCTCACCATACTGTTGGGCATTTCCTAAAAGATATCTGTGATTTCTCTATTGATTTCAATAATCCTTGATATTTCTTGAAAGCTAATTCAGGCTTTATTGGTTAAATTTTAATTGAGAGCCAGTCATTATAATGGTTTATTTAACAAAGATGGAGCTATATAATTTTTAGTTTTTATTGAATTTTAATTTTATTTCGGTTTTTGAAAATTTATATGTTACGTTTCACTCAATATGCTTCAAAATTAAGATTTTTTCACATTAATGCAATTTATTTGAGCTGTTTTTGCCATTTAAATTTATTAAAATGTTCTCAAAGATTTGACTAAATTATGAATTCTCTTACTAAAATCTTCCTTAGTGATAGGAAGCCTTGACAACTCGAAAAATCGAAACAAAATTGCGTAAAATTTGCGAGATGAGTCGGCGTTGAAATTTTTTATATTATGAAACAAAATTAAATAAAACGGGTTATCAAAATTTTAAATGTTTGGAACGTAAAATACGAATTTTATTTTTAAAATTAGAAATGAAAGCAAAATTTCAAATATAAAATCGACTAAATTGGGTGGGGATGTGTTTTGCGTTTCAATACATAAATTAAAATTCATAATACATATTTTTTTAGTATTTTTACACTTTTTGGTAAACTAGGAGAGGGAATCAAGGATAATTCTTTGGACATTAACAGAGTAAGTAAATAATACAATCTAAGTGCATTATATTTACATTTGTGAAAAAATTTGAAATAAAGCGTATAATAAACTTATATATAACCCTTTGCGCTCGTTACCTATCCGTTCGTTGTCTATCAGCAACTCGGCGCCACATTCTGACGAAAACGTATCTGCTGTAAACTTGATATTATTATGTATGTTATGCAATTTGTTTTATTTGATAAGCATACATTCACAATAATATTTAAATTTATTTTCTGCAGCATGTTAAAGTTTAAAGCATTTTTCAAAAGTCATGGTGCGTTGATTCCAGTGTCGAGTGAAATAATTATGTTGTCCCTTCAGGTGGACAGCAGAGTGGAAAGGGTTAAAATTAAATATAATGTATATTATATACAATAATATTATGATTTAATATTTTCAGTTATTTTCAAGTCTATTTTTGATATAACTTTTACAACATGCGTGAAATCGTACATATTCAAGCAGGCCAATGCGGCAATCAAATTGGGGCTAAATTTTGGGAAGTCATCAGTGATGAACATGGAATTGACCCCACTGGAGCTTACCACGGCGATAGCGACTTGCAGTTAGAGCGGCAAGTATTTTCATCTAAATATTTTAAAATTTACAGTGAAATAATTAGTTATTAGGTGTAAGTAATCGACAAAATTAATAAGAATTGAGATTTAGCTATTTAGATAAAAAAGTGTGCACGTAAGGTTCACACGCGATTGAAGTAAAACTTTGCTGCTGTACAAGATGGCATTTAAGTAAAAATAAATACATCATACAACAATTTTGAATAATGTTTATTAGTAATATGGTAACACTCGTGATGTACACATTTATTAGTTGCAACCACTATACACATTCATATGATGATAAATTATAAATTATATATTTTTAATAGCATTAAAAATATGTATAATATTTAAAAACAATGATGTAATTAAAGTCATACTTCAAATATGACATGATCGGTTTGTCATTGTAATTAGCATTTAGAAATAAACCTTCATTAGAGAAATGAAGTAATTGCTGATTAATAAATTCTATAATATTCGTTCACACAGTGGATTATGTTAAACAACGCCTAAACAAATATTGTTTTCGCCACTTCACCCATCATGTAATAATTGTGCTTGAAGAACTTAATATGTAATTAAAATTAACATAGATTTATTGACTGCTTGTATTTTTTTCACTTTTTCGCTGGCTATGTAATCTCATTCTTTAAACAGTTGTAATATCTTTCCTGCCTAAAAAATATTCTCCATTTAATAACTTCAAAGATTTATAGAAACTACGAATTATATAGAAATAATATTCTAATCAATAAAATCACATTTAGTACAAGGCATAAATGTGTAATTTGTTTTATTATTTTCAAGGTACAGGGTAAAAGATTCTTCTGATTCAGGCATTTGTACTACGATGTAACTTTAAAATATTTATTTATCTATGCCGATTTCCTTGTTGATATCGGTAAGCATACAACGTTGATGCTGGTACGCATACAACGACAGATCTCTATTCACAAACACGACGACTAATCACAATCGACCTGTATTGAAATGATTTCATCGAGAGCGAATGACGTACAGTTCGGCTGTTCCGTTGCATTTGTACGGATTTATACCCTAGTCGTGCCTAAAGAAGTTTTACTTCAAAAAATTACTGTTATTTCAAAATCAAAGATTTTGCTTTTACTAAAACATAATCAATGAGATTTTCAATTGATATTTTTCAAACATACTAATGATATATGTAATGGTTTAATTAAATATAACTTAAAATAAATATAAATTTTTATTAGCGGTGAATGTAATTGATTTAACATCTTTTCTATTGATAAAACTTAATTTAACTAGTTTTTTATTATTATTTTAGGATAAATGTTTACTATAACGAAGCCACTGGAGGAAAGTACGTGCCTAGGGCTGTGTTGGTGGATCTGGAACCTGGTACCATGGATTCCGTTCGTTCTGGGCCATTTGGCCAGATTTTTCGTCCCGACAATTTCGTATTTGGTCAATCAGGAGCTGGTAATAATTGGGCAAAGGTTAGTAAGAAACATAATATTAATAATAAATCGTAGTCTGCCCGAAGGCAGGTACATGGTGCGAGAGCCACCACAAATAAATGATTCCCTTACCCTTGTTGGCTATCATTCTAATTACCACTATTTCCCCTCCCCCCCATTTTTTACCTTTTTTTTTCATATGTATTCCTTTCCGAATTTTTGCTTCTGTTCTTCTTGATCCTGCGCTTTGACTTTCAGTTCCCTGTATTTTCTCTTTTCTGGTCGTCAATCATTTGCATTCTTCTTCTTCCGATTCCTTTCAGTTTTTCTGTTTTACATCTGAATACGTCGTGCAGAACGGGTCCGATCAATAAGAAACTTACTATTTATTTTTAAAAAAAAACATCATAACATAGTGAATTCTGCCAACGTTCTTAATTAAAATAGTACATTTCTAATAAAAAATCCTTTATAAAAAATATTTTTGTCCACAGGGCCATTACACCGAAGGTGCGGAGCTGGTTGACTCTGTGTTAGATGTGGTTCGAAAAGAGGCAGAAGGCTGTGACTGTCTACAAGGGTTCCAACTCACCCACTCCCTTGGCGGAGGAACTGGTTCGGGACTGGGTGAGTTCTCTTAAAAATTCGAATTTTCAATTAAAACTAAAATATTAAATCAAATTTTAAACCATATTATTTTCTTGAAATGTCGATATAATTATTTAATTATATAATAACTTATAATACAAGTTTAAATATTTCAGGAACTTTATTAATTTCAAAAATTCGTGAGGAATATCCTGATAGAATCATGAATACCTTTAGTGTTGTGCCCAGTCCAAAGGTAAAATTCATAATATATATTTTTTTAGTTTTTAAATCTACATATATATAAAAATAAGTCGGGTTTTCCTTCCTGACGATATAACTCCAAAAGGCACGAACCGAGTTCGTCAATTTTGCATTCGCTGGAAAGGTCTCGGGCCCCGCAAGGTTTATAGTTAAGAAAATTAGTGGTGCATGGCATCGTGCCTTAATGCAAATTGCTGGAACTTCACGCACCGTAATTAAAAATTCGAGTAATGATATTAGTGAGAATTATCAGAATTATGCTTGGTTACGTCAACGAGCAATTCTTGCAGCAAACAATAATGATGTACGCGCACTGAATTTCACCATTCAATCAAAAATTGCTGGTAATTTGGTGACATACCAATGATTCCGACTGGTCTTCCGTTTGACTTTAAACGATTGCAATTTCCAGTTTGCCTTGCGTTCGCAATAACAATTAACAAGCCGCAAGGCCAATCGCATAGTGTTTGCGGGATAAATTTCAAATAGATTATTCTGAAAATCATTATTTTTCACATGGGCAATTATACGTTGCCTGTTCACGAGTTGCGAATCCATCCGCTTTGTTTATGTTAACGTCAGACCACAAAACAAAAATGTGGTTTACCAAAGAGCACTTCAATGAAACGAATAATTTGCTGATTCACTTTCATTTACTTAGAGAAGTTCAACTAACAAACACTTCATTTTTGTAATCGAAATAAATTCATTGCTGTTGTGTGATAAAATCAAATTTTTCCTTTACAAATATAAAACAAACAAAAAATTTCTTCATCTTTCTCACGAAACCATCTGGTGGCGAAACGGAGTTCGTCGGGTTTGCTAGTATATGTATATATATATATATATATATGTATATATAAATATATAAATAGAATTTAAGTGAAACGAATATTAAATGTTAAATATGAACAATATAACACTCAGACCAGACGTTTCGAGACCATGGTATGCCTAATATTCAGTGTATTTTCAAAACATTATTTAATATTTTATTTAAATCCCATTTAATTTTTGAGAAACAAAAATCACCAACTATCTCTTACAATGCTTGACACAGTACTAATATTATTAATATATATTTACATGTTTGTTTGTTTTTTATTGTAGGTTTCAGATACCGTGGTGGAGCCTTACAATGCCACTCTATCAGTTCACCAGCTCGTTGAGAATACAGATGAAACATATTGCATTGATAATGAAGCCCTATATGATATTTGCTTTAGAACTTTGAAGCTGACGACTCCCACCTACGGAGATTTGAATCATTTGGTGTCCGCCACAATGAGCGGAGTTACGACTTGTCTAAGATTTCCGGGTCAACTGAATGCTGATTTAAGGTAAAATAATAAAAACTAGGTATAACTGGTACCTTAAAGTAAGTTGCATGATTTTTCCGACGTGTGTAAATAATCGGTTTTAACAATCAGAATTTTGATTTAGTATATCTTTAAAATTATGATGATAAAATATTGCTTCTTGACAATTTTTGATGGAAAATGTATGATGCTGACACTTTCTCTCTGACCAGGAACCTAAGTTTATACCTGAACTACTATTATTATACTTATTATATTACTATATTATTTATTTTACAGAAAATTGGCGGTAAATATGGTACCTTTTCCGCGCCTCCATTTCTTCATGCCTGGATTCGCTCCTTTAACCTCTCGTGGATCCCAACAGTACAGAGCTCTCACTGTACCAGAATTAACACAGCAGATGTTCGATGCCAAGAATATGATGGCAGCTTGTGATCCACGACACGGAAGGTGAGAGTGAAGTCGATAGTTATATCATTTGTACTTTTGTTTTACTTTAAACATTAACTAGATGCAAGTGGCATCCTAAAATTTAAAAGTACTACCATTTTCGTATGTCTATAATATTTTAGGATAGTCATTATCGTAAGTTCATCTCGGAATTCGAGATACCCAAGTCTATAAATACTTGTATTTTGTACTCTAAAAGTTTGTCTGAAAACTTACATATGTTGCGTCCACCTTACCATATGTAGGTTTTGAGACAACTTTTAGGGTGCAAAATACAAGCATTTATAGATTTACAGCTGGGTATCTCGAATTCCGAGATTCTTACCTAATTTAAGCTCCTAGTTCTAAAGTTCATGAAATTTTGGAATAATGAGCCGCGTATTAGGACGTACATGGAGTTCAGTTCCTGAACTTTATCGCCAAAGTTCCGTTGGAAATGTAAAAAGAAATTAATCTTCATTACAAAAAAGCGGTCCAATCGATCTTTGCCAAAAACTAAACAGCACGATTTTCAAATGATCTTTCTAACTCATTTTGAATTTCTAAAATCTGTTCAGATGGTCAGTCAAAACTGACCAATGCGAATACTATTTTAATCGAATGACTTTAAATTGTTTCTAAGGAAACGCCAACATTTCACATCACAAACGCTTCTCTTTTTTTAAAACATTGATTATTTTCTAAAATTACCCGACATGTCGTTGGACTATAGTATTTTACTTTGTTGTTTAAGATCATTATCTTTTCAATATCATTAAATGAAAAAAATCATTAATTGTTTTAAAAAAACTGAACAATTGCGATGAAACAGACTACCTTCATCAAAAACTAATCGGCATATTTTCCAACTAATATCTTTTGAATAGTTTTTAACTTCCCGTAGGGTAAGTTATTGTAATGGGCCGAAAATCGGAATTGAAAATTTTTACATTTCTCGACGTTTTGAAGGTTTCTGAACGTTTTGGCATACCTCAGAAAAAATGGATGTGTGTGTGTGTGTGTGTGTGTGTGCATGTATGTGTGGATACAAATTTCCAGTCACGTTTTAGGGCGCACGGATCAGCCGATTTGAATGGTTCAAAAAACATCCGATTCCTATTGATAGGGAAAAGAGCTGATTAGTTTTTGGCAAAGGCAGGTCCAGCCGTTTTGGAGATACGGAGCAAAGAGTGCAGAAAATAGAAATCGTATTTTTGAGAGAACGGAGTATCCGATTTGAATGATCTAAAAAACATTCAATTAGTAATGATTGGGAGAAGTGTTTATTAGTTTTTGGCAAAGGCAGGCCCAGCCATTTTGAAGATACGGAGCTAAATATGTAAAAAATGGCAGTTTTTGAGAGAACTAAGCGTCCGATTTAAATGATTCAAAGAACTTTCTGCTTGTCTTAACAAAATAATCGATTTTGGAAAAAAAAATTGTCCCATTTTTTTTTTTTTTTTAGTTTTTGGAATATCGAAAATATTTATTTTTAATTCTGACTATAGTTCTAATATACTTTACAAATAATTTCAACTCTGCAATTTAGTTTATATAATATTTATAAATATTAGACAATGTTACAATATTTATAATAATCTATTTGAAAACATTCAGTAATCCTCGAACATTTCGTTACGGTACGGGAAGTTCCAGCAATTTGCCCTAAGGCACGATGCCACCCACCCCATTAGTTGTACTTAAAATCAGTTCAGTATTTTTATATAAACATCTTCAATTCATACAAAGATAAATTTGCTTTATGAGTTGAGTAATGATTTTAATCAATTACAATCTACAGATACCTTACTGTGGCTGCAGTATTTCGTGGTCGCATGTCAATGAAAGAAGTAGATGAACAAATGCTTAATATCCAGAATAAAAATTCGAGTTATTTCGTTGAGTGGATACCGAACAACGTGAAAACCGCTGTTTGCGATATTCCACCTAGGTATTATATATTAAGTGAATTTAATTTTGCCCCTGATAATTTTTATAGCAACCTTGTAATGGTTTCTTAAAATTTTTATTATCCCAGGGGTCTGAAGATGTCAGCGACATTTATTGGAAATTCAACTGCCATCCAGGAGTTGTTCAAACGTGTTTCAGAACAGTTTACTGCTATGTTTAGACGAAAAGCTTTCTTGCACTGGTACACTGGTGAAGGAATGGATGAAATGGAGTTTACTGAAGCAGAAAGTAACATGAATGATTTGGTATCAGAATATCAACAATACCAAGAAGCTACTGCTGAGGAAGAGGCTGAATTCGAAGATGAAGAAGATGGTGGTGATTAGAGGAGATGTCACCAACATTTCAAGTCTTTTGTCATCGAGAAAGACCTCAGTATGTAAAACAATTGTCAAAACAGATACTGTATTTATTGTTAGTACTGCAATTTTGATTGTCCCTCACACGTTTGCTGCATTCGTCGCCAAGTCATCGCCGTTAATTTCCCGGATTATTTCCTCTGATCATGTTTATTTTAACAAGACTTTTATATTAACTGTGAAAATGTTTCACTTTCAATAGCGTTTTATCATTTTTTTATAAATATTTTTATACAATGTAACTAATTTTTTATATTAAATATTGGTTGCATATTTTTGTAAATATTTTTTTCTTTACATAATGCAACATATCAAATAGTATATGAACTTATAAAATTAATTGCTTAAGTTCCAGAATTGAATTTAAAAAATCATAAGAACTATTTAAGAAAAAATTATGGAACGACCAATTTTCCATTTTATTCAGGAGAAATCACTTTTCTCTTTTTTACTGCATTATTGACTGATTAGATTTTTGTTACTCCTATTCTTTATTTACCCCACTTAGAAAATTTATATAAATCATATCATTATGAAATACCTTTATGCGGATACATTTTTAATTGTGTTATTAAGCACATTGAAAAATAACATTTAGTAATAGTGTTTAAACATGGCAAAACACTTTATTCTTGTTATATAATTCGGTATATGTAATTTAAAACTTAACATGCATTAACTATAAAATATTTTTGACATTCTATTGCTTATAATTGATTAATTTATTACATACTCCTCAAAATTGTAAAATTTTGAAGAAGTACTCTACTTCTAAAAGACCATCTTCCGGAAGATCTGTGCAATGAATTGCATTTTCCACTTTTGTTCTGCCAAATCTGGCACGCAATGTATTTGGTCTAAGCTGTCTAGCAAGATCCTAAAGAAAAATAAAAAATTAATAAGATTTAATAAGCTAATAAGATTTTATTTGATTTGCCATTATGAAGTACTTACGGGATCTGCAGGACCTACAAAAGTCCTAAATTGTTGCGGTGTTTCTTCATTAAAGTCCGAAGTTGTAATTTCCATTGCTATACAAGGACCAGATGATAATTGTGTGACCATTTTCTATAAAAACGAAAATACTTTTTTAAACATCAATAATATTAAACATGAACATTAATTTGATAAGTTTTTCTTAGAAAATAGTAATTTCATGAAATTTATTGTATTAAATCTTTATTCAATGCTTACTGAAAAATCTGGAACCACTCCTTTATATACTTCCAAAAACTCTGCAGCGTTTGCTAAATCCAAACTGAACATTTCCATACCCGTTATATTAAATTTACATTCCATAATAGCATGTATAATGTCACCATGTAAACCTTCTTTTATGGCATGAGGTTTAATTATACAAAGCGTTGAGTTTTTCAATAGAAAACATGACTTCAAATCAGGGGTATATTTTTCTGGAAAGAACATTTTCATATTCTGCAATAAATTTCTTAGTTAGTATTAATGATTAAAGCTTTGGCGACAAAATTTAAAGTATTACCATTTCCAACTCAGCTTCATCAGAACTTCCATGAATTGCATTTTTCAGAATGGTTTCACCATAAATAGCTCTGAGACTTGTGGGAGCAATTTTACAAGCTTCTTTAGGGTCTGTGGGTCCCATGAGTTCCATCAAAGCACAAATTGCATCTTCAGCCATTAGTAAAATAGCTAACGCTGGTCCAAGTATTAAATTCTCAATAAGCAAACTGAAAATAGAAACTAGTTGAAGTACCAGTTTTTCTTCAATTTTTTTCCAAACTATATAGATAGATAGTAGTGTGAAACTGAATTTTATAATATAAGTTTCAATAAATACAAATTACATATATCAAATAGACTATTACGGATAATGTGATTCTTCGAGGTCCTTAATATAAATAGCTTCTGCTTGCTCCTTTCTTAATTTTATCATTCTACATTTCAATATTGTAAATCCACGTTGATGCAAATGTCTCAAGATGCCACCAATATATTGCATTCCAAAAGGTTTGATTACTGCTATTGTTCTAAAATAAAGATTAGAACCCAAAGTTATTATTAAATAAAATATATTTCACCAGGATTTAAATCACAAATAGTTGCAGATATGTACTTAGACCAGTTTCACCAATATATAGAATATTCATATATTATACCTCTGAGATTTTTTGCATAATTTGTTTTTTGTATGTAAATCAGCATAGTCAACAATCACCATCAATCTTCCAAAAACTGTAATTTTATTGTTTAAGTAGAAGTCGGAAGCTGTTATATCTTTGACAAGACTTCTTTTCAAAAAGATTCTATTGACATCTATATCAAACTGAAACACAATTTTACATTGAACATTATCAGCATGATATTAATGCTGATATTTGTTGAGAGACAAAATATTCAGTATATCATATTTGTTATTTCTTACCAATTCTAAAGTGTTATCAGCGGGGAAAAAATTAAGAACAAAATGGCGTTTAAAGCCCGTTTCGGAATCAATCCATTCTACTTTAAAGGAATAATGTTCTTTCTCTGGTTCCTTTAAAAAATAAAGTAAAATTTAATGTTTATAATTATTGCACAATAATAAGAAAAAATATCTTACCTGCATGTTGCAATGACCAGAATTTAATATATTTATATATAAAAATAAAATAGTATTCAAAAATATATATTTAAAAATCCATACAACAATTATTTATTTATATTAATCCATTAAAATTCGTTTAAAATTATATATTGTTTATGATTTAAAACGTCCGAACCTCAAAATTGCGTGCATAGCAACCGTCAAACGTCAAACCGTTGTACACAACAAATGTCAGTTTTGATAGGCGTTAAGTTAGCCAACAGTTTCTTCAACAATTTTCTTTCGTTAAAGAATTACAATTTAGTCGAAGTGAATAAATGTGTAAGTGAAAAATAAATTATTTTTTCTAAAGTGTGGATGAAAAATGTTGTGAACACTTTTCTTATAATGTAAGGTACAAATATAATATATTAGCATTTTCAAAATTATTTTGTAAAAGAAAAATGGCCGCCGCTGTCATTATTTGAAATTTTATTCAAAAATAAAATCAGTCTATCGAAATTCGTTTAAAGTAGAACACGTAAGAATGAGAATCAAAAGTGCAGTAGTGTTTCTCTCATATATCAAAGATATATCAACAATTAGAATTAACTATTTGTTGTAAACTTTTTATTCAATGTTCAACTAGTTTTAATTTGATTTAAAACTATCTTTATTAAACATTAAGAAGTGTATAGGTGTGTTTAAGTAAACAGTTTTAATTTCTGTCAGAGTTTGTCATTTTTTGATCTGAACACATTTTTCAGGTTAGTTTTAACTTTTCAGTTTTTTTAATGGTTTTATGAATTATATATCAACACTCCAATTTAGTTGACGAAAGAGTATTCTCTATCAGAAGCTTTTAGTGAGTATTACTCATCTCAGTGGTTTTTAAACTTATTCTTCTCAAGGAGACTCCTAAACAAATTTTTGTATGGCGCTTACCCATAGTGTAATTCTATGAGAATTAGTACAAATATGGGAGTGAGTATCAATCTAATCTACTCCAATAAGTGTAAATCTACGTGAAGGTATTATAATGATTAGAAGTACTATATTCGGTGTAAGTGTGAATATACTAATTGTAAATTTTTAAATGAGTGTGAATTCACTACAATGAGTGTATTTTTACGTGAATAAATGCAAATCTACATGAATCGATATAAATCTAATCCAATGATTGCAAATTTTCTTCAATAAATGTAATGTCAAAATCTATAAGAATGTCTGTATTTCTGCATGAGTGAGTATATTATTATTTCTTTGAATTATTTGTTTTAGATGTTTAACAAATACATTATTCAGTTTACATATAGCCCAATATGATACATTTTTAAAATTCCTTTCTAAAGATTATCTCCGATTCATAGAAATTTCTTTTTATACATCAGAAAATAAAGTCCTAAAGCTTTCCACATACTTGTATATTTTTATCTTCACATAACAACTTTTATTTAAGGAATTACAGAATGAATGTGATATGAAGGATTAACAATATAATTTAAGTGCTAATTAAATCATACAAATCAGGATGTGAGCGTGAGATTTTTTGCTTCTACTATTTTTACTATTCCATAACATACTTATTATAACAAAACTAAAATCAGTCTTAATTTTGTAATAACGGTTGCCATTTTTTATAAAAATTAAGAATTTTCGGTTATTTTCAATGTATTAGCTAATACTCAAGAGGTAAGGGATGTGCCTCAGAATTAATGACATATTTATCGAGGTCCAACAGTTTTGGATTATCACTGAAAAGCAAGTAGAAATATTTTAGAGTTTCACTTAAAAAAAATGATTCCATCATATCGCTTGGACGTATGTTAAGAGGCTGCTTCACATTGCCTATAGATGTGTAACCATTTGTTACTTTTGTATGCTTCTCAAATGCCTAGAAAGATATAAAATTATAATTTGAAAGGTGTTAGAACTCGGGGCACATTTAATAAATATTTATTTCAAACTTACTTGGAATATTTGCCAACCCCAATCTTGGTATGTTGTGTTACCCGTTATTTGGTAAAAGTACCATAGGCTTTCTATAAATTCAGGTCTCAAAAGATTATGGGCATCATTAGTTTTTACGTACATATCATCAGTACCTTCATCCTTTATATGTAATAATTTTTAATTAAAATATGTGACAACATTAAAATAAGAGCTCACAATGTGATTATTAATACCTGAATATTAAAATATGTAATTTCAGGAGCCAGAAAAGTTTTCTGTTGGGCATAAGTTTGGTAGCATGTTTCTAATAATTGCTCTGCTAGTTTCATATGAGTTGATGGCATTCCATTTTTCACACCTAACGCTAATGTTCCAGGTAAATAACATGTTAAGTGATCCATTTTTGGTTTAAAGTCTTTTCCTCCAGAGAGTAGCTCTCCAATGTATAAGTACTTATTTTGTGGAGTGTATCTAACTAGTAACTTTTGAATTCCTGCTATGCCGTCTAAGTAATCGTCAATTAAGCTATTATAATGGAAAAGATACAATTAGAACTTTGAAAAAAATCATTGAAATCACAATGTTACAATAAATAATCTCAAGTTTTGAACATTTAAATATCAAAATTTAATATTAAAGTTTTACTCAGTAAATATTTGATAATTCTGGTTATTTTAAAAGAATGTGTACTATTTACGTACAATTGAATAGTTTTTCCAGTTTGGAGCCATTGCTTTAATAAATATTCATAGTAACTATCTCCACGTGCTCCAACTGTTATTGTTGAATAGCTACGAAACTGGCCAGTATTTGCATTGATAAATATAGGAACCAGGCCTTCTGTCTTGGGTAATGTGTGAATGTGCCATGATACTTTGTTAACTGCATTCTAGAAACAAATGTTATGTTTTCACAATTTACAATAAATTAAGTATAATTTATATACTTCAAATCGTTCATCTCCAGTGCTTCTGCTTAAGTCTCTAAATTCTAGTTGTAATGTTGTCACTTCAGAAGTGGAACTGTCTGGTGACCATTTTGGGGAATGTGCCTAAATTTAAAGTTAAAATTAATTACATGGTGATATATTTATAAATGATATGAACATTAACAAAAACCTTTCGAGTTGCCAAGTTTACATCAGAAAACGGTACTCCAGAATTTGTTTCAAAGCATGGAAGTAATCGTTCACCCAAATCTAACTAATAAGAAATGGTGAATATTAATTTAGCTGTTAGAACATCAACATGTTAAGTTTATACCCACTGCTTTTTGCAAGAACAAGTCATCATTTGTCAGGTGGTAAGCACTTAGTAAACCTCCAAGAACTCTTATTGTAATTTCAAACAAATTTACATCTCTGGAAATCTCGAATGTTAATTGATTTGCAACCCAATCTCTTGCCTCAGAGAACTCTGAATGAAATTATAGCAATTTTGTCAATAATTGCTCAAGGAAATATATTTGAAGAAACACATCTACGTACCTTTTTTTAAATTCATTATGTACATAGTATCAAGAGAGTCCACTATAGTTAGGCCCAATCCGAACCAGTCATGATAAGTTTCAGATATTGGTTTTAAATGGTCGTGTCCCCAAGCAAATGTTTTATAGCCCTTCCAAGCATGCTTGAAGGCTTCAACAACTGCTTTCTGTCTTTCTGTTTTTGGGCCTATAAATAATTATTTTAAAGAATCAAGCCATATTCATGGTTTCACATAAAGCTAATGTATACATCAGTTGCATTCCTTGGTGTATAGTTAAGAAGAATATTTAATAATATACATGAAACTGTATGAAGTATTGAAATAAAAACATATTTCCAATTTTAGTGTGAGTCATGAATGCTAATGGTCGAAAGATAACAAGTCACATATCAATAATCAATTTTACCATCAAAAACTTTGCCATGACTAGTCCCAAGACTACTTTTTAAATAGATTGCCTCAGTGTGGTGTTTTGGTTCATCAATCACATTTTTCCTCACTTCTTTAATTGATTTTTCTAAATCTAAGCCATTAGTTTCTGAATTTTGATTTAAATTAATAGGTGATACCACTTGATCATTTTGTAAAAATGGTAAGTTCTATAAACAAACGTATTTATAAGAATTAGAAAATATAGTAGATATATAATAGCCATGTTGGGAAAACTAACATTTGCTTCAATTGGTGTTATTTGTATATGCTCTATAGTTTTTCCATCTCCATTATGTTGACTTGGTAATAAATATAAGAGTGTAAAAAATAGAACTAATACTATCATATAAAATAGACTTCGTTGAAATCTGGACAGTTGATTCCACCACTAAAATAATAACATTAAATTCATTATCAAAGCGAATCAGCAAATTTTGCATAAGTAAGTAAATTTTTTGCTTACACGCCATATGCTTTTTCTATGAGTAACGGACTCCTTAATATCGGGTAAATTTAATGATACATGTTCTTGCTCCAGCATGTTCCTTATTTTAAAATATAAAAATAAATATCACATTGTGACTATATATTATCAATTATTTTTTGACAGCCAACAGCAGTTCGGAGAAATGTCAAAATTCATCTATCATTTTCGGGTGCATTCGACTTGGACGCTTACGCGCTGTGAGCGCGCCGTGAGCGCGCTTTCATCGTTCGACTTGGCGCTGTGAGTGTGGCATAAGTACGCTCGTAGCACCATCGTAGGATGCTCGTAGCACATATTTTGCGCTCACATACGCTCACGCCACAGAGGTAGGGCAGCTGAGCGTGAGCGTCAGTTGTTTTTACTATCTGTCATTTCATTTGTTTATTAATTGTCAAATTCATTATAATTCCGCAAAAATAGCAAGCTGTAGATCACAATTATTTCTTAATATTAATATTGATATTAATTAATTTTAAATTTAATTAATTTTAAATTTCAATTTTAATATTACTATTAATTAAGCATAAGCTAACCAAATTTCATTTATTTATTAATTGTTAAATTCTTTATAATCCCGCAAAAATGCCAAGTTGTATATCACATTTATTTTTTATTCATATTATTTATTTTATTTTATTCATATTATTTATTTATTTTAAATTCAATTAATTTTAAATAATTTTAAATTTTAATTTTAATATTACTATTAATTAAGCATACGCTATCCAAATTTCATTTATTTATTAATTGTTAAATTCTTTATAATCCCGCAAAAATGCCAAGTTGTATATCACAATTATTTTTTAATATTAATATTAATATTAATTAATTTTAAATTCAATTAATTTTAAATAATTTTAAATTTTAATTTTAATATTACTATTAATTAAGCATACGCTATCCAAATTTCATTTATTTATTAATTGTTAAATTCTTTATAATCCCGCAAAAATGCCAAGTTGTATATCACAATTATTTTTTAATATTAATATTAATATTAATTAATTTTAAATTCAATTAATTTTAAATAATTTTAAATTTTAATTTTAATATTACTATTAATTAAGCATAAGCTATCCAAATTTCATTTATTTATTAATTGTTAAATTCTTTATAATCCCGCAAAAATGCCAAGTTGTATATCACAATTATTTTTTAATATTAATATTAATATTAATTAATTTTAAATTCAATTAATTTTAAATAATTTTAAATTTTAATTTTAATATTACTATTAATTAAGCATAAGCTATCCAAATTTCATTTATTTATTAATTGTTAAATTCTTTATAATCCCGCAAAAATGCCAAGTTGTATATCACAATTATTTTTTAATATTAATATTAATATTAATTAATTTTAAATTCAATTAATTTTAAATAATTTTAAATTTTAATTTTAATATTACTATTAATTAAGCATAAGCTAACCAAATTTTATTTATTCATTAATTGTTAAATTCTTTATAATCCCGCAAAAATGCCAAGTTGTATATCACAATTATTTTTTAATATTAATATTAATATTAATTAATTTTAAATTCAATTAATTTTAAATAATTTTAAATTTTAATTTTAATATTACTATTAATTAAGCATAAGCTAACCAAATTTTATTTATTCATTAATTGTTAAATTCTTTATAATCCCGCAAAAATGCCAAGTTGTATATCACATTTATTTTTTAATATTAATATTAATATTAATTAATTTTAAATTTAATTAATTTTAAATAATTTTAAATTTTAATTTTAATATTAATATTAATTAAGCATAAGCAAACCAAATTTTATTTATTTATTAATTGTTAAATTGTGTATAATCCCGCTGAATGATCCAGAAAGTAATAAAATTTACACAATTACCGTTACCGCCAGTTGCCGCCATTTTGATGCTTATTGACGCTCACAGTTTCCAAAACGAACGGAATTTAGTTATCGATTCTGAGCGCTTATCGGCCAAGTCGAACGCTAAAAATTCGTGCTTATAAGCGTGAGCGCTCACAGCGCGTAAGCGTCCAAGTCGAACGCACCCTTCATGACGATTGTTGGTGACAGTGGGATATTATAATAAGAAAAGTAGTACTTTTATTTAAGGTTTATTGAATTTATGGAAAGATTAGGATAGAAAACGATTCAGGAAAGCCTTAAAATGATACATTTTTCAATTATTTCCATAGTTTACAAATTTTATGTTCAAAATCAAATCTTTCTCTGCTTTTATTTATGATTAAATCGTTATAATGTAGTTATTATGCATAAAGGGTGCAATTTTTAAGAAATATGTTGATAAATTATACTTTAATTTAATTCAATCATTAATCTTTTTATTTATATTTTCCACTGGCTACATTTTTTCTTCCGCTTATGTTGCCCAACCCCACACTATAAGCCAACTTCGCGTCGTTGTTTTGTGCAATCCTTTCCATGCATCATTTATAATCTATGGTTTTAATTTTGTGTCAAATCAGTTCTTGTGTGGTGTGGTCGTGTTGTTGGTTAAAATGTGCTGGATTTTTTACTTGTTATCTATAATTGTGTAAAATAATAGAAATTCTTCTGCTTTATGTAATGAATGTGTTTTATCAGTAGTATTATTTTTGTGTTTGGTGCAAAGTATAATTCGCATTCAAGAAATTATTAATGAAAAGTGATAGCTGAGATTGGTGTTCATTATGAGTTATAAAGTTTTATTTTGGTGTTCATAATTTTATTTTGATTGGATATCTGGAGATCATTTGATTGCGAACGTAAGTGTTATATATTATCGTTGAGATAAATATAGATAAAGCATTTTTAATAAATAATGTTGGTTTTTGATACTGACAAAGAAATATAAGAATTTAAGATAAACATATTATATAGTTTGTTGTCGACTATTTTATTTTTATTTAATATATATATATATATATATATATATATATAATTTAGTTCTGGATCGTTAGATGTTTAGGAGATCTTCCTGTCATGCATACTTTAATTTTGGAGACAATTTTTTTTCTATATACATATATAAAAATGATACATACAAAAGTATTAAATACTATACAAGTCATATAATTGGAGCAACTATATTCTAAATTAAAATATGCTTTGGATTTTTTTTTAGGGAAACATCATTTATAATGATTCATTTTCAATCAAAACTTTTATCTAAGATTTCTTTCCTTTATTTTTGTATTGATACCTGAATATTAATACCAAAATTATAGGAGGTTTTTATAAAATTTATAAAAAATATTACGAGATCTATGTCCTCATTTTATAGAAATTTAAATTTTTTTTGTCATATTTATACATATGTGTCTCAACCTTTTTTTTATAAAAACTTCATCCCATGTTCGAACAATTGATATATGTATATTTCAGTTTCTTCCTATTGCTGGAAATTGCAATTTACTAACTGATTTTAATGTTATTTTTATTCTATAATAGTGCATACTCCTTCTCCTATGAATTCCTGGAAAGAATTCTATTTTTATTTACAAGAGAGAATTGTAATTGTTATTTATACATTCAAGACAATTCTGGTTCTGTTTTATGTAAGACTATTTAATTTCAAGGGTTTCACCAAAATAATTAATTATCTCAGGCCATTTCTTCTCTTTACAGATATAGTTTACAAAAATATACTCTTCTTCCAAGCTTTTGTAAAAAATGAAAATCTATATTTTTCTACAATTCAACTTTTTGCAACACATTTTTAAAGTAATAGAAAGAAGAGATTGTTTTACTTGTTTCTAGTTGTTTTGCAGAAACTGAATAGTTTGGATTATCCTCTATTATTCTCTAATGTGTGAGGAGAATCCATATTACCAAAATGGACCATATAAATATTTTTGACAAATGAAAACCTACATTTTTCTGAAATTCAACATTTTTGCAAAACATAGAAAGAAGAGAATTTTTTACGTGTTTCTAGTTATCCTCTATCCACAAATTTGTGAAGAGAATCCATACTACTAATATGGACTTCTTCTCTTCTATGATATAATCTGCTGGAAAATTAAAACCATGATCTTTGTTGATTAGATAGATTGTTCACATTGTAAGGATAAAAATAGGTTTATGAATTCGTAGATTCCATGTAACAGCAGTATTTAAGTTTATCATATTATTTTATTAAGATATCATAACCATTTGGAAGCCTAGATACAGTTCCGAATGTTTATTTAACAAACAGAGCGTTAAAATTATGTGATGACTTTATACATACCGTAGGTGAAATTGTACGCATTTATCATTCAAGTCTATATTTATGAAATGTCTAAAGAACATAATTTTACCGATATTTTTTATAAATAAAGAGAAATTGATTTCTAAAGTACTATACATTTATCATTATAGTTGTTGATTTTAATGCTAACCTGGTAGACCTTTGTGTTAAAATTATAAATAAATAAAAAATCATAACTTTTGTTCTCCAATCAACAGTATTTTTCAACATTTGATTAACATCGTTGAAAGTTGGGAATCAATTTATATATCAATGTGTAAATGATTTTTTATTAATTTATTTGGCCTTGTAAAGTAGTCCATTAGCTATTCTTCAGTAAACAGACTTAAATTGATTTTATAATACGTCGTTTCAGAAAAGCGAATATATTATCTTCTTTCTCAAGCCAATCCAAAGCACATTTCCACTTTTCAGTATTGAATCTTTTCAACTATTGAGATTGCACACATCACAATTTATCATAATTTTGATGATTAAACATGATTTTTAGAAATATTCTGCTGTGGATGGTTGAATACTTGTCTCGTAAAAGATCAAGTAAAGTGGCAACATCTCCATCCACCTTACAAAATCACGATTCAATTGATAATTCATCAAATTATTTCCATCTTTGATATTTTCTGCATTCAAAAATGCTCTTACATAGAAAATAGATTATTTAACACAACTGTAAATTATATCCCATTCAATTATATATATTCTATTACTAAGTTATTAAAATTAAGATTATTTTACTTTATGGCAGATGCGCCAATTATGTGATACAGATAGCATACATAGTGCTTTCTTGCTTTGCTATTTTTACTATAATGCGTTTTTTGCTCCTTTCCTTGTACTAAAATAATCATAAATACATTTTTTTTATGAACCATTGTATGCTAACGAATTTGTTAGACATTTCACTGAATATTTCTGAAAGTTCAGATTTCAACGATATTTTATAAAAATTATTCATTATTTTTGTATGTTCATTGAGGACTAAGAAATGACTCAAAGATGTACTGCAAACTATATGATACGACCATACAACTTGCCAAATTTAACCTCACATGCGTTTGAGTTCATTGGTGCAAACAGTTTAATCAACTTTCCTCTACAATCAAATGTGTTCTAGATATTTTTAATATATATATATATATATATATATATATATATATATATATATATATATATATATATATATATATATATACGAGGTCTGTTCAAAAAGTACCCGGAATTACTAATAATTAAATTTCGCGGGTCTGGAGTGTCTGATTGTCAAAATTTTTTTTTTATTGTGTTGGTATACATGCCCCTAAAGTATGATGAAATTTTCAGCTGTATTCACTGTTTACTTTGTCTGTGGTAGTCGCTAAGGTTCGACGTGTTTTTCTGAGCTCGGCGATTTTTACAATGGAAGAATTGAAAAGTCAAAGAATTTGTATTAAATTTTGCGTAAAAAATGAAATAAAGTGTTGCAAAGTGCAAAAATTCACCAGATATGGCTCCGTGTGACTTTTTCCTATTCCCAAAGTTGAAGAGACCCATGAAAGGACGGCGGTTTTCCTCGATTGAAGAAAATCGCTGAGAGTGCTCAAGGACATATCAAAAAGTGAATATCAAGGGTGCTTCGAAAATTGGAAAAAACGCTGGCATAAGTGTATTATATCTGGGGGGGACTACTTTGAAGGGGACCACATTAATGTAGACGAATAAATAAATATTTTTTTGAAAAAACGAAAATTCCGGGTACTTTTTGAACTAATCAATCAATAGTCTTGAATTTGATGTTGATTTATTTTTTTGAATTTAAAAGTTGAGGTTTTGGTTTATATCGGAGAAACTAGCCAAAACCTGAGTAAGCGCCTTTATCAACCTCAAAATAACTCAAAAAATCCAAACAATTCAAAACCATGTTTACCGAGCATATCAATCATTTAAATCAGGTCTATATTATTTTAAGGGGTTTGCTTTTACTATCAATCTTATTACTATGAAATTTTTCATCGAAATACCAGATAAGTAACTTTCTATGTTCAATTAATTTTTTTGTGAATCTATTGAATTAAAGTACCTACGACTTTTGTGTTCTACTAAATTATCTTAAAAACTCATACTGATTAGATACATTAGATAATCATAATATAATAAAATCCGTAATTTATTTGATATAAATATGATATTTAAACGTTATTATTAGCTTGGCACGTGTTTTAAGCTTTATTTCATTACTCAGCTAGGGCTTAAATTTTATATCTTAATAGAGTTCTATTTTATATCTAAACAAAACATTTTGTTTATTTGAATACGGTAGTCCATGATTAATTTGAATAGTCGTATCAAAGTTTGGAAAAATATTTTGAAAAGGAATAAAATCTTCTTTTATTTTCCATTTTCCGAAGAACAGAAATTCGTGGTATGAAAAACTAGATATATACACATTTAAGTTTATATAGGAGTAAATTGCGCTTGTTTTCATTATATCCATTTATTTATTTAATTTATCAGTTTTTTTCACAGTATATTGATATTGCTCTGATTGAGAATGCTTTATTTATTTAACTTATTATATTTACTATACGAGGTCTGTTCAAAAAGTACCCGGAATTTTCGTTTTTTCAAAAAAATATTTATTTATTCGTCTACATTAATGTGGTCCCCTTCAAAGTAGTCCCCCCCAGATATAATACACTTATGCCAGCGTTTTTTCCAATTTTCGAAGCACCCTTGATATTCACTTTTTGATATGTCCTTGAGCACTCTCAGCGATTTTCTTCAATCGAGGAAAACCGCCGTCCTTTCATGGGTCTCTTCAACTTTGGGAATAGGAAAAAGTCACACGGAGCCATATCTGGTGAATTTTTGCACTTTGCAACACTTTATTTCATTTTTTACGCAAAATTTAATACAAATTCTTTGACTTTTCAATTCTTCCATTGTAAAAATCGCCGAGCTCAGAAAAACACGTCGAACCTTAGCGACTACCACAGACAAAGTAAACAGTGAATATAGCTGAAAATTTCATCATACTTTAGGGGCATGTATACCAACACAATAAAAAAAAATTTTGACAATCAGACACTCCAGACCCGCGAAATTTAATTATTAGTAATTCCGGGTACTTTTTGAACACACCTCGTATAATGCATATGAAGGTTGTAGCAAAAATAACTCAAATCTACATATTTTATTTATAAATTTATACCACTACTGACAAGAGTTTTTTTTTACATATCAATTACTAAGAATATATTACTAATCAATTAATTTATAAAAATGTGTTTACTCTTTCACAATAGTAATATCCTTGTAATTTCATTAAATTTATTACTACGCAATAAAATTTAAAATTTCGTTCGCGATAATTTAAGTAAATAATATAATTCACACCTTCAAATGTTTATCTATATAATTATTATCAACGTTGACTTCAATTTACATGCATTTAAATTGATCTAATGAAAATGCATCATTGTAAGTTATATTTTTAATTAATGATGTTGCAAAAGTTATTTTGAGATGCCGTTTTCAAACATCTAGCCAAATTATAATATGCGCATACATATTTATATGAAGATTAGAAATAACATGGAATGCATTGCATCTTGGCGTTATTATCAGCAATGATCTAGGTTTATATTAGATTTAAATATAATATGTTACGAGGATTCAAATAATTATGTTCAAATAATTTGTTACAAACATTCTATTAATTATAGTTTACTTGTTAGGTATAATTCAAGCACACTTCTTGTTTTGGTTACAGTTCCTAAAAATTCCATTGTCATTTAAGAACAATCTTGTTGAAGTAAGATCATAGTATTTTTTTACAGTAAGCATATTGAGAGATAATATTTATTTATTACATTGAGAGATTTCATTTTATTACGTTGTAATGTGAAACATAGATTTTTACGATTTTATTATCATATTTACCATGTCCAATTGTGACGAGTAAAATTGTATGTTGTTTTTTTAGGATTCGGCATCTGAAATAAATTGTTTTGTTTGTTATAGGCGAGCGGACAAATGTTTGTTGTTTACCTCATGAATCAACATAGTTTCGATTTTTTCCGAATAGATCTGTTTTCAGTATTATTTATTCATGTTTGATTCTTTTCAGTTTTTTTTTCATTATTTTTGAACAGCAATCAGATCTGTTGTGATGTATTTCTTTACAACCTAGGATTTTTGAAGGCAACTAAGCTATTGTCTTTTCTTTTTCTGATGATATTATTAGAATTTTCTAATCGTTATGTGTTACATCATAGCAAAATCCCAAAAGGCGATTTTTAGTTGAAATCATGTTTGGATTTGTAGTGAAAACTGATATCACTACTGCTTGATATCAGGTTTGTCGAGGTAGGAATTGAACACGGAATCATTGATCTCAACAACGTCCTGAAATGTTGTTTTTACCTGAAATCATGTTTAGATTTGTATTTTCTGGTGAAAAATGATATCACTACTGCTTGATATCAAGAATCTAGAGGCGGGAATTGTACCTGGAACCATTGATTGCAAAGCCAAAGCATTTATCACTGAGCCACGAACTTATAGTCCCATTCTTATAGTTATGTGATCGCAACAAGGTCCTGAATAATTATTTTTACTTACAACCATGTTTAGATTTGTATTTTCTGGTTAAAACTGATATGACTACTGCTTGATATCAAGAACACGGAACCATTGATCTCAACAACGTCCTGAAATGTTGTTTTTACCTGAAATCATGTATAGATTTATATTTTCTGGTCAAAACTTATATCACTACTGCTTGATATCAGGTTTGTTGAGGGGGGAGTTGCACCTGGAACCATTGATAGCAAAGCCAATACTTTTATCAATGAGCGACGAACAATACAATTTTTAGTTGTAATGTCACTTATTGCAACAACGTCCTGAAATGTTATTTTTACTTGAAATCATGTTTAGATTTGTATTTCCTAGTGAAAACTGATATCGCTACCGCTTGATATTAAGTTTCTCGAGTCGGGATTTGAATCTGAAACTACTTATTGCAAGGCCAAAACTTTTATCACTGAGTCACGAACAATCCCATTTCTGATCGTCATGTGGTACATCCCAAGAGACTATTTTTACTTGAAATCATATTGAGATCTTTATTTTCCAGTGAAAATTGATATCACTACTGCTTGTTATAAGATTTGTCGAGGAGGGTATTCAACCTGGAAACATTGATTGCAAAGCCAAACTCTGAAAGACTATTACTTGAAATCATATTTAGATTTTTATTTTCCATTCAAAATTGATATCAGTGCTGTTTGATATCAAGTTTCTCGAGGCAGGAATTGAACCTGGGACCATTGATTGCTTGGCCAAAACTTTTATCACTGAGCCACGAACAATCCCATCTTTAAATCATATTCAGATCTTTAATTTCTTGTGAAAACTGATATCACTACTGCTTGATATCAGGTTTCAAGAGGCGTGAATCAACCTGGAACCTTGTGCTTTCAACTTTTATCACCAAGCTACGAACAAGTTGATCTTCAATATTTGAAGAAAGATAAATAGATTTGCTAAAAAAATCACTTTGAATGATAATAATAATAAATGGTAGTCTTCCCGAAGGCAGGTCCATGGTATGAGAGCACCACCAATCAATAATTCTTTTTTCCTCTCTTGTTTATTATTCCGATTACCATTTTATTACAATTATTTTCTTTTTATTCACTCTTATGAATTTTCCTTTCCAAACTTCTGCTTCCATGTCCTTGGTCTTGTGTTTCGGCTTTCAGATCCCTGTATTTCCTTCCTCTTCTCGCGTAAGTCATCAACCATCTGCCTTCTTTTTCTTTCCAATCCTTTCAGTCTTTGTGTTTTACCTTCACCGACGTCATTTAGTAGGCACTCTTTTTGCAGAATGGGTCCGATCCAGTTTCCTTTTCTCTTTAGGAAGAGTCCTTTCTCTACTATTCTCAGGACTTTTCTTTGAATGACATGCTATGCATATTAAAGAAAAATGGATAGTGCGCATAAATCTAAAGAATAAATATAGTGCGCATGTTTTTGTTATTATATGATGATAGATATTGATGCTTAAAAATACTATTAAACGAAAATAGAAGTTTTATTATATTTGTTTTGAACAATGTTTTATATTGCTCATCAAATTGCTCACATTTCTTAAATATAGATCTGACTGTGTTCTTTTCTTTTTACTTTTGCAGGTCTTGCTAATAAAAAGAAGACCGAAATGCTTATACGAATACTAAAACTTTCGCAATAAAACGGGAATTATAAGCGGAGGTAAGTTTAAAAGATTACTTATTGATTTTTATTTTATTATATTCTATTATATGCATCATATATATAAAGTTTAAGAACATGCTCTATAAGATTTTTATAAAATCTATCTTCCAAATTGAACATTATGAATATCTCTTTTCTTATATCGGTTCACCTTAGAAAATTTTATTTTCGCTTTTGTTAAGTTTTTATACTAAACTTTTATCCAACGACCTTTTCTTGTGCGATATATGATTTAAATAATCGTGAACAGCTGATATGTTATCAATATTTATGTGGTAATTATTTAAAATGACTCATTAATTATTCTGAAATGGGCTCATTACGTGCTAATGAGCTGTAAAATTTGTATTTTTGTAGCCGATTATCACCAAATGATCGACATTATAATTAACACATTATGCATATCTGAAAAAAAACAGTTATGATGTGTAATTGAGGAAATAATAAAAAAAAATTAAAATCCAGTACTTTTTGAAGCTTTTTTGTAAAATAGAGCAAATTATTGTAAAAGATGAATAAAACCTTTATTTTAATTATAAAACATTAATAAAATAAATAAAAGATTAAAAAATAATTATAAACGTTTAATAAAAATAAAATATATACAATAAAAGTTCAGCTCTCATTTTGTTTTAGAAGCATTTAGGTATGTAAATTTAAATTCTGTATTTTTGTTTTCAAAGAAAATATTAGTATATATATACTAGATGACCCGACAGACGTTGTCTTGTATCCACGTCTACAATTCAAAAGTTCCAAATTTTTTAATATCCTATCCAATACTTTTTAATATCCTATTTGATGTCCTGCCTTTGTGATTCATTTATGGTCTTAGCATAAGCAGTATAAGAAATTCAGAAAAAAATATAGCATCTTCTGGTAAAAGAACAATATCAAGATTTTACCATACAGCATAATTGCTTCAATAATTTAGTCTTTTATATAATGATAATTTTCATAATCTAGTACGATATATTAGTTGCTTTTAGGCAATTGAAAATTTCTAAATTACATTTTTCTTACTAATAATTTAATAAACATTATTGTTCATGTTCAAATCTTAGGTGAATTTGTAAAATCTAGTTCATATGAGCACTCTTCAATCTAAGATCAACTTGCTAAATATTCCATATCCAATGCCAAACAAATGAATTTTTGACATAGGAAACAAAATTATAAATATTTTTTTTAATAAGTAGAAATATTTTTTTGTATTGTTAAATAATTTAGTAAAGTAAACCAAAATGCGACATGCATAAGTTTAAAAATATAATTAATATGCAATTTTGGACCTATTGCGTTATTTATTAGACTGAATTATATAATTTCATCTGCCAAATTTATACTGTTGACTGTATCTTATATTATTTTAATTTCTGGCACATTACAGCTGCTTTTCGGCAATAATGATGTAGACATTACATTTTTCTTGTGTATTATATTCTAATATTATCTAGGCTCATAATTTCAGCTAAATTCAAATTTCAAGTAAATTGACATTTCTAGCAGATGAAAGTTCAAATGTTTTCAATGTCAAACAATGATAAGTGTTTTTTTTGTAATTTTTGCCATTTATTTTAACCGTGATACTAAAGTTTTATCGTTCATTAAATCTTAAAAATTTCCTTTGACAAACTCTAAAAAGAATTATCAAAATTCGAATAACCGTTTAGGATAAGTATCAAATCATACACCCGTACAGAAGAGTTTTATATATAAGATTTATATAAATTCACTTTCAATTTTATATGGTTGCCTGTTCTCTGTATCTGAAATATTCATCTGGTATTATAAGTAAGACAATTTCATACTTTCTTATGTCAAAAGAAAGTGATCGTTGACTTGCGGAAAAATTATAACTCAAAACTAATAAAAAAGATATTTGTGATTATTCATTCTGAAAAGAACAAAAGAAATAGCATAACAATTTTAATAGATTTTTAAGTATTTTATAAAAATAGTATTTTAAAAGAAGAAATGGTTTCATGCCATCAACTGTTATCTCCCAAGCTTCTACGTTACTTGATTTTCCCCAAAAGGAAAATTAATTATGGCTTACAAAATTGAATCCTCTTCCAATTTTCAAATAGACATGTTATTACAACACCGTAATGAGACACTGATCTCGTATATGTAGAAATACCAGCGGGCATAATTGCAAAAATTCGTGTTCACCCACATGGTCATACCTACATGGTATTGATACTGATGATGTCATTATTGATCTGATGAAAAAATTGCACACGGACAATCACACTTATGCTAATCCCACGCAAAATGAAACAAACAAAGGTAACTGTTTTATAATTGAACCAGGTTTTTAGAATTTTTTAAATTATTGAGATATTATTTGGTTCATGTTCTGATCTGCGACTTATAGTGAAATCATAAAATTTTCGACATACCAGCACTTATTCGTCATGTACCTTTTTTTATTCCAAAATTTCTACATTTTCCAATACTTCTTACTCGTTATTTCTGATTAAGTTGTTTTTTTACAACGATCAGATCTTCGTGTTCTTTGAGCTGCTATTGCTGATTTAGTTTTCCAATTTGCTATTTTTTATGAGAGGACAACCCAGTGGTTAACCACTTTTCTTTGTTTAACTATGTTCTATATGAATATCAAATAGAATTAACTTGTCTCTGATGCCCTTTAGATGATGTTTGAGATCTATAGCAGATCTTATACTGCTTGATATCGAGCTTGGCCGAAGTGGGATCGAACCTGGGACTAGTAAATTCTATTAAATAAATGTTGCCACTTATATCTTATATACTTCATCACGATTTTTTTCTATTTGGCTTTCCCTTACATCAAACACATTTTGTTGAACTTAGGAATTTAATAGATCTATTATTTAGGGTCCGAGTAGAATCCTATTGATTTTGTCTCTTCTGTCTACTAAAATTGTTATTTTAATTAATTTATTTATGTTATTATTAATTATTTGTGTTTAGTTTTTATTAGTTATTTTTATTAATTAATTTATGACTTTTCTCGATATTTGATCCTAAAAGCTATTTGGCTCATTATTTAAATTAGTTTAGTTCTTATTGGTCTGGGAAATTAGCCAAAGGTATTACTGGTAACGTTCTGAGTGTAAAACTTGTAGAAAAATCATAAGAAAAATATTTTATATTTATTTTTTCTATATTCAACATATGCAATTCTAAATTTTATAATGAAAATAAACAAAAAGCGTTAATTGGGATAATTAAACTATAAGAGCTTTTGAAGGCTTTATATGAAATGCCAACATATATTTTCATGTTAGTTTTACAAAGGAGAATAGTATTTATATTCATTATTTTGATGAATATTTACATTTGTACTCTATTTTATTGACTTTATTCTTTTATTTTTTTTATTTATTTATTAACTTCCCGAAGGAGAAGTTTGCAAGACTATTGACCGAGCTATTTTTTTAGAATTAACAGAAATGTGCAAAACTTTTCGTCCACGTTTTTACCAAGAATCCTGAACAGATTTAGTTAATTCAAAAACCGTTTGAAAGATTGAAGTTGAAAAATTTCGTACCATGCCTTTGTAATTAATTTTTGTCATTTTTTTTGACAATTTTATGAGTCTTTGATGATGATAGAGTTCATGGTCTTCATCCTAAAATATTACAGGCCTAGGAAAAGTGGTTTGATTATGAAAATTTATAACAAATTTTGTGTAATAGGCAGTGTCACAATTTCAAAATACTATTGCCACAATTTTGAAAATTGCTAAATATTTATTGTATCACCGCATTTTAGGCAAGCAAATGGTCTATTGCAGTATTTTTTGGTATGGTTAAAGAGTTGACAGCGCGTGCATTGTATTATGTTGTTAGTCTTTCTCGGAGGTTCATTGGGAAGTTCATGCAACTTCTTTTTATTTAAATCCAATATTTATCGAAAGCTTCATAAATCTTTTTAGTGCTTTACTCCCTTTATATTCACAAAAATTGTAGTGTTATACAGAGTTTAATTTTTTATGAAATAAAAATGCTAAGTTATTAACACATTATTAACATGCATCTCGAATTTTTTCAATCAACCAAATAAATATTATATATAATAATTATTCTGGTCCAATTGTTCTTCAATGATGTTCCATTATTTTCGCACTCAATCTAATTACTTTTATAACCTAAGCATTATGGACACTCAATAATTTCCGATGACTTTCATTAAAATTTCAATGCTAATTTTCAAGAGAGATCATTCTTTGATTTAAGTCGCCAATTCAACTTCAATAAATTAACTTTTGATTGACCTTAACCCTGTGCCATACATTCTAATGTGCCGTTTATCATATGTGCAGGTACAGGTAGATCGTTTGCTATAACACTTTTGATAGAGCTAACTTTCTTAATTCATGACGTGAAAATAGTACATCATCTTGTCTTTGAAGAAACGAGTTGTAAAAAACGTTTGCTTTGCTTATTGGCAAATATTGGTTTAGTATTTATCATTGTCTTCAAAATTAGATTCACAAATTTTATTTATAGGTTTTTAAATAACATTGTTTCATGCGGTGGTAATTTGTATTTGATTGAAATTATGTCATAGATAACTTGGAATTTATTATTGAATATACATATTTGTAAAATCAAATATAAATTGTTTTAGTGAATCTTGAAAAGCAAATAACATGAATAATACTTCTCTAATATATATATCAATTTGTTTCTAAATCGAGATTGAATTAATCTTGCTATTTTTTTATGGATTTCAACATTCTCATCATAATAATTATTACACAAATTCTTGACGCAATTTATTTTAACCAGAGTGAAGTGAAGTGATTAGTTTTTATTTAAGTAATTCAAATATGTGGACCTCAAAAATATATGATTGAAATGCGATTAAAAATGTATAAACAATAGGATTCAATGTAAGAAAGATAAAAATTATAATTTGTCATGCTCTTTTAAGATTTTAATTGAATAAAATTGTTAACTTATCGCAAGAAAAGTCCTTTGATGAATTTTAATACAAAGGAATTTATACGGTTCTCGATCGATACTTTCCGTTAAACTTAGATTTTTTATATTTGCAATCGGAGCTTGTAATAGTTTCTATGAGCTCTAAAGATCCTTTAATAATATCTTTCTTGTTGGGATGATTTCCTAATTATGTAGACCTTTATTTTTAAAAGGCAAACCAACAGTTGGCTTTATGAATATTTGGTGTATGGTCTCTAATAATGCCAACGTATTTTGATGCACAAATGCTGGTACATTTTTAAGAAAATAATTTCTACTAATTAGTACTGCAATTTGAACGTTATTTTACTTATTAGACTTAATAACAGTTTTAGTATTATTATTGCTATATTTAATTATTATAATAATATTTAACCCTGTAAAACAAATTTGATGGAAATATGAAGTAGAAGGACACTTTTAATATTTGCACTTAAGGTGTTTTTGTTTTAAAAGACATCATTAAATTACATTCAAATTACACGAAATTTACAATTCATCATATATGTCCTGATTATTATGTTTACGTATTTAATTTATATTAACAGTAAATAGTTTTGTCATATATTGAATTATAAAAATAAACGCTTAATTATTAAATCGAAGTTAATGTCCAAAATGCTCAGAAACATGTCAGAAACAAAAATATGCAAAAATTTTCGTTTCTGATATTTAGACAATTACAATAACTTACCTCATGGGAAGTTAATAAAAAAGCAGATTAGGATTAAAAAAAGTAATTTTACAAGAGATGAAGTAATAGTTATTCAAACTCTTGGAAATACCACTTCAAATATTAGCACAAATAATTATATTTAAATATAAAGGGCTACTTTTGATTGGAAACATATTTAGATCTTAGTTTTTCAAGTGACAAATGACGTCACTATTGAATTACAAGTTTCATATGGGCCAAGCTAACTTTAATAGACTTTTTACTTTTTGCCAAAATTCCTGAAAAAACTCTATTTCTTATGCCACACAAAAATGTTTGATATGCCCCTAAATTAGAACTTTTTTAATGTAAAATGTGGTTTTCTACCAAATCGCGTATGTCAGACGATTGACATGTAAATAATGTGGACGAAAATCTTTGTCTTTTGAAAACCTGAACTTCAAGGAAATGTCTCTAGTCTAAAACTTCCGCTTTGCCCCTGCCTCGGATCCCTACGGAAACCACAGTTAAGCAAAACTTCGTGGGGGGAGGATCTAGAATGTTATCATTCTTACCATGATTTTATACATATCTTTTAAATGAGTGAAGTCCCATTCGCCCTATGTCTTTAACATGTGGATATTAACATATGGGATATTTAGGAATAGTCTATATTTTATTATTGTTATCAGTGTAAATCCTGTAACCCAAATGAATAAGTATAAAGGGCTAGTTTAGTTATATATATATATATATATATATATATATATATATATATATATATATAATCCTATTTTCATCCTGATGTCTATGCTTGCTGTTATGCAATAGTTGTTGATTGCTTTATGATGAGAAATATCATCAGTGTTCCTTAATTGCTTTACAAATAGTAGTAATAATTGAAATTGGTTTCGCATGTATTGTGCGAGTTGTCTTCAAGAATTTTAATATTTTAAGCACGTAATTATTTTTTTTACCTTAGCTAAATATTTTGTTTATTCTGACCATGTTTTCCGACCTTTGTCTGACTATTTGCATTTCCAGCCCCCTAGTACGATATTATTTCAGTCCTAGTACTTTAACCTTATCCCTTCGACGCAGACTACACGGCGCGACAGCGTCATTGATCTGTTCGGGTTTGATGATTCATCTCGTGCATCTCGCACACATTTATATATTGAAAATTAATATATACAATGTATATATATATATATATATATATATATATATCCTAAACTTAGGGGCCATTTGCAGGCAGAAGTTCTCGTGCAAATATATTTTGTAGTTTATTTATATTATTTTTGTTACATGTCTCTGCAGTATTCTATTAATTTACATAAAACAATGTCTTTTTGGTTAACGACAACGTAGTGTATAAATGATACTGGTAACCTAGGTCCTTTGCACATATATTTTTCTATTTTGCTCCGGCGGCAAAATTCATATAAATCTCGGAATTCGCGAGTGGAAAGGGTTGAATAATCAAAAACTGTTCGAAAGATATTAGTTGGGAATGATACTGATTAGTTTTAGGTGAAAATCTACCGAGCCATTTTCTTGTAATTAACTGTTGAAAAAAAATTAAGCCGATTTTCATGGAACTTTTTTTTGGCGATATATACCATGGTCTTATAGAGCTCACTGAAATATTACGGCCTTAGAACAAGTAGTTTATTTTTAAAAATTCATCAAAGTTTGAGAAAATGAGTAGTTTTTTTTGACGCTTGTTAAAATTAAAATTAGTCGATTTACTTGGTATAACGATAAAGTATTTGGTCTTAATGAATATAATAAACCATTAAAGGGAAACTGGTTCAATATAAAAATTGTTGATTTTTGTAAATTTTCTTTTAGAAAATACTTCGAGTTAACGTGTTCGTTCGTTTTCAATTATGTGTAATAAATCCACTCGGATAACTTTTAATCACTCATAAATTAATTTATTTTTTATTGATTAAGTCGATTATTTATACATATCGGGAAGTTCATGTAACTTGCCTCAAGGCAAAATACCAATACCAACTAGTCTCTAGAGTTTTTAACAAGAAGTGATTCTAAGAATTTAAGAATTTATTTCTTTTTATAATATTATTTTACTGTTACGGTTACAGCAGATAAAAATAAAAATTAACCTTTCATAAACAATAAAGAGTGATAATTTATAATTAATGAACAATCATTATAAATATGGCAATCTGTCTATTGTTTGAATCATGTGATTTATTTTTTATCTTATCAGTTTCTTGTAAAGTCTGTCATACCATATTTTCAAAAGAAATCTCTTAATCAGCATAGACATGTTATTTCAACAATAACTCTGAGTAATGAGCATTTCGATAGCTTCATTTGGATTTCTAAAACATCAATGAGTTTTAACAGGTGATTGTTTTGGGAATAATCTATATCAATGAAAACTTTTAGCGACATGTATGATTTTAAATAATCATTACAAATTTTCTCACAGTTACTAAATCTCATTTTATTATCCTTTCTGAATCGATATCAGACAAAAGTCCTGGACCAAATGCTGTTAAATATTTGCTTTACTATTTTTAATGCTAATATTAACTTTAATGTTAAATTACCCTTCCAGGCCTTACTACCAACTTGGTAAGCATTTTTTTAATAGTCTTGTTGTAGTGAAGTTTTGTGTAAGAAATAATATCATTACATAATAGCGAAATTAAAATTAAAATTGAAAATTAGTAAAATAAACCTAAATTATGCGTAACTTTATAACTTATCCTTCTTCCTCCAATTGAAAAATCTCTTGCATCATCAATATAGCTTATAAAATAAGTAATATTGATTGCTGAAAATCGACATTTCAGAAAACCGGTTTTCGAATTTTAATTTTACCAGGAAACCGGTTTTAGTCGGTTTTCGAATTTCATATAGAAAATAAATTTTTGCTCGAATATTCTTTAATAACAAAAATTTATCCGCAAATTTAGTGCGATTTAAAGCAGTATTTGACTGAGTTTATTTATTGTTCAATATAATGGATAGTAAATAAAATTATTTTAATTTAAATTAGTAGAAGAAAACAATAATAGTTTTTCTGGACTAAATAACTTTGAAAATAATTATTCGTGATATTAAGAAATATATAATTTACATTTTGTGCTGGTGGATATATATTTTCATGAGTAAAAAGTAAATTTTTCGAATAAATAAAAATAATACATTTTTAAATAAAAATGTATTTATCAAATTAAAAAAAATTAAAAAATATTTGGTACATATGTTGATACATACATACTTGTTAATATCAATTTTAGTTTTAAAAACAATTAAGCTAAACCTCGAGTTTTCTCTATTCCGAGCAATTTCAATTAATCAATTTTAAAAATTCTAATTGTTTTTTTTGTTCAGTAAAATATGATTTCAAGCAACTCAGAACGTAGATCAATTTGTTATTTAGAATGTCCTTTGTTTACTCACAAAATTTCCCAAAATAGATAATACTCTCTTGCGACCGAACTAGGCTTAATTGTTTTTAAAGCTTGATATAATCATTCTAAGTTTTCGTTCTTTTATTTGTGGCTTCTAGGGCTAAAAACTTTTTTTTTTAATTTGAGTAGAGAAAGTTACTTCTTCAAGAAGTTACGCTGATTTAAATTAATATTTACACTGGTATAAAAATCTAAATTAATATATACATTAGACAAAAAGATAACACAAAACCTTTCTGGAAACCATAGCAGTCTGATAAAAGCTATTGAACCAATATGGTTCCAAGAATCAAAACGCTTGCATCTATCTTTTATATTTGGCTATATTTGCCATTTTCCATTTATACAGTGAAAACCGACTTATTCTAGCAAGAAACCGGTTTTCTTATTCCATAAATTTTGCCAAAAAACCGGTTTTTGAAAACCGACAAACCCTATTGCCAATGTCACATCATCATCGGCCTAATTTTCTTGTAACCTGTGTTAGATAAGAAGAAATCAAACATTTCTCATACAAAAACTTCATTTAATCCATGTGTTTCCCATAGATCATAATCAGAATTAGTACTTTTTCTTATCATCCATATGTCTTAATAAAGATTGGCTTTTACTTACTCTGCGTGCCGTGTATAAAAATTAATCATACGAAATGAATTTTGTTCTCTCGTGCTCATGTTTTCGGTTTCCTTGCGTGACTCGCCATTTCATATAATTACGATCATGTTTTGCTAATTACTCAGTCAGAAGATACTGATATGTATGATATGATATGAAATATCTCCTATGCCAAGATTGTATGTCATTGACATAATTCTCATACTGTCACACTACATTGGAAATACATCAAATTAATTCATTAAGTTAATTAAAGCTTTGATTATAATACAAATGAAAATGAATAAGAAGGATTTTTACGAGATGATTACATCTTTGATTATTTCTCTTGGGTAATGGATAATAATGGTGGGATGTTCTGTCCGACAATCATTTGATTTACGATTTTCATTATACTAAAGAGCCCTATTTTGCTAATTTTAACACTGGGAGAAATAATCAGGATTATTTGTTGTGTAATATTTTAGTTTAAGCTTGACTTATTCAATTTAAGCACACCAATTTAGTTCAACCAGACCAATTTCAGGAATGAGAATGAATTAGGGTTTATACAAAAACCGACATTTCAGAAAACCGGTTTTCGAATTTTAATTTTACTAAAAACCGGTTTTTGATTTTTTTGCTGTATTATTCTGTAATTTATCTGCAAATTTAGTGCAGTTTAGAGCAATATTTGACTGAATTTATTTATTGTTGAATTTTATAGATAGTAAACAAAATTATTTTACTTTTAATTAGTCGAACTAAAAAATAATGGTTTTTCTTGATTAAATAACTATGGAAATAATTATTCGTTATTCATGCATCATTTTCACATATAAGAGTGAAAATATTTTTATGAAAGTGAAAGGAAAGTTTTCGAATAAATAAAAATAATACGTTTTAAATAAAAAAGCATTAAATTAAAAAAAAAATTAGATATATGTTGATACATATTTGTTGTTAATATCAATTTTAGTTTTAAAAACAATTAAGCTAAACTCGGGTATTGTTCCAAGCAATTTTAATTAATTAATTTTAAACATTCTAATTCTTTTTTTGTTTAATAAAATTTGATTTCAAAAAACTGACAGCGTCTATCAAATTGCTACTTAGACGTGTCTTTTGTTTACTCACAAAATTTCCTGAAATAGAAATTACTCTCATACTCAGTGGCGTAACTATAGGGTGGCATAGGTGGCAAAATGCCACGGGCCCCCAAACCAAGGGGGCCCCTGGCCGAAGTGATCGCGGGATCAAAAATATTTTTTAATATTGTACCTGATTATTTTATTACACTTGGAAAATTTAATTTATGTTTTAATATATAGTTTAAATTCTCCTTAAAGTCCAAAGTGAGACTACTAAAGACAATAATACAATTACAATTTAATCATAAAACATTTGAACACAGTCTTCTGTGCTTTTAGGCACTCAACAAAACTAACTTTTAAAGCAAAAATGGCATTATAATGTCAAATTATTAAACCCTACTAGATGGACAGAACATTATGATGCTCTTTTTGCTGTAGAAGTTCGTTTTGTTGAGGTCTAATAAGCATCTAAAGTACTCTAATAATCTAACTAAAGCTATCAGTTTTTCAAAAGCACTAAAATATTTGATTTTTTTTTAGTACAGATTCAAAGTATCGGCATGAATTTGAAAATTTAAAATTATAAGTGAATAATATAAGAGAAAAATGGTCTATCAATTTGAATTAATATTTTACTTGATTTTTGTCTTTATAATTTCATAATTTAAAGCCATAAAATATGAATTAGTCGAAGTTGGTTTGCTCATTTGTAATATAATTCATTAAAAATTGTTTTGGCCAGTAATGATGCTATTGAGTATTTTGAAAAATATCGAGTTTATTAAAAAAAAACTAAATAAAATAAACATTGAGTATCACGATAGGGCCACTGTTACGCCACTGCTCATACTTGCGACTAAATTATGCTTAATTGTTTTTAAAGTCTGATATAATAATTCTAAGTTTTTGTTCTTTAATTTGTGGCTTCTAGGGTTTAAAACTTTTTTTTTCAGTTTGAGTAGAGGAAATTACTTAATATATACACTGGTATAAAAATCTAAGTTAATATATACAAAACCTTTCTGGGAACCATTGCAGATTGATAAGATATCAAATGATATTGAACCGATATGATTTCAAGGCTCAAAACGCTTTCATCTATCTTTTATATTTGGCTATATTTATCATTTTCCATTTATACAGTGAAAACCGATTTTTTTCACTAAAAAACCGGTTTTCGAATTCTATCATTTTCGCCAAAAAAAAAAACGGTTTTCAAAACCGGTTTTTGAAAATCGACAAACCCTAAGAATGGTTGATTTATTTACTTATATTTACATTTATACAACACAATTATACAATTATAGATATTAATGGTACATAACTTAAATTAATACATAATAATGCATACATGAAATATAATTTTAAAAACAAATGTTCACTCATAACCTTATTCTAAGTTTCGCCTTTTATAAGAAAAAAAAAAACAGAATAATTTACTCAAAAGTTATAACTCAAATACTCATCAATAGAGTAAAAAACCTGCTCTATATAATATAATACATACATATGAAATATTGTTCATATAAGTATAATTTTTATATAAATTACATTATTATATAATATATTTAGCAATTAGATTGATACATCAAAAATATCCCATTTCTGGGTACCAGATGGATACCCAACTTGGAAACCTAATATCAAGCAGTCGTGATATCTGGTTCCACTAGAAAATACAGATCTAAAATACATTCTAAGGCGATAATAGGTTTTCTTAGACATTGCTAAATCAAATTAAACATATATTATCTCTAATAATAAAATTAATTTAATATAGATGAAAGGTCATGTAGTAAGAAATATGGATTGGATTTTTATGGATTCTAAAATTTTGATGGTTCAAATAGAAATAAATTAATCATAATGGCTTTTAGAAGGGTACTATGTAGTGACTTTATATTTAGAATTTTAAAAATGATGACATATAAATAAGATAAATTAAAAAAAAAAATTAAAAAAAATAAGCATAAATCTAACAATAAGTATAAACTAACTAATAGTAAAACTGTTCCCTTTTAAGTCTGAAAGGGTTTCTACTGTTCAAGTTTAGTCTTTTTAAGTCTGAAAGGATTTCTGGTTCTTGTGTTATGTTATATATAATTCTAAAGATAATTTTAGGTTATTCGTTAGAGAAGTCGAAGTTTCTTCTCTTACAATTTAGAGCTTCTTTCATAGAATTTTGTTTTTCATAGAATTTGTATATTAATTTTGTAATTAATTTGAATATTAATCCAATTTTGAACATATCTCGGTGCTGACATTGTTTGCTTAAGGATCTTGTTTGGGAAGCCTTGAATAATTTGTATGTTACTATTATTGTGTGATCCTATACTTCTGGCTGATCCTTGTGATTATGATTTATAATTGTTTGTAAAATTGAGCTGGTCTATGCTTCTTCTATTAGAATTTTTGGAATCGACGCCAACTAGCAATCTCTTTAAGTTTTTTTTACCTTTGGGTGGGTCAATTTTTTGCGAAACTCAAGATTACTTTCTGATGAATACTGTATTTTAGTTGATCGCTTTGTACGGAACCTTTCCTCCAGTCAATAACCTTATTGCTCCTAATGTTGAATGTTCAAACCCCCTTCTTAGCATTTGCGATTGTTTATCACAGCTAGAAAACAATAATAATAGTAATAAACTCGAAGTGATTATCATATCAACAAAGTTATTTTTTCTTTACGCCAATTGAAAGTAGGAAAATGATAACCGAGCAAAGTATATTATTTCTTAATAATACTTATTAACTATTTGCTTGCAATAGAGAAAGAAATAGAGAAATTTTATTGCTTTTTGAATGTAAGTGAATTTCTCTCTATTTTATTTATATTGAATTAAAGTATGTTGAGTATGTAAAACCAACCGTCGCTCAGTTATTAAAATTGAAAAGCTATTAAATGTATGATCATTTTAATGAATCAACAAGATTCAAGAGAACCGGTTTTTGTCATTTTTATTCATATTTACAACTTTTTAAATGAGATATAATAAATTGCATGGTCAATAGTAGAAGAAGAAAAGTTATAATAACGCATTTATTGTGCTAATTTTTTTTTGAGTTGGCTGGTATTTATACAAAGATACATTTTTCATACGTAGTATTTCACTTTTTTTTAATTGATCACCACTTTAATCATACACACATTTAATATATAAATTTATGAAATAATATAAAACTTGGGAGTCAGGACTTTATTTTCAAGTGGTAACTGATATAACTACTGCTTGATATCAGGGCTTACCGAAATGCTTAGCAACAGAATTAAAATTCTGCTCTATTATTATTATAAGATGATGTAACATCAATAAATAATGGACCGATTCTGCCGCTGTGCATTCAGGCGTTTTACACATAAACTGCAACGTCACTCGTATGTTATGAAGCTGAGTCAGAAAGACCCTGTTATCTAAGATGTTTTTTTTTATTTGGTGCGGTTTCTAGTTAGGTGTTCCTTCTGACAAC
Source organism: Ctenocephalides felis (assembly GCF_003426905.1). Classification (NCBI taxonomy): domain Eukaryota; kingdom Metazoa; phylum Arthropoda; class Insecta; order Siphonaptera; family Pulicidae; genus Ctenocephalides; species Ctenocephalides felis. Next base: position 16,200,813 of record NW_020539724.1, on the reverse strand, counting down.
CACATGGTTTTTATCAATATGTAGTTTGAAAAGTTCTTCATAACATAGCCTTGCCATAACATTTGTCTGTTATGCGGCAGAATCGCTCCCAATATTGGTTTATAAGCACATGATGATGTAACATTGTCATTCTCATGTCAACACAAAATATTAATACTTTAGTCAATTCGGTTTTTCTAGGGATCACTCGTGGGTAAGTGGGTAGATCGACTGGGCCAGAATCAGTGGTCCAAGATTCGTTTCTACTTCTAGAAGCCTGATGTCAAGCAGTAGTAACATTCGTTTCCACTATTTAGCAATATGTTTCCCAGTAAAAATAGCCTTCATCAGGCATTGCTGCCTCAATTTGTGTTTAGAGTTTCTCCATGCAATATGAAAAAAAAAATCATTTTGGAGATTGCGGAAAATCACTAGGCCGTTCCTATTAGTCTATTTATTTGTTAGTCCGTCTGAACTGATTTCATTTCATGATATATAAGGATAGTTCTACTAACTTGTGAAATATGTGTCTTTCACAAATATTTCACTATTTTGACACTGCGCCAGATTGTTGTTCATCGTGTTTTCTTTCTTCTAACGTATTTTTCTATGACTCACGAAGAAAATATGAAATCATCTTGGCATTTTTCCAAACACGTTGATAAACTCAATGATGTCTTCCCTGATTAATTAAATTAGATAAGTTATAAAGTAAATAGATTTAATGACAATTTTTACCTGGTTGCGAGCACTTTTATATCTTTATAATTAATAATTTATCGATCATTACAAATTTATTACGGCTGACATTTGTAAATTCCACAAAACTGAATGTTTTTAACTAGACAGTTGTAAGTATAGTATTGAATAAAAAAATTACAAATTCAAATGACAAATCAACTGGTATAAATCTATATACAAATGAAAATTGGTTATAAATCTAAATGTAAATGAAATAAATCACTTTCAACGTTTTCATTGCAATATTTACAAATGATATTCATGTAACAATGGCTATAAATATTGTAATAGAAGATTACGTGGGTATTGAGACTTATTAATTTTTTTTTAATTCACGTATGCAATACAATGAAATAAAACATAATTAGCTCATAAAATATCGCTAAATTAAAAGAAAAGGTTGATGAGTCTGTAAGAAATTGAACAAATCATTTCATAATAGAATAAAAAATATTTATCCAAATAATTTCGATAGAAAAAAGTATAAGTACGACTTAATACTGTTTACTTTGCGATGTAATTTGAGTAGAATTTTTACATATTAAGGTCATCTGAACATTTTGGCATACCTTAGAAAAAATTGATGTGTGTATGTGTATGTATGTATGTAAGCATGTGTGTGTGTTTGTGTGGATACGAATTTTCGTCGACGATTTCAGGAACACGGATCATCCGATTTGAATAATTCAAAAAACATTCGATTCGTATTGATAAGGAGACGTGCTGATTAGTTTTTGGCAAAGGCAGGTCGAGCCGTTTCGAAGATCCGGGACAAAAAATGCCAAAATTGGTAATTGATTTTTTGAGACAATGGAGCGTCCGATTTATGTGATTCAAAAAACATTATATTTGTATTGACGAAATGAAGAAATGATGAAATTTTTGGGAAGGCAGGTTTAGCGGTTTCGTAGATCCAATAAAAAAAAGTAAAAAAAAATGCCATTTGGCGGACAAAAATGTTCATAAAACATATATACATCAAATTATCACATTATTTATGGATATTTTAATAATAAGAATAAATTTTATATAATGTTCCGTACCAATATTCATCCGTAATACTGCGACGCGGCGACCACGCGCTTCGATATTTTGTTACTACGAAATCTCGAGGTATCTTTGAGAAAAGATCTAAATTTCCAAAATATTTCGAAGTATAAAAAATTTAATTTTTCAAATTTTAATAAAATTTTAAAAATCACAAAAATCGATTTCTTTTAGAGTCCTAAGAGAAGAGTGAATCTTCATGAAATTTTTTTACTTTTGATATGGGAAGTTCTAGTAATATGCCTTAAGGCACGATGCCATACATCATTAGTTGAAGTATTGATCTCGCCGAGGTGTAATGTTAATATCGTGGATTAGCACAATCTAGTCCTGGGTTCGATCCCAACCTCTGCCAGCTCGATATCAAGCATTATATCAAATATCCACTTTAGGTTATAAGTCATAACATATATGCCAACACTATTATATTATATTATAATATAATATTATATTATATAATCTATATATAAGAAAGAAGGATGGTTGACTACTAGGTTTTCCTCTCGAGAAAAACACTAGTTGGTATAGCAAACCAGCTCATAGAACATGTAGTTCCAATAGCAATAATATAATTATTTTGTTAATTAGAATTAGAACCTTTTAGATTTAATACGATATTCCTAAATTAAAAAAAATAATTTAATTTTTTCAATAAATGTATACATTTTTTTAAATCTAATCTGGCACCATTGTCTAGCGTGGGCAAAAATGTTGCTAACATGTCGTGTCTGACGCAAATACATCTCATTCACGATGAAAATTAGTCATGGTTACTTACATGCATTATTAGTCACCAAACTCATTATCATTCTCTATTATCTAATCACGCTACAGATTTTAATTACAATTCAATGTATATCGATATGTGTTAATTAAAAACAATCATTTGATTAACTTTCAGTTTAAACAAACACGTGAGTCTTAGATGCAGTTTGCTTGACGAACTATGAAATTTATAAGTATCCAAAAAATAACTATGAAATTTATAAGCATCCATTTACTGCAATAAGATTTTTTTGCAAAATAAGTTGATGGTATTCATTTATAATTGATAATATTTTGTTCTAAGTAGGCAAATTAATTAACTGCGATCGACGCTGTTTTTGTGGTTTATGGATAGTTACTTTCATCTTTGAATATTTGAGGACAATTTCACAATTTTATAATTTAACCCTTTTCACTCGGATGCCGCCTGTATTTTACGATGTAAAATAAAAGGGCCGATCTACCGCAAAACAGACCAATGTCATGGCAAGGCCATGTTACGCTGCAACTTCCATACATTATGCTTCTGAATCATACTGTATTCTGTCAAAATCTCATAAACTGCAACATCACTCATATGTTATGAACCTGAGTCAGAAAGACCCTGTTATCTAACATCGTTTTTTTGACACTTATGCGGTTTCTAGGTTAGGTTTTTTATCTGCAGAGCAACTACATGGCTTTTGTCAATATTTAGAACGAATTAATATGGAAAGTTCTTCATAACATAGTCTTGCCTTAACATTTGTCTGTTATGCGGCCGAATCGGTCCAAAAAACTGAATGTCGAATATACTTCCGTTGCTTTATTTCATTTTATATATATTTTTGTGTATAAAACATCTTTGCACTAATATAAACTCTCCTGCTATTAATTTTTATTACTCCTATAGAATTTTTCTCATAATTTAATCTTTTTATATGGTCCTAGCTTATTGGTTAGCCCTTTGGTTTTTCAACCAGAATATTACGATACTTGGACAGCCTGGTAACAAGTAGTAGTGGCATTGGTTTTATTTTGAAAATATAGTCGGTAATAAGTTTTTGCGTTAGAGAAGTTTTAGTAGCATACATATGTATATCAAATAGAGATAGACAAATTTTTGGGTTGCCTTCTAAAAACCGACGTATTTAGGAGATATAATCAAACAGCATTGAGTTCTTGCTTTTCAAATATGAAAAAAATTCTTCTTGTAGTGCGTTGTCGAATGCAGTCGCTAGTCTAAATAAATTGAGTCAAACTTCAGCTTTTTCATTACTTAAATTATTTACACTAATTAAATATCTCATTCCTTTTGAGATTACTTTCTTTCCAAAATAACTTATGCAAAGTAAAATTACGATATGAATTGCAAATTTCCAAAGTTTTTTCTTCATATTGTTAATAAGAAGTTCTGCCAGACGTTCTCTATATTTGATTAAAAATGGCATGATTGCTTCTTCTGTATTTTGCATTTTTGCATCTTGGTGAATAAGCCAATTTGGTATGTATCTACCTGGATACTGAGAAACAAGTTCGTAATATTTTATTTTTGATGTAGAATATTGATGTTTCATCTACTGATGCATCTACAGAGTTGAATTTTGATGACTTCTTCATACATCTGCAGTAACTTGTTATGAATAAAAACATTAGACTATGAATCCAATACGTTTTGCATATGAATTCTAATTATAACTAATAAAATTAAATAACCACATTTATGATATTTTTATTATGTGTGTTTATTGTATATGACTTCTTGATAGTATGATGAATATGTATACTCTATTGTTTCTACAATATTGTTTTATAAATATTTAACCTATAACGATTTGCTATAAACGAACCTAAACCATTTAAGGAATTCTTGGCAAGAATCACAAGTTATTTTAAGAAATTATTAATACAGCCAAAATGGTGAAAGGTCATTGGAGTATATGGATGACATTTATAAAAATGTACAGTGAAGGCAAATGAAAACGTTTTATTGAGGGTATCATGGTTAACTGCACAAAATAATATTATTAGATACTATATTAAATAAATTTTATTTTATTCACGAATAAAATTGTTTACTTCATTATTAGTCCAAATGTTCTTAATTTGTCAATATTGGCTTGCTACGTTTTGAAGAGTGTATAATAATTTTACATTTTAAGCAAACTCTTAATTTGAGCATTTAACAATAATAATTTATCGAAAATGAAATATATTTATGTAATTAAGCGATATAAAATGTTTTACCCATAAGCTAATTAAATTTATTTAATTATCTAAATTTAAAGTTACAAATAGGTTGATAACTTCCATATCAGCTTAAAAATCTTAGTAAGTCATCATGTAGCCTGATTGGTGTTAAATCTAAAAGTTTGTCCATCTAAAATTCATTGCATCAATTTTCTGTAATATGCAATACATAAAAAATGTAAATAGAGCTCATAAAACTGATATTATTTTTGCATATCTGATTTTATTCGTTTTTGTGTGGATAACATCGATTTCAAGTCCTCGTTAGAATTGCCATGAATCTTTTGCGTAAATGTTGTCTCGGTGACAGATATGATGAATGAAGTAATGAGGAAACAATCTAAATCAAAGAAATTGATGTCTTACTGCAAATTAAACTTTTTCCGCATTTTTTTACAATAGCATTGTTCCGTATTACTTGCGAAATGCTTTATTGAACAAATGATAAATATGTAATTTTTTTTAAAATTAGTTTTGGATTTTTATCATTATCTTCAAATCTTGCAAATATTTGTCAGAAGACAAAAAAATTTCCATTAAATTCTCAATTTTTTTTTCAATTTTATTATGGCTATTAGTATCAGTAGAAGAGATTTTCCAGATTTAAACTGTGTTGTTATATTTGCTTTCTAATTAGAGTGATGAAGTGCATGGTTTCAAGCAAACTTGGCAAGTCGTCCAAGATGATTATTAAAATATTTTCTTACATGACTAAATAGCACGAAACCCTCAATATTATCTCGTCTCCTGACTAGTTATTATATTTAGCAGCTCGATCATCGAGTCTGACATTAATTAAAGGGCTGTAATTACTATCTGCTTTCTAATTCTTTCTGAACTTTCGAATGATTCAATTTGATTCAATGAAAGTAAACACTGAATTGTGGAATTACTATTTGGAAGTAATCATTAATTCTCGACGCTTATCAAATATTTTTAATATGTAATTGCTGAAGATATTTCTCTTTTGCTTGAGTATACTCTTACATATTACATTTGCATATAGTAATTTCTTGTGATAATTACATGATCAAGACATACATATTTAGTATTAAACAGTCAAGATGTTTTGACAAAAAAACTTGAATTATGAGTCATTTTCCTCTTTTACAGATAAAAAATGCAATATATTTTTATATTGAACGTAGAACACTTTATTCTACACTTAATTTAGTGATTTTGTTTATTAACGCCCTTTCGATGAAAAGGTTTATTGCTCGATGTAATTAAATTAAAAATGCACTGTCTTAAGTTTTAGTTTATGATTTTTTTGTATTCTTTGATACAATCTTTAATATAAAATTGTAAGATATGAATACAATAATTGTCTTGAAAGAAAATGTACAATACAAATTTAGATAAGTTTGATTTAGATTGTAACTTTGTGTTACGTAGTTATAGAATTTATTAAAACTCTCCTTCGATAATTCAGGTTGTTGGACCCTTGTAGCTGTGGACTGTATTAAACACTGTTTTTTTTTGTATCTTATGTATTTGTTGCAGTTCTAATTACAATCACTGATTTGTTACTAAGTTATAATGAAAGAAGATATATATATTTTTATTGGTTATTTACATGTTGTTAAGCGGACTTTACTTTTTGAAGTGAACAACTAGTTCAATTAAAACACTCCGCTACCACCTCTACCAGGGGTAGTAACCAATCCGTGTAAAGCTTAATGCCCTGAAGTTTGTCACCTTCATGACCAATATAATAAAACAAAAAGACGTCCGAACATAGATATTAATTGAGAATTTTAATTAATTATCAGTTCAGCTACATTTAGTTTAACCACAATCACAAAAATCATGAATTTTTGTCATTAATAACTTCTACTAGCTAATTTTAAATTTAATGGAGATGACAATAGATAAATCCTATTAAAATACTATGTATTCTACGAACATAAAATTTGTATCATTGTTCTATAAATTACACTACAGATTTATTCCGCTAGTATACTAAGTGCACTACTTTAATCAAAAAGAGTACTTTAAACGGTAAAATCGTTGTATTCAGAATATTTAATTGACTTTAGCCGACTTTTTAAGTGTTTGTCATGAATTTAATGTTTTGTGTGTCTGGACTCAAAAATTTAGTCAGCTATGTTTACATGATCCGTACCATAACTTCAGAAATTATAATTTTTTTGACTTTATTTTACGAACACTAATTAGAACTACTAGTCTTATGCGTTCTAGGAGCTATTGTCATATAATTCGTATAATGTAATATGTATTATTAGAAGGCGACTTAGTGGTTATCCCTTCACTTTGTGATGAGATTAGTGAATATTTCTAATAGTGATGTGATATAGATTGCAGCAATGTCCAAAACGGCTATTTTAAGGAATTGGAAGAAGTATATGGTAATTCAACGCGAGAATTGAACCTGGAACCTCGCGCTTTCAATGCCAAAGCCATTTCCACAAAGCCATAAACAAGCTCAATTCAAAACCAGACTCTAATTTTGATCCCAACATGATTATACTACTGAATTCTAAATCTTTTAAAACTATATTTTATATTTCATTATTGCCATTTCATTTTTTAAATGACTATCGGTTAATGAAAATTCAGAACCATGAATCGACTTTTTGCCATTCTGATTTGTTGGACTAGAAATCGAATATGTCGTAATTTTTTGAAATTTATATAATGAAAACATCATGCATAAACAATAAAACCTAATAGTCCTAATCTTGATCTTCATACATATTTGCTGTAAAACAACCAGAGTTGGACACTCTTATGGTATGAAAAAAAAATTCTCCTTATTTTTGAACACTAATCAGAACTTAACAATTGTAGAAGCTGTTGTGATGATACTTTTCCTTAGTATGCTTAAGGAGAATTCTTTAAAAGATATCATGCATAAAAAACAAAAAAAACCTGTATGTAAACCTTATCCTGCATTTTTTTTCATGAATTTTTGGTGTTAATGCGTATAGAAAAATTTTTCCTCCTTATTTTGGAACGTTAAACAGAAATTAACAATTATAGGAGCTGTTGTGGTGAAACTTTTTTTTAGTATGCTTAAGGAGAGTTTTTTTTAAAAGGCAACCCAACAGTTGTCGTGGTTGTATTTGATATATCTTTTATCATTAGGTGTATCTAATGAAATTTATGTAATGATGCATAAAATAAACACTAATTGTCCTTATCTTGCATTTTTTACATAAATTTTTGGTGTGAATGCGCGGAGACTTTTAGGGTATGAAAAAAGGTTTTTTCCTCCTTATTTTTGAACACTAATCAGAGCCTAACAGTTCTTGGAGCAGATGTGATGAAACTTCTCCTTAGCTTAAGGATAGTGTTTTAGAAGGCAATTCAAAGGTTAGCCTGGGTATATTTTTCATTATTAGAATTTATCTAATACTGATGATATATTTTTAATTTGATGCTGCAATGATGACAAAAGGCTAGTTTCATTAGGAAACATATTTTGATCTATATTTCCAGGTGGAAATGGATATCACGACTGCTTATATGTTAGTCAATATATTTTTGAATTATGTGTGTGGATTATATATTTTTAAATTTGTTTTCTTTTATATATTGGCTAATTTGACTTAATACTAGTCTGTTCGACAGATGGCAACCCAAACAGTTGACCCACCTCTGTATGATATTTAGTTATTATTATTACAATTTCTGTAATAGAGAGAAATATTTTTATTGGTGCAGCAATGCCGGATTAAGGACTATTTTCCTTTGGAAACATATTGGTATTTATATTTCCAAGTAAAAATTGTTGTCACTGCTTGACAACAGGCTGCTTGAAGTGGATATCTAACCCGGTAACTCTATTAAGGAATCTTGTATAATAATAATAGAATCTGTTCTTTTTATTTCCTTTGGTTCTCTAAAACTGGGTTTTGTAAACTGACATCAAAATGACCAAACTCCTATTTGGATCACCAAATTGTTTCTTAATCAAATATTGTGTTTCTTGCGAATTATTGTTCGCTTGCAAAAGTTTTGTTCGATATTATACATTTATTATTAAGATTGATAACTTGTTGCTTGTTGAAACTAGTTACCAACACAGCTTCAAGTTAGGCCTACTGCTCTGCAACATACTTTGTCATCCTGAGTGTCGAATTTCTCATGATGAGAGTGAATTTAGCAACTGCTCTAGGTCATAAGTAGTAGGCCTAATGTTTTTGCATCAATGTGTCGTAAAATCCAAAATGTACCCCATATCATATTGTCGTGTTTGGAATAACAGGTCGTTTGCCTCGATCACGAAAGGTGTGGTCCGTGTTCCACATTGTTCTAACAGCTCTTATTAGCATGTGCAGTGTGCTCGCAATGGGAGACCGATCATGCATGCCATATTTTAATAGGTGCTCGATAACGGTTCACTTCACCATCGTTTCAATTAATTTGTTAAGAAAATCGTAACTTGACCGAGTAATACATATTATTGTTTAGAAAATTACACACTTTTTCAATTTCAACTGTCTACTTATCTATCAATTCTTTTGTTTTTATTTATAATATCAACTATTATTATTAATAATAATAATTTGTCTGCGAAAGTAAGTTCATAGCGTGAAAGCATTAAATTTCTATCACACTTATTGTGGGAGCAAATTAATGTGAGAGTGTTTCCTCCCACAACGCAGCTGGGTCGAAAATAAAGTACAACAAGGAATTACTTTCATAGGGCCTTGAAAATAATATTTTTAAAAATATTATATAAACGTTTATCGACAACAATTTATTGGTAATTCAATAGTTTATATATAATTAAATAACCGGAATAATAATTGATAATATAAATATTTTAATATCAATAATATATATATGTATATATAAATATTATTATATTAAATACATTAATATAGATATAAAAAAGGATTATTTTACAAAATATTGAAATTTTATATATAAACTAAATGACTCAACGGACGTTTACTTGTACCCAAATCTACATTTTTTAATATCCTATACTAATATTTACAGTTCAGCTAAAAATAATAATGATTGTTTTTCGAATTACTATTTACACCAATATATGAGTGATGTTGAATGAAGAACTGCTTCAAATAAAATGATGATTCTCAATTCCCACAGTTAACACTTTAATTATCTTTTTAACAAATATTAAAATATGTTCAATAAAATTGTATATTAAAAATTATACACTGCTATTTATAGAACAAATTCATTTCCAATAGCTCAATTTATTTTAATGGCGAGGGTTATCCAATATTTTTAGTCATACCTGTTGTAGATGTTAATGTATAAGTGAATGATTTTTTGTTTAATCACGACTAAAACATTGATTTTCCAAATTTATCACACAAAAAATCACCGTCTGCCTTTGTGATGTATTTATTTAGGTATAAAAGGCATTCGCGGTAAAGGTACAATATCACCTTGGATTTTTCTACACAAAATAATTGCTTCAATAATGTTGCATATAATTTTTATAATTTCATACCATATTTTAGCTGGCTTTTAGTAATTTTAATATCTAAATTACATTTTTCTCACTAGTAATTCAATATACATTATTATTTAAGTTTATATTTGAAGTGAATTAACTTGTCAAATCCTGTTCACGTGTGCTCTATTCAACCTACGATCAACAAAATTATTGCAGTAAATGGAGAGGGGAAAAGCGTGTGCCCTGCGATTTTTTTTTACTGTGCTCCAATTTGCTCGATATTTTGGAAATAGGTTAATCTTCATCTTAAATTCAGAAGTGGAAACAATTTGCACTCTTTCACCACCCCCCGCATTAATTGTATTATAACTCTTTTAATTCTGATTTTATCAGGCAAATAAGTGTCAATCAATAGTTTGTCATATTCATTAAAACATATGTTCATATCAAAGTCAAGCTTTGTTTATGACAGAGATGTTTCATCTAAACTTGAGTCTATATATCCAACTGTCTCTTGGCTAATCTTGACAATATGATATAACAGCTAAAAGCACAATGGTTCTATTAAACAATGCTACATAAATCTTAATTATGATTTACAAACTGTGAATAATGGACGTGTGGATGCTCATTGCGATCTTATATCTCTATTGTTTTAATTTGTTAATTGTTAATTAAATAAATACGAGAGTTACATATGTAATTAGGAAGTGCGTCATTTAAACCTGATCAACTTCATTTAGTTGCGCATCGTTGAAGCATACCTTAGTGGAAGTAGGTACTAAGTAAAAAATTGACTATATCAATTTAAATAAATAAATCAGTATTTGACTTTCAATGTATGTGGGTAGTAATAATCATCTTGGATATCAACCATTGGCAAAGATAAAAATATATATTTAATATGCATATAATCTTATCACAGACGGATTTCTACATCACCGAATCATAACTCATATCATGGTTCTCAGTATACATTTTTAACCTGCTTTTTGTCACTTTTCCATGATTGACACATGCATTTCTTCAAAAGATTAAGAATTCAAATAAAATAAGATATAAAAATCACATGTCTGATAGCCGATAAAGCTCAAGGCATTTATGATTTCTTCGCTTTCAATGTCAACGACCATGCATTTGTACGACCAGCAATGTTTCTGTAAAATCATTACTGACGCGGACCAACTGTGTCGTACGTTATGAGATTTTTATCCTTTCGGACAGCTTACAGAATTTTAATTAATTCCATTTTGAGCAAAAGTATTTTTAAGTTATTTCAGGAATACATCAGTTGAAATAAATTATCTTTAGAAAACCTTTTATAAAGCTAAAAAGGTGTTAATTAAATGCTGGAGTATCTGAAAACTATGTACTTTACATTATATT